>NC_140590.1:1543231293-1543586293 GCF_964204655.1 Triturus cristatus | reverse complement strand
CCCTGGCCCTCCCACAGACTAAGCCACCAAGCAAAACCAAGGATGCAAATTAGCTGGTTCATAAATGATCTCAGACTGGCCGTGGCAAACAAACAATGGAGAAAACAGCCAAGGAGAAGTGGAAAAAGACACTTTTAAACCCTCCCTGAGGAAATACCACCAGCTAATCCGAGAGACCAAGAGGAAGGACCAAACTGAACAAATCCACGCCACACCAACTCCAACAGCAGCAAAGAAATCTTCAGTTGTCAAGGAGTTCCCCACACCAGCCACAGTCAGCTCAACTCAAGACCTATGTAACAACTCCTCAAGCTTCCTGTGCAGCAAGATTAAAACCTTATACAGCAATTTGTCCCACAACCAGATCCCTTGAATATCACCAGAAGTCTCCCGAAAAAAAAAGAGATTAACCACATGGATCACTTTCAGCACGGAGGACACTGCAGCAGTTACGAAGACAATACACTCTGGGGACACATCGGACCCTTGCCACCTTCAAGCCTTCATCAATGGAGAGGTCGCCCCCATCAGTGAAGCTCTAAACCCTAATACTCAACACCTCTTATCAGGGCAACCTTCCTGGAAACATACAGCTGTAAACAATGTCCTAAACAATCTCTCCGCTAACCACAACAAACTTACTAACTATCAACTGATATCACTGCCTCCTTACCAAGGCCCTTGGAAAAAGCCATCCACAATCGCTTCTCCGACAACCTCGTCAATTATAAGCTTCTTGACCCCATGTAGTCAGGATTTAGATCCAGCAGCAACAGACGACATCCAGATGGTCCTCTACATGGGGTCCCTGTAGCCCTCATCCTCCTATACCTATCGGCAGCCTACGACACCTTCCTACTTATTGTGATCTGACAACTCCACTAGGTGGGCATTCGGGGACATGCCCTCTATTGGATTGGCACATTCCTCAGCGGAAGAACCTAAACCATCAACGTGCCACCCCACTCCTCTGAAGCATAGGAACTCATTTGCAGAGTCCAGCAGGACTCCTCGCTCAGCCTGATGCTCTTCAACATATGTATGACTCCACTGTCAGATGTTGTCTGGACTCACAACATAATCATCCTCCCATTCTCAGATGACACACAACTGATACTGTCTCTCTCTGACACAACACCCAACACCACGAAAAAGTTAATCTCATGTGCGACTGAAATGGCCAGCTGGATGAAGTCCAACTCCCTCAAGCTGAACAAGACCAAGTGGTGGAATTTGGGAAAGTCTTCTCACCAGTGGTCTCTACCTTGTGGCCTACAGCTCTTGGTTCCACTCCACTGGCCAGCTGGTGTGCAAGAAACCTCAGAATCATAAACAACCTGGAAATGGCCATCCACTTGAACGCAGTTCCCTCATCCTGCTTCAATACCCTAAAGATTTTCAAGTGGCTACCAGATAGCCCATAACAAGTCACCCAAGCCCTCATCGACATGAGACTGCTCTATGAGTACAACCAACCAGATACTAAGAAGTCTTCAGACTATCCAGGACGCAGCAGCCAGGCTTGTCCTCAACCTTGCGCATAAGACCAAACATCCTCTTCATATTTTTGTGTTCGTACAAAGCCTGACTGAAGTCAAGATTCTAAATTGGTATTGCAAAAATAAGTCCATTGGCTATACGGATGAGTGAAAGAAGTTAATACATTCAACAAACTCCAATGGCAGGTTCACAAAGGTAAACTTACACTTTTGTGTAAGTTTAGGTTTGTTTGCTATTCACAAAGGTATTTTTACAAGTAATATCTTTACTATTGTAGAGTGTCCTCCAATAAAAAGTCAATACAGTCCCATCTTTTAATGTGCAGAAACTCTGTGGTCATAAATATACTACTTTTAACCCCTTCCATGCTCATGACGAGCTGGACTCGTCATGGCACACAGTGGTCGTGTGCTCACGACGCGTCCAGCTCGTCATGAAACATCGCCTGTGAAATCCCTCTGGCAGAGGGATTCCCTTTATGCCAAAAGAGCCTCGGGAGCTGGGGAATAGCTTCCCCCAGCTCCCGAGGGCCCCCCTGGTTTCCCTGCAAGGACGATCAGCGCGCACGTCGCGCTGACGTCATTTCGGTGAAACCGAAACTGAAATGAGCCAAGAGGCTCATTTCAGTTTCCCTTTCTACATGCTCAGGGGGCTAACTCAGCCCCCTGAGCACGTAGAAAGACGGGAGAGGTATCGTTGGAAAGGGGAGAATCCCCCATTTCCAATGGTACCCCTTCCTAGTGGATCCCTGCTTGGGGATCGCCACAGCAGAGCGATCCCCAAGCAGGGATCCACCAACTAGACACCAGGGAGGGGGGAGCAGCCCCTTGGGCAAGGGCCTTTGCTCCCCCCCCCCAATTTAATTTGGCAAAATGTAGTCTTTTTGCCCACCCTGGGGGACAGATGGGGGCATTAGCCCCCAATTTGCCCCCTGGGGGGGGCAAAAAGCCAGAGATATTTTTAGAAAGTAAAAATAAGGGTGGGGGCGTCCCAAAACGGGCATGCCCATGTCCCCCCACAATTATTAGTCTTTCTGCCCCCCCCCCAGGGGGTAGATGGGGCATTGGCCCCTAATCTGCCCCTTCGGTGGGGCAGAAAGCCCACTTGACGGGCGGAATTTTTTTCACACCATTTTTTTAGGGTGGGAGCAGCCCAAAACGGGCACGCCAATACCCCCATCACACCATTACAGCATTTCTGCGCCCCCTGGGGGGCAGATGGGCACAGTAGCCCCCAATCTGCTTCTGGGGAGGGCAGAAAGCTCACTTGACGCCAGGGATTTTTTTGCGCATTTGTTTTTAGGGTGTGGGCTGCATGAAATGGGCACCCCAATGCCCCCCCGCCACCATTGCAGCCTTTCTGCCTCCCTCCCAGAGGGGCAGAAAGCCCACTATCCATCAGGGCTGTTTTTTTTGCGAAACGGGCCCTCCAATGCCCCCCCCCCCCCCCCCACAAAAATGAGTCTTTCCGCCCCCGGTAGTCAGATGGGAGCTATAGCCCCCAATCTGGCCCCCCCCGGGGGTGGGCGCAGAAAGCCCAATAGAAACCATGAATTTTTTTGTTTTATTAATGTAGGGGCTGCCCAAAATGGTTATGACAATACCCCCACCCCAGAAAAATTCCAGTCTTTCTGCCCCCCGGGAGGGAAGATGTTGGCAGTGGCCCCTGATCTTTCCCCCTGGGGGGGGCAGAAGCCAACTAGGCGCCCGTGAGTACGCAGGCTTTTTTTATGCGTGGGGGCTGCCCAAAATGGTCATACCAACGCCCACAAAAAATAGCCACAGTCTTTCTGCCCCCTTTGGGGGCATATCGGGACAAACCCCCCTCCTCCGATTCCCCACAGGGCGGCAAAAAGCCCACTAGGCTACGACTTTGTTTTAGCAATGTGCCTACCTGGGGATTTTGGACCCTAGCGCAGCTGGCACGTGGGGAAACCTAGCAAACCTGTACATTTTTTAAAACTAGGTACACCGGGGAATCCAGGATGGGGTCACTTGACTGGCTCTCACCAGGTTCTGTTACCCACAATCCCTTGCAAACCTAAACATTTGTAAAAAAAAAAAAAACAATTTCCTCACATGTCTGTGATGGAAAGTTCTGGAATCTGTGTTGATCCACAAAATTCCACAAACCCCGCGTTCTCCAAATTCTTACGAGAAAAATGGTACCTCACTTGCGTGGTTAGGCCTAGTGCCCACGACAGAAAATGGCCCAAAATACAATGTGGACACACCACATTTGTACAGTGAAAACTGACCCTTTTTTTGCAAAGTGCCTAGCTGTAGATTTTGAACCCTAGCTCTGCCGGCACCTAGGGAAACCTAGTAAACCTATACATTTTTGAAAACTAAACACCCAGGGATATCCAGGATAGGGTGACTTTACTGGCTCTCACCAGGTTCTGTTACCCAGAATCCCTTGCAAGCCTAAAAAGTTGTCCAAAAAAACCCACATTTTCCTCACATTTCTGTGGTGGAAAGTTCTGAAATCTGCGTGGGTCCACAAAATTCCACCCACCCCGCATTCCCCAAAGTCTTCCAAGAAAAATGGTACCTCACTTGCTTGGGTAGGTCTAGTGCCCGCGACAGGCAAGGGCCCAAAACCTATCTAGGAGACATCAAAATTACCTATCACAAAACATGGTTTTGCAAGGTGGGTCCCATGACTTTTTGACCCCTGGCTTGGCGGCCATCTAGGGAAACCTAACAAACCCACACATTTTTTAAAACTAGACACCTGGGGAGGTATGGCTTGGGTGGATCACCCAATTTTTCCTTACCCAGAATCCCCTGTAAACCTCAAATTTAGCTGAAAAAATCACTTTTCACACATTTTTGTGTGGGAAAGTTGTGGCATCACCGGGCTGACACAAATTTCCTACCACCCAGCATTCCCCCGGGTCTCCCGATAAAAATGGAATGGTGCCTCACTCGTGTGGGAGGTCCAAGTACCCACGACAGGCAGGGGCCCAAACGTATTGAGGCCCAGAAAAATGGCAAAACTGTGTAAAAATTTTTGGTTTTCTGACAAGTCTGTCATTCCCTAAAAGCTGGGAAAATGGTGATTTCAGCCCCACAAACCCTTTTTTGATACCATTTGCAGGGAAAAACCCAGACGTTTTCATTTGCAGCCCTTTTTTCCCCCAAAAAACAAAATCTAGCTGTATTTTGGCAAATTTTTAGGATCCCTCCAGGGGAATCCACAAACCCTGGGTACCTTTACAATCCATATGATGTTGGAAGAAAAGGACGCAAATTTGGCGTGGATACCTTATGTGGTCAAAAAGTTACAGGGGCCTAAGCGCTCACTACCCCAAATAGCCAAAAAAAGGCTTAGCACAGGGGGGGGGGGGGAAAGGCCTAGCAGCGAAGGGGTTAAAAAACCTCTGTAAATAGCAAACAATCCTAAACCAACACAAAAGTGTAGTAGTTAATATAGTTTCAGTTAATTAAAACTATAAACATGTGCAAAGTGTGCATCTAACATATTAACAAGATTAAAAAAGTAATCTAATAACATTACATTTCTAGTTATAAAATACCCCGGCAATTAAAGCCAACAGTACATTTCATGAAAAAAACAAGTTCTCCCTTAAAAAAAAGGCCATAGGAGGCCTGCATAGGTAATACCAATAAAGTGTGCGGCGGTTAGCAGTGGTCCTATGACAATGTTGCATCCAAGATCATAGTCTGCTGTGGGGCATTGCTGATCTTGGCACACCCATCCATGGCCAATTTGAAGCAAGGTGACCACTATACATAACGTGTCAGGTGTTTTTGTAAAACAACCTCAATGATGCTGGGTAGGGGATTAACATGCCCCTAGCAGCCCCCCGAGGCCTTAGTATGCGGTAGGGGGCAGGTTGTAGGCGATTGCCATACCCCTAGCAGCCCATCATAGGTCTAAGTGTGTCCGCGACCGGCCGGGACCAGGGGTCACGAACATTGCCTCTATCATTAAGTATTCCTCTAGCCAGCTTCTCACTCTACATGGCACCTGGCCCCTTATTCCCTCCACGCTCAGCCGCATCCAGGCACTTATTGCCACTTCACTCTCATCTACTCAATCACTACCCGTGTCCCTTGCACAATCCTCCTCTCGTCCCTGTTCCCCGACGGAGGCTCCCGCTTACCTTCTCAATACTCGTTCAGCTGGCAAGCATCAGCTGGAGCTCTATGACCTTCTCAATACTGAGTCACCCGATTTTCTGTTTCTAACGGAAACGTGGTTCTCTGCTGATTCCCAGCCCGATGTCTTATCTGCTCTACCTGATTCTTATTACATCTTACGTGCCGACCGTCCAGTTGGGAAAGTTGGTGGGGGAGTAGCTTTGATAATTCGGCCCACCCTCCAGTTCCAGCCCCTACCCCCCCCCCCCCATACCTAAAATTGACTACATTGTGGCCCGCTCAGTGAATATTTCCATTCCCCTCACCATAGTTCTCATCTACCGCCCCCCCTCAAGCAACGCCCCACTTTCTTCCCGCTCTGCAAGAACTCTTGGCCACTCTTGTAAGCAACAATAGGTCAGTTCTACTGTTGGGTGATTTCAATTATTGGCCCGGCGATTCGAAAGAAGACTTGGCCTCCAGAGACTTTTCTGACACCCTTCGCTGCCTCAATTTTATTCCCCATATCCACGTCCCTACCCACATCCACGGTCATATTCTTGACCAGATCTGGTCAGTAAATCGGACCCTCTCTCCTACCACTACCCTCCCTTGCACCTGGTCCGACCACTCGCTTATTTCTTTTTCCATCGACCTAGCAGTTACCGACAAATCCTCCCTGCCTAAGAATGTTTCCGCGCGTAACTGGAACCGGGTAGACTTCCACTCCCTTCACTCCTCGCTGAGGACCACCTCCCCGGATTTATCTGCTCTTCCCCTCGACCTTCAAGCAGATGCCATTAACACCTGGCTTTCTACCTGCTGTGACCGAATAGCTCCGCTCAGGACGGTCAAAGCTTGCTGACCCCACGAAGCCAATAAATGGTTCTCGAGCGATCTCAAAACCCTCAAATTAGCTCTCCGACAGTCTGAGCGCCAGTGGAGACGCAATTGCTGCCCCTCTCTGAGAGATCAATATCGGTCCCTTCTTAACAACTATAAGAGAGCTATTCTTGTGGCAAAAATCTGAATATTTTTCGGGCAAGATCATATCAGCAGCTAATAAGTCCAAGGAAATTTTCTCAGTTGTCCACAATCTAGCCCTATCAGATCGTGTCAATCTCCACCCCACTCCTTCTCCCTCTCTCTGTCTCTCTCTCAACGATTATTTCTTTGAGAAAATTGCCAATATTAAACGGAACATCCCTTCACCATCTTCTTACCTCCCCCCCCCCCCTTCTCTCCCCCCCCTTCTCTCCCCCCCCCCCTTCTGCTTTCCTGTCTCACCCATTTCCCACCCATGTCCAAAGAATCTTTCTTGGCTCTGCTCAGGAAAGTCAAATCAGGCTCGCCCACTGACTTCGCCCCTGCTCGAATCCTCGCGGAACTATTTGCTGGCTGCCCCGATCCCCCTCTGTCCTTTCTTAACCTATCTATTTCTACGGGGTCGGTCCCTCCACAGTTTAAATCAGCCACTGTCATCCCTATCCTAAAGAAGCCTGGCTCTGATCCAACACTTCCTGTCAATTTCAGGCCAATTTATTTGCTCCCATACTTAGGCAAGATCCTAGAAAGCCATGTAACCACCTGCCTGTCAACCTACATTGAGCACAACCAGCTACTGGCCTCCCATCAGGCGGGCTTTTGCCCGGCACATTCAACCGAAACTGTGGTCCTTTCTGTCCTTGACGAGCTGAAGAGCAAAACGGACTCCAACTGCCCCCAAGCTCTGGTGCTCCTGGATTTGTCCGCTGCCTTTGACACGGTCGATCATTCCATCCTTTTGAACCGTGTCAGGGCGGCGGGCATCCAGGGCACCGCTCTCTCATGGCTCACGTCATTCCTTCAAGGCCGGTCTCAGGCTGTCCAGCTCACTGGTTTTTCTGCTCCGTTTCGCACAATTTCCTGTGGGGTCCCCTAGGGCTCCTCTCTTTCTCCCCTTCTTTTTAACCTTTACATCTACCCTCTTATTGTTTCCCTGCTTAGAATGGAGGTATCCGTTTACAATTATGCGGACGACCTCCAACTTATCTTTAATCTCTCCTCCTCTACTGATTCTCTCTCCAAATTTCAAACCACTCTCACATTTATCTCCGATTGGATGAGCCACAACCATTTGAAACTCAATCCTGACAAAACCGAGCTGATCTTAACTGGCGGCTCTTCAAGTCCCTGGTCATCTGCTTATTGGCCTGCCAGCTTTGATCCCCCTCCGGCTCCTTCAACATCAGTTAGAACCCTCGGGATCAAAATCAGCCAGGACCTTTCCATGCGTCCTCAGATCAGCTCCGTAGTGTCCTCCTGCTTCTTATCCCTGCGGATCATCCGTAAGATTTGCTGTTTCTTTACTTTCGATGCCCTCAAAATCATTATCTTAGCCATGGTCCTTTCCCGGTTAGACTATGGGAATTGCCTCTATGCGGCATTCCTGCCTATGAGCTACGGCGCCTTCAGACTATTCAGAATCAGGCGGCCCGCCTAATTTACCAACTTTCCAAATTCCACCACTCTTCTCCTCTCCTAAAAACCCTTCATTGGCTTCCTATTTTATTTCGCACCCTCTTCAAAATGGGATGCATAGTTTTTATGGCTCGTGCTCGCACAGCCCCTCTCTTCGTCAATTCCATGATCTCTCACTACCTCCCCAGCCGTCATCTTCGCTCCTCCAGTCAGGCTCTCCTCACTGTTCCCCGATTTCGCAAATCTGGAACAGGTGGCACCAGGTTCTCTTTCCTGGCCCCTCGCTTCTGGAATAGTCTTCCTCTAACTATCCGATTAATCCCCTCCTACCTCCTCTTCCGGAAAGCCCTCAAGACTCACTTGTTTGCCCAGGCGTTCCCCTCCACTTAACCTCTCTTACTCCGCCTCTAGTAATCCCCAGCGCCAGGAAACCGCACGGTCACAGTGCGCTCTACAAATGCTTTTAACTTCAACTTCAACACAACTCATCTAAAAGGTGTTCTGTTGAGTCTGCAGTAGCCAAATCGGCTTCTAAGCAGGGTAGGGTATTAAAACCTTTTTACTCATGACGCCTGCTCCTAGCCGTAACCTTGGAAAGCCAGGATAGGGCATTGAGACATTTGGCGCGTCTACACAGGTGAGTATGCTAGTAAGCCTGCAGCGAACAAAACCTTTGTCTAAATGGACTGGGGGGGTTGAAACCTCTTGCTTCCCCTATCGTATTGGCACTTTGAGCTTTAAGTGTCCTTTTTGGATTTCTCAAGAGGCTTGAATATATTCATAAACTGTACCAGCTGAAAATTGAGCATCATGTTCCTTGAGTTTAGTAACTATTGCTGCTGATCTGTAAATCCTGATTCCTAAGCTCTTAAATTCATTATGCAGTAGAGCCCTCCGCTGCTGACCTAAGCTGGGGCAGGTGCAGATGATGTGCAGCCACGTTTCCTTTGGTGACAAGCTGAACGTCATACCCCTCCTTGCCCATCATCTTGCCATTTGGGTTTAAAGTCTAGGGTAGCTAGCATGCCCAACCTCATGAATAGTAACTTCTTTTTGATTTTGAGATAGTAGGTGGCCTCAAGGAAGGGCTGGTCCTTTATATTGTGATATGTTTAGTACCAACCACCCATGCTCTAGTTTGGCTACTGCTCCTTTAGCTTCCTCCTGGCTGTATAGTCTGATGGTTTTGTTAACTATTCTTTTGAACACTTGTTAGTGGCCAAGTTTCTCGGCTTGCCTCAAGATGTCTTTTAAAGTTGCCCATGCCTCTTTGAAGATTGATTTCAGGCCAGACATAATAAGCAAGTGACTCTTTGGCTGCATTCTTCAGTTTGTTGCAGCATTTTATGAATGCCCTGGGCCTGCTAGTGTCTGATCTATTAGCAAAAACTCAAGCCTGACTTGCGCTGGCAGTGCCGATCTTGGTAGTTGAAAGACTGTCTTAAAGATCCAAGTGGTAATTTTGTCCAACTGGCTAGTGTCTGATCCCAGCATTATTTCTCCTCCATACGAGGGGGTTGGTAATACTTTTGCCTCATCACTGTGGCCAGGGGTTGCAGATTATGGCCATGGAGGGATTTCGCTAGGGTTTAAAAGTCAATGTTTAAGGTCAGCGCTTTTCTTGTTATTGGCTACTTTCAGCGTGTGGAACGAGGCCCTTGAGTCTATCTTAACCCCTAGGTAAACATAGCTGGATGTCTATTGTTGTTCCGTTGAGGAGCCATCTGCTCTTGGAATTGCACCAATTTAGCAAGATAACCATGTTTTTCTTCAGGTTCATTTCTTACTGATTGTCGACTGCATATACCGCTAAGCAGTTTTATCAGCCTTTGTAATCCTACTATGGTATTACTAAGAAGCATCACAGGTCATCTTCATATAGGATATTTGATAGCGGGAGGCTGCCAAGGCTGGGGGCGTGGGAGATCAGCTCATCCAAGGCAGGAGACCGGTCTGAGATATACTTATTGAAGAAAAGAAGTGCAAGAATATATCCTTGTTTAAGACCAAATTGATGTCTTCACCTTCTTTAATAGATGGGTACCGTCTCCCACCTTTATTTGGCCCATGGATTTGTATAAAGTAGCCTGATAGCCCTCAAAAGGTTGGGCAGGATTTCCCAGCGCTCAAGCTTTTCCTACAGTTTGTTCCACGGGTTGCAATCAAATGCTTTAAAATCAACAAAAAACAGAAACAGCAGTGTGTTGTCGTTTGCTCTTCTCATGCTAAGGCCTACCGCCATCAAGTTTGAAAGTGTCCCTTGGCTCTTTGAAAACCCCGTCTGGTTTAGGGGCAATCTACCTGTTTCAAGTGCTCTTCCTGATAGATCTTGGAGTAGTAATTAAGAAAAGTATTTGAGATATACGTTCAGCAGTGCAATTAGGTCGATCCTCCTTAAAAGGTTGGATGACTGATTGAATCCCTCCAGCTGCCTGGAAAGGATCCCTCAGCTAGTATTGGTCTTAAACATCACTGCCAGAAAACTTCCCCATGCAGATGTATTCCGTTTGAAGCAAGCTTGGGGGATACCATTTGGTCCGGGTGCACAATTGGGTCATGAATTCTCAATGATCTTAGTTATTCCTGAGGGCAAGTAGTGGAGTGGAGCACAAACAGTGCTTCTGTCCTGGATATCTTCCCAGGGTGGAACTGAAAGAGGCGGACTTATCAAGCTCCCCGCAAAATGCATCTACAGGTAGTCTACCCATGCCTCCTCACTGATGGTGGAGTTGTTTGCTACCCTTGTGCCGTTGTCTATTTCTTTGATCAGTCTCCAGAAACTTCTATAGACTTTTTGCTTCAAGGTGTATAGAAGCTTGGCCCAGAAGGTTTCTGGTCTTGTTCCCTTGAAAGCTGATTTCTCTTTCAGGATTTTTCTGTCCCTGCGTACCGAAAGTAACAGTTCTGGATTCTGGGGGAGCTGCTGATTTTACTTCTGATTTATTGGATGAATCTCTGCATGATGTTGTTCTTTCTATGCACCATGCACGCCCCCTTGTCCAGGATTTTTGCTGGATATTTAGCCAGCAAACTGGAAATAAAAATATACCAGGCTGCTACCTGGTTGGGATTGATGGCTGCACTGGTTTTTAGAATTTGTACAGCAGCTCTGGACAATTCGCAGATGTTACTTGATGTCCGCTTCAAGCATTTGAGATCTTTAGTATAGGAGTGTTTTCAGCAGGATTCTCGCGGGGCAAAGTTTTCTCTTTTCAATTCCTTTCCATATTGTGTGGGGGTGGTGATCACTCACCAGTCAGTCTGTGTAATCCAGGTATGAAACAGTTTTATCTGTTTACCTAGTCAATGTTAGCGGAATATCATTTGGGCATCGGCCATTTAGGATCATCAGGCAAGCCAACTCGAAAACTCTGAGCAATTTCTGCTCGATTTTATCTTGACGTTTATAGCATGGGTGACTTTGGTCAGTTAGTACCCCAGTTACGTTGATATAGTCGTTGTCCGGGTGCTGGAATAGGTTGGAATTGAAGTGACCGGTGATTAACAGGTTGGATGAATAGCTGACGCTTTTCAGCTGCTGCAGATGTGAAATAAGTTTATCCACTGTCCTTGGTTTCCCTTTGGGGTTAATGTAAACATTTACCACCATCAGGGGGTTAGCAGGCTTTTGGGACCAACCGTCCAGACTGCGTGCCGGGGGGGTCCTCGTTAAGGCCCAGATTTGCTGCACTGCTATTATATCAAAGGCCTTCAGGTAGTCTATGATGAGGTATTCTCTATTTTTGAATGCAATCCTCAATGGTTTCATGAGCAAATGGGAAGGTCATTTTTTCCATTGGTGGCAACACTTGGTTGCATTGCAGTTCAATCCATGCAAGTGGTCACGGACAGGGCAGAAGGGAGCCAGCTCCAAGATTCCTGATCATTTTGCAACATGATGATCCTTCTCTGTTGGCAAGCGGGCATTTCCATTTGGCGAGGAAGAAAGGAGGAATGAGTGACACAGTGCGCTTCTTAGGCTAGACCTTGTAGAGCCTTTCTCCTTGGTAGAATTATCTTGTTGCAAAAACAGTGGTGGATATCAATCTTTCTGAAAGACAGCAACTTCTGTGCCCCTACTCTCTAGCAACGTTTTATGCCCTAATATGTTTGTAGAGAGCCCCTTTTCTGTGTCTAATGAACGTTACACATTGGCTTTGTCCCACAAACAGAACCCCTGCATTCTTGGAGTCTTGATCCTGCATAAGGCTGATTAGTCCAGGACTTTCCTGTGGCGAGCCTGTACAAGTAGGCGAGCTCACCTTTAATGTCAGAAAAGCATAGTATGATCTTTGAGCTCCCTGGTGGAGCATGGACCCTGGATATGACTGATCTCATACTGGCAGATGGCTCTGGAAATTACTCTGGCTTGCCTGTTTTTAGAATAGAAGAGATAGGTTGCAGGTAAGGCATATGCTGGCAGCTTGTATAGCAGTTGTTTGCGGACTCTGACGAGAGTTTCTGGATGCAATTCTGTCTGTCATTGATATCAATCTCTTAATGACCTTACCCAGCGGCACCTCACCCAGCTCGAGTTCTCTGAGTGCTGTTGATGCGCTGAGGAAAGGGTGGGCAAGAGTACACTGTCTTTTTGTCTTTAAGGAGCAAAGATCTAACAGTCTAATGAAGGTTCTTAGGACTCCTTACTGCAATGAAGTCGTAAGTGGAGAACTTAGGAACAATAGGAGGCTGGGGGAGAGGGAGGGAGCTCACCCGGTCGCAAGCCGCATCCAGACATAGGTGGGCTGCTTCCACAGCAGAGGGCTCATCCAACCAGTGGTGACTGCGACCCTTAGCATGTTCTTATACGTATAGGCCTCCATTGTGCAGCTGACAAAACTAGTACTCGCACAGTACTGGTGGATCTGTAGTCGGACCACGAGCGATCCTCCCATGTTTATTTATATCCTTGGGTCTGCGCCTGGCCTCTTTGATGCATGTTGATACATTATATCTAGGCTGTCCGGAATTTGGTTAACACCGACTCTACCTGACAGTACCCTACCGGATGAAAATCAGCTGACCTGGTTTAGACCGAGTGTCACTGATTTTCATTACTGTTGCACCACTTGGCCACTTGATGGAGCCACAGCCAGCATTGCAGACCGAACTGCAATTTAAGCCTGAGAAGGAAAGCAACTCGGAACGTGTGTCACCCCCATTAAATTCGGGGACACACATTGGTTGGCTAGGTTGGCGGGTGTGACCAGGTCCCATTTAAAATACTGGCTGGAGTTTGTCTGGCCCCACACAACTCTCCACACTTCAGGCAACGACGACACTACGACCAGACGACAACCGCCGGTGTTCCAAGGCCTAGTTTGAACCATCCAAGGTAAATGTTGGGAGCCTGGCTAACGTGAGGGTGAGCACCGGGGAGAGAGGCGGCACGCGCAAGTTTGTTGAAATATTTTTAACTCTGCGTGATGCGGCCCGTGAGCAAGGAAGGGCCAGAGCAACACCAGGCCCCCTGCCTGGCTAACGTGAGGGTGGGCACTGGGGAGAGAGGTGGCACATGCAAGTTTGTGGTATGTTTGTTTAAATATTTTTAACTCTGCGTGATGCAGCCCGTGAGCAAGGAAGGGCCAGAGCAACACCAGGCCCCCTGCCTGGCTAACGTGAAGGTGGGCACCGGGGAGAGAGGCGGCACACGCAAGTTTGTTGCTTGTGTGTTTGAATATTTTAAAATGTGTGTAATGCTGCCCGTGAGCAAGGGCCAGAGCAACACCAGGCCCCCTGCCTGGTTAACGTGGGGGAGAGGAGCTGTTGTGGTCTGCCATTTGTCTGCATTCGGCCGCTCCCGATTAAATCACAGGTCTTTAAAAAGACGATTTGCTTAATGAGTCTTTGTTCTTGCACCCCTTCGTAGAGCCCCTATAGTATAATAGCCCGGTCGCAATCGCTAATTCTGGTTCCTGTGTCCTTAGACCACATAGATCATGAAGTGCAGTTAGTTCTATTTCAGACTTCAAGGTTAGTTTTATAAGCTCTTGCCATCTGTAATGTATGTTGTGGTGATTAGGGTTCTGTGTGCTGCTGTTTCCGTTATTGTGGTTTTCCAACTCACAGGGCCTGCCACTTACCCTGCTGGGGCAATGTTCTCAATGAAGATGAATTTCACAGGTTCCGGTGAGTCAAGTCATTGCAGGCTTACCGAGGCTTTGTTAATCTTGCACCCCTTCGTAGAGCCCCTGCATACGATGTTGCGTCCAGCTCACCCAAGATAAGTAGGCAGGAAATTAATAAAGGATTGTGCGGGCCAGAGTAACACCAGGCCCCCTATCTGGCTAACGTGAGGGTGGGCACCGGGGAGAGAGGTGGCACACGCAAGTTCGTTGCTTGTGTGTTTAAATATTTTAAAATGTGCGTAATGCGGCCCCTGAGCAAGGGCCAGAGCAACACCAGGCCCAATACCATCATAGTAAATACTGTAATATACAGTACACAACCTTTAGAAGAAAGAGCAATTCCAGTGATACATCTAACCTCTTCAGTGCCCATGACGAGATAGTCTCGTCATGGAGCACGGTTGCGCTGTGCCCATGATGAGACTATCTCGTCATGAACCCCACCCACTAGTGCAACGCCCGGCACAGGAGGGGGAAAGGGCGTGGCACTGAAGGGGCTAATTCAGAAACAGCCATTTTCCACTGTGATTCGCTTTGATGCCTGATGGTGATCATGAAAGATGATTTGAAAGATAGAAAGCATAGTTGTAAAGCACCATCTGAACATAAACTATAGACAGGAGATCTTTAGCAAAAAAAACTTTATTTTAATGTTGGTCTGCATTTCTCCGCAACCCACTCTAAAAAAGTCACTTAATATATTTGCACTTGTCATAAACCACATCTTTGAGAGACCTATTGCGCAAATTATACTCCGTGTCATTCGCTTCTTTGTAATGCCTCTGTTGACATTGAAGCGCATTGGAACAATTTACTAATTAATTCTCATCATTTTTGTGCAGTTATCTGCTTATATGAAAATGCAAAGCGCACAAGAAATGACCCCAGTAAACTGGGTTAGAAAATGTGGTTGCTGAAAAAGCATACCAGTTATCATTCTTTTACAAAACATGTTTTAGTAATCATTGTGATTCTACAGTGGCAAGATTTCAACTTCACAAACTCAAACACTTAATGCATTGACTTCCATAAACCTTGAAAAAAAACAGCAGGAGAGGATGTAGTCTAATGGTTAGGGCGGTCGACCTCAAATCTGGTGAACGGGGTTCAAGTCTCGGCAATGACATTGAATATCCTGTGATTCTGGGCAGATCACGTAATCTACCCGTCCCTAACAAAAATGAATGTGTCCTTGTGTAACACATCAGGTCGAGTTAGAACTTTATAAATCTCTGAGGGGAAAAGCAACAGCAGTGAAAACCAGCCTAGCTTTACTCAGAGCGGTGCCATCATGCTACGTGATTTGTGAGGAGTGCCCAAAACAATGAACACTTAACCCAGCTCTAACTTTCATCAAATGACACCACATGGATTCTAAAGGAACTATGAGAACTGCCTGCCTTGCCTACAACACCCAACACCCCCAGAAATCTCCCATAAATTACCCATACCTGGAGAGTCACAAAACGTGCGATTCCAAAAAGCTCTCTCTGTGCCCCGCAGTTCAAGGCCTCGTGCCAAATAGCTCCTGTGACCAGAACTTGTTGTTTCTGTTACTCATTGCAACACAAGTGCACTCTTCTCTATTTGCACAGCAGTCACCTGACCATGAAAATGTTGTCTTAATTATTTTCTCAACAGTACGCAACCGGTATCTAAGTTGGTTTTTAATCTAGTTTGCACAGAACAACATGCCCCGCAGAATAAAGACGGCAGAGGATTATGTGCTGGAAAACAAAGATTTCATGGTTGAAGAAGTGCGTGGGCAAAAGATGTTAATTTGCAGGTTTTGCAGAGTGACTGTTCCAATAGTAACTGGGAAGACTGCAAGCCAAATTGCTGAACATCTTGTCACCAAGACCCACTTGAAATTGAAAGAGCCACCTAATAGCGACAGCCTATGCCAGATGTCTCTTGCTGAGACAATGACACGCTTCAAAAGAAAACGTGAGGAAGAAAAGGATGTGGCACATGAATTTGTACGTGCCCAAGTGCAATCTGGAACCAGCTTACACCAAGCCGATGGACCGATTGGGAATCTGTTCCGCAAGCGTGCACCAGCATGCAAAACATTACCAAAAGCAACACAAATGTATGAGAAATACCTACCAGAGGTGTTCCTTACAGATATTGAACATATTTTAGAGTTACTCCAAGTTGATGAAAGATCTCTGTTACCATTGATGAAACCCCAGAGATGCGTGGCGACCCAGCAGTGGCAGTGCTAATCACATTTTGTGATGCAAAAAATGGATGGTACAGACGTACCATCATGGCAGATCTACATGTACTGGAAACATGCAACGCAGTGTCACTTGGAATGCTGCTGCAGAGAGTTCTTACCAAGTTCAACAAAGATTGGAGTGATATTGTTTGTATTTGCAGCGATTCAGCTACGTATATGAAAAAGTTATGTGATGACCTGTCAAAAGCAATACCTTATTAGGGGGTTCGTAAGTAAGGAAGGTGCACTCTATACAAAGTCAATCAATCAAACAAATGCAATCCATCAATCTTCTTTTATTAAAGTTGTCATTAAAAACTGGCACACAGCCAATGCGTTTTGAAGCCTGATGCCAAAGGGAACTTCTTCAGGGCTTGAGAATACAAAAGAAGATTCAATATTTAACTGGCCGGTTAGGTTGCCTTTATGTGTTTTTCCCGCACCATGAAGACTCTGTAGTAGGAACCACAAATATTGTTATTTCTTGGACTTTGAGCCAACTGTGGGACTCTTGCTATCCTCATATATACATTTTTCAATGAGCTATGTGCGTCCTTGACTATACTTGAGATCACATTACATGTGTTCAATTCTGATGAGACGTCTATCCCTTTACAATATTGATACTATATTCTATATATTAAATATTGAATCTTCTTTTGTATTCTCAAGCCCTGATGAAGTTCCCGTTGGCATCAGGGAATGAAACGCGTTGGCTGTGTGCCACTTTTTAATGACAACTTTAATAAAAGAAGTCTGATGGATTTCATTTGTTTGATTGATTGACTTCGTATAGAGTGCACCTTCCATACTTATGAACCTTGTTCCAATATTGGCATCCTTTGACGGCGGATGCTGGGAGTAGTTGCACCTCATCTAAATATATGGAGCATGTGGATTTGAAGTGCTCAACCTTGGTCGGCCGTTGTTCTTTTCTATTTCTGTATACCATTTATTAAGGGGGTCTAACACCCCAAACATCCACCCCTCACCCCCGCCCCACAGACATATTTGCCAAACGTATTTCTGTTGAAATTTGGTGTCTCAGATACTCAATAGAGTCGGAATTATATTTACGACCTCTCTACCAAGTAGATCATCCACAGCGTTTACAGCTGTTTTCCATCTTTGAACTCAGTACGAAGGTACACCTTGTTGTAATTACTTTAACATACCCAAACTATTTTACTCCGCAAGCTTCAAGAAAACTGGCCTGTTTCCACCACTAGAGGGCACCGCACGCTTCTATGTGAACATTTCTGCCGTGCGCCTCAAATTTAACTCCGCATTTGGATTTGGGGTATTTTTTCAAATTAAAAGTATTGATCAGTGCAGTCCAGGTTTAACAGGTAATATTTTTTAAGTGAATCGGTGTGTTTTCTCAGCGTGAGCGAGCATACCTCTCTTTATTCCCTTTGATAGCTTTTTCATGTCGTGCCCGTTTTGATACCTTTTATTACACAGCTGAACACTAGGTTTAAAGGTGGCCCAATTTAATTTTTGTTGCCAAATCTGCTCCGCTTATATCGGGGCTCTGGAACGTTGAAGGAATGCGTCAGTCAGAGAGCGATAAGTCAAAGAAGAGACATTACGTCTCAAGTACAGTTGTTTATAATTTACAGCTGACATTTCATTAGAGATATATTGAATATTGAGAGGTTTTCAGCTGTTTAGGGTATGTCAGCAGCGAAGCCGCTGCCTCTTCAGTTAGCTTTCTAAAACACTGTCCCCTCATTACCACATCTTGCCTTTGAATTTTGTAGTTTTTATTTCTACCATGTCTCAAGCCAACAATTTACATCAATATAGTAAATACACGAGAGAAATGCACTGCAAATAACTCGCGTCTTGACAACAAAGAAGAATCCGAAAAAGAGGCAAGGTACTGTAAGAGTTAATAAAAATCTCATCGTGTTTTACTGCCATCAGTAAAGGTTTAAAAGAGAAGTACGCGCCAGAGTTTTAAAAGTACGTTTCACAGACGATACGCCTGCTAAAACAAGATTCCATAACTGATTTTTTTGTAATTTTTTTTGCAGTTTTATATAGCGCTAACTCGACCCGAAGGTATTGGAGCGCTTTATATGAGTACCGGTTACGGTACACAAGGACACGTTCATTTTTGGTCGGCACGGGGAGATTAAGTGATTGCAAAGAATCACAGGATGTGACGGCGAAACTCTAACCTGGTTCCCCAACGCCAAAGTCGTTCCTAAGAGTGGCTTTTACTGTCTACTACAATGAATCTTTTTACCGTGAAGAGATGATGGATGATGTGAGGTTTGGTGTGCATTGTGCCTGTTGTATACCGTTACTGGTGAATTTTCGTGTTTGAGCCACACCCATAACTCAGTTTTGAAAGGTGGTTTTTTTTTCCTTCAGTACATTTTTTTGGGTTTTTTATCAATACATTTTATTCCCAACCCTTCTGCAAATCCTTTGGTCATGCATAGAAGCATTTGGCCACAAGGCCTCCGGCCCCTGCACTCAACCCACCGTGGGAGTGCAACACTTTCTGTGCGCAACCCCCGTTGTGCGCAACTTTTACTCCACCCTCTGAGTCATTAGGTCTCGGCTGGACAGCGCTTCCGCTGTCTCTTTGAGACATGCTGTATCTACTTTGTGGGCTGCAGTGTGACTTAAGGCTTCCCATTTTCTGGCTCCATTGCCAATCTTTCTCCTCATTTGTCCATGGCATGCATTTGTCATGCCTCTTGTGTGTTTACCACTCCCTAACAGCAGGGACTAAGTACTAAATAAATACACTGGTAACCATTTTAACATCTGTTCAGGAACTCCTTTTGACTTTAATCTGGAGCACTTGAGAGAGTGCTTGTGGTTCACTGCTGTAAACAGCGCTATAAATCTTGTTTCTTATCGCACATTTGCTGTGCATACAATGACTGAGGTCTGTGTTTTTTTATGGTCTTTGGTCTCTACTTGTGTATCTTTTAAAGTGCGTGCAGTTTTCACTTTGCTGACGTTGCCACTCATCACATGGCACAGTATTTAATGATGGATTTCAGTCAAAGAAAAGCACATCATTGCGCCTCCGTATTTAACCTGAAACCGGGAGCCCAACACTGCGCCCACAGTGAGGAGGGATTTACCGGAACAAACAGCGAGGTCCGGTTCCAGCTCTGGTCTGGACAAGAGAACCTACAGTCGATGCGCCTCCACGGAGCACGCTTAAAAGAACTGCAAGCTGCAGCCCAGAGTGTGTCCAGTAAACACAGACACATACAGCTAAATGAGCAGCAGCATTGGTTGGGGGTTGTGATTCACACCGGAAGTTGCGGATGTAGAGCATGTAGCACTGATCAATCAGCCTCATAAAAAACATTCAGCTGAAGCTGTCCGGGAATTGCTGTAAGTGGTGTAAATCAGTGGCGGCTGGTGACATTTATAAGTGGTGTGGCGTAAAACAATTGTTGTCCTTTATTGCGGCCAGCGAGAGTAGCGAGCGAGCCTGAACCACCTACGGAGGGCTCGGGGGGGAGGGGGTTTCCCCCGTGAAAACTTTGAAAAAATAGTGGGCAAATGGTGCATTTTCAAGCAAATTTGAGAAAGCAGCAAGGTGTCAACCACTTTGAGGTCTGATGACAGACAAGGCACCAGAGCCAGACAGCAGGCAAAGCACTGCAAGCTCAACAAACAGTACGTGTCCTTGACCAAACCAACTTAAACAGGCAGCTCGTACATGATGTCACCCACTTTGTGGGACAATACTGCATCACTGCTAGAGAGACTCGGCAAGAGATGCCGTGGGGAAAGTACCTGCAAGGGCCGGAAATGGACAACTGACCACCCAGCTAAGCAACAACAACACCGTCCTGTGGAGCGCTCCTCCTTACACACAGCAAAAAACAAAGATGTTTATCTGGGACGACCTTCTCTTAATTTGACATTAACAATCATGATCCATTAGCACTGTTAATCAATATATCAAACAAGGCTAGGCACTAAAGAGGGATATGGCTTTTATTGTAGCTTAGGACCCAGAACAGCTTCGAGAGAAATAATTATATCTCTTCTGCTACTGGTATTCTATCCAGAAAGTTGTAGTCCTACTACCCTCAATTATCAAACCAAAAACAACCCTCCGCTAACCATCACCTTCACAAAGAGAAGTCAAAAGTACTTGAGGAAAAATGAAAGTGAAACATGAGTGGGCCCCTCACGTACGCACCACCAGGGAGGCTGCCAGCCGGTTCTCGCTAGTATGCCCACGTTTTCTCATCATCGGATGCCCACTCATGGAAAACAAGAGTTAAAGTCCAGTGAAGAGAAAGAGGGAACAGACCACAAAAGGAGACTATTTTCCTGTTCCCAACGAAGAAAAGAGAAGAAAAGAAACCCGTGTATTGCAAGGAACAGATGTTCAAAGCAATATTTAAAATTGAGTTATAGACTCACGTTACAATCACCCTCTTTATTCAAACTGGTGAGCCCACTCAAACTAAAAACACTCAATGTTGTTAACCTTTATAAGGAAGGCCAACATGTTTCATTGCCACTTAACTTTGTTCTGGCAAATTCATCAGGGCAAGGGTTTCAATCACCTCACTGGAAGTATGTTTTTGTGTAGCGGGAGGGCTGTTGAGAAATAAAAACAAAAACAGAAACAAATTCGGAAGTTTCCGTTTCATTGTCAATTGGCACACACCAACCAACTGTGGTTCTAATCACAGATTTGTACACAGCGGTTGCTATTGATTTCAAAACAATAGAGTATTGTATTTACCATGTAGAGGCGGAGGGCATTCATACCTACCTCCACTATGCCACTCGGGGTTATACTGAATACTTGTACCCCCGGTTTAATGGCAGCAATATTATTAGCTCGTTAAGTACCTGTGGAAAAAAGGACATCTGTCAGGCTACACGTAACCCAGTATTACGCTGTATGTAGTGTATTTCAGCCCATGTGCGCCACATTTCGTTCATTATTAAGTCCTTGCTCTCCAAATCAGAGCTGTCACCACTCATTTTAAAACGGGTAGCTCTGATTCGGAGCAGTCTGCTATATGCACCCAAAACACCCACATGTCTGCAAGGTCGACATCTGTTCATGAAAGACCAAGTTATTCCACACTCCAAGTGGTACCAACGAGAGGCTGTGCAACAAATCACCAGGTTCAGCCCTCGCCCCCACGTTTGTGCAAGATAAATAAACGCACATAACGTGCACACAAACATTCGCACGCTGGCACACTTCTCACCGTAACCGCTAGCTGGCAGAACCGTGTCTCGTCCCTGCTTCACTGTTCTTGTGTACAGCGGAAGCTAATATTACCCGAGCTGATGACACGCCCCTTTCTTCTCACGGGGCAAGGTACGCGCCACCTTACAGGCTATAGTGGATCTCTGGCGGCCATCTTGGAGTGTCTAAAAATGCATCATGTATACCTGATCAAGAGCAGCCTGGGACACTCAGAGGCGGCGCCGACAATAGCGAATGTGTGCCCCAGAAGTTAAGAATATAGCGGGTGCAGGCTCGCAGCTTTTTTAATCGCCCACGTTTTCAGGCAGTCAACCATTATTCGTCTCCTAAATTAACTCAATAAGGCTGTAGCCAAAGAGGGGCCCACCACCGCGGCCATCTTACAATATATGTGCCTGCAGTGTAAAATAGATGACTTCGTCTCCTAAGTTAACTCAATAAGGTTGTAGCCAAAGGGGGGCCCACCACCGCGGCCATCTTACAATATATGTGCCTGCAGTGTAAAATAGATGACTTCGGGGGTTACTTTTGACCAGGTGTGTACACCCCGAAGTTCCTATACTGCAGCCCACATCACTTTTTATAAGTCTTTCAAGGGTTTTTTAGGGTTTTTTCACCTCCTGATCTTATTCCACTCTATGCGATCATTTAACCCCTTTTGGTCCACTTTCTCTGAGAAAATCCAGCGTGCTTCTTTAGTTGCTAGGACTTGTTCAATGCAGTCATTACTGGCCACTACCTTTTCCAGGACCACCCATTTTAAGGCTTGTAAGTCGTGTTTAGTTTCACAGAAGTGTTGTACTAGGCGTGTGGTGAGTTTCCCAGCTTTAATCGTGCTAAGATGCTCCTGAACCCGAATCTTTATTTTCCTTGTCGTGAGGCCCACGTACTGTAGCCCACATTGACACGTGATTCTGTAGATGACATTTGTGGTGTTACAGTTTGAAAATTTATTCAAGTGCCAAATTTTACCACTATTGAGTATTACAGATTTAGTTTTGTCAGTCAGATTACAGACCGAACAACTGCCACAAGGGTAGTGTCTGGCCGGGATCGAGGAGCTCCCTTGTGTCACTTGTAGACGTGAGTGTACCAACTTATCTTTCAAGTTGGTAGCACGTTTAAATGCAAATCTGGGTTGGGGCATTTTAAAATCAGCGGTAGACAACAGTGGCCAATGTCTCCTGATCAGTTGTCGTATTTTGGTAGCCAAAGGATCATACGTCATCACCACTGTCAAACAATCAGCTGTCTCTTTTTGGCTCCTTTCTAAAAGAGCCTCCCGTGGTGTATTCAAGGCCCTCTTACGTGCCCTACTGACGATCTTCTTGGGGTAGGATCTCTGAATTAACCTGCCCGTGAGTTCCTCTGCCTGGTGAGAAAAACTCTCTATAGTAGAACAGTTACGGCGATAACTAAAGAATTGACCTACCGGTAAGTTATCCCGTAAAGCTCTGGGATGGTATGATTGGCAATGAAGCAGAGAGTTCCTATCAGACCCTTTTTGGTGGACCATGGTGAACAGCTTGTTACCCTGCACCTTAATATCAAGGTCTAAATACACTGCATGATCATTACTCACTGTCCAGGTGAATCTAAGACAGGGGTCAAGATTGTTAAGCCACTGCAAAAATTGCAGAAGGGCCTCTTCAGTGCCCTCCCAGATGCATATTACATCGTCAATATATCTTTTCCAGAGACAAATGTGTCTCTGGAAAGGATTGGATGACTGGTACAAAAAAAGCTCCTCGAACTGGCCTACATAAATGCAGCGTTACAACAAACAAATGATGGACGGAATGCTGACAATGCAGACATTCTCCCCCAGTCAAGAGATCTGGGTTAAATCCATCGTTCTTTTGCCCACTACGCCACCCCAGTTCAGACATGGCCATATGCAAATCAGTCTTGACCCTGTGCCTCATGGGAACAGTCCAGCCCGAACTGCCAAGCCATGTCTTCCCTGGACCGGAATCAAGCATCCTAGGACCGGTTTCTGGCTATCAGCCATCATCAGCCAGGATAGCTTGACTCCAGTGGCGTAGTGAGCACGGGTCCCACGTCTGGGAATACCCATCCCACTTAGGGCGAAAAGCGTTACAACAAACAAATGATGGACGGAATGCTGACAATGCAGACATTCTCCCCCAGTCAAGAGATCTGGGTTAAATCCATTGTTCTTTTGCCCACTACGCCACCCCAGTTCAGACATGGCCATATGCAAATCAGTCTTGACCCTGTGCCTCATGGGAACAGTCCAGCCCGAACTGCCAAGCCATGTCTTCCCTGGACCGGAATCAAGCATCCTAGGACCGGTTTCTGGCTATCAGCCATCATCAGCCAGGATAGCTTGACTCCAGTGGCGTAGTGAGCACGGGTCCCACGTCTGGGAATACCCATCCCACTTAGGGCGAAAAGCGTTACAACAAACAAATGATGGACGGAATGCTGACAATGCAGACATTCTCCCCCAGTCAAGAGATCTGGGTTAAATCCATCGTTCTTTTGCCCACTACGCCACCCCAGTTCAGACATGGCCATATGCAAATCAGTCTTGACCCTGTGCCTCATGGGAACAGTCCAGCCCGAACTGCCAAGCCATGTCTTCCCTGGACCGGAATCAAGCATCCTAGGACCGGTTTCTGGCTATCAGTCATCATCAGCCAGAATAGCTTGACTCCAGTGGCGTAGTGAGCACGGGTCCCACGTCTGGGAATACCCATCCCACTTAGGGCGAAAAGCGTTACAACAAACAAATGATGGACAGAATGCTGACAATGCAGACATTCTCCCCCAGTCAAGAGATCTGGGTTAAATCCATTGTTCTTTTGCCCACTACGCCACCCCAGTTCAGACATGGCCATATGCAAATCAGTCTTGACCCTGTGCCTCATGGGAACAGTCCAGCCCGAACTGCCAAGCCATGTCTTCCCTGGACCGGAATCAAGCATCCTAGGACCGGTTTCTGGCTATCAGCCATCATCAGCCAGGATAGCTTGACTCCAGTGGCGTAGTGAGCACGGGTCCCACGTCTGGGAATACCCATCCCACTTAGGGCGAAAAGCGTTACAACAAACAAATGATGGACGGAATGCTGACAATGCAGACATTCTCCCCCAGTCAAGAGATCTGGGTTAAATCCATCGTTCTTTTGCCCACTACGCCACCCCAGTTCAGACATGGCCATATGCAAATCAGTCTTGACCCTGTGCCTCATGGGAACAGTCCAGCCCGAACTACCAAGCCATGTCTTCCCTGGACCGGAATCAAGCATCCTAGGACCGGTTTCTGGCTATCAGCCATCATCAGCCAGGATAGCTTGACTCCAGTGGCGTAGTGAGCACGGGTCCCACGTCTGGGAATACCCATCCCACTTAGGGCGAAAAGCGTTACAACAAACAAATGATGGACGGAATGCTGACAATGCAGACATTCTCCCCCAGTCAAGAGATCTGGGTTAAATCCATCGTTCTTTTGCCCACTACGCCACCCCAGTTCAGACATGGCCATATGCAAATCAGTCTTGACCCTGTGCCTCATGGGAACAGTCCAGCCCGAACTGCCAAGCCATGTCTTCCCTGGACCGGAATCAAGCATCCTGGGACCGGTTTCTGGCTATCAGCCATCATCAGCCAGGATAGCTTGACTCCAGTGGCGTAGTGAGCATGGGTCCCACGTCTGGGAATACCCATCCCACTTAGGGCGAAAAGCGTTACAACAGACAAATGATGGACGGAATGCTGACAATGCAGACATTCTCCCCCAGTCATGAGATCTGGGTTAAATCCATCGTTCTTTTGCCCACTACGCCACCCCAGTTCAGACATGGCCATATGCAAATCAGTCTTGACCCTGTGCCTCATGGGAACAGTCCAGCCCGAACTGCCAAGCCATGTCTTCCCTGGACCGGAATCAAGCATCCTAGGACCGGTTTCTGGCTATCAGCCATCATCAGCCAGGATAGCTTGACTCCAGTGGCGTAGTGAGCACGGGTCCCACGTCTGGTAATACCCATCCCACTTAGGGCGAACAGCTTTACAACAAACAAATGATGGACGGAATGCTGACAATGCAGACATTCTCCCCCAGTCAAGAGATCTGGATTAAATCCATCGTTCTTTTGCCCACTACGCCACCCCAGTTCAGACATGGCCATATGCAAATCAGTCTTGACCCTGTGCCTCATGGGAACAGTCCAGCCCGAACTGCCAAGCCATGTCTTCCCTGGACCGGAATCAAGCATCCTAGGACCGGTTTCTGGCTATCAGCCATCATCAGCCAGGATAGCTTGACTCCAGTGGCGTAGTGAGCACGGGTCCCACGTCTGGGAATACCCATCCCACTTAGGGCGAAAAGCGTTACAACAAACAAATGATGGACGGAATGCTGACAATGCAGACATTCTCCCCCAGTCAAGAGATCTGGGTTAAATCCATCGTTCTTTTGCCCACTACGCCACCCCAGTTCAGACATGGCCATATGCAAATCAGTCTTGACCCTGTGCCTCATGGGAACAGTCCAGCCCGAACTGCCAAGCCATGTCTTCCCTGGACCGGAATCAAGCATCCTAGGACCGGTTTCTGGCTATCAGCCATCATCAGCCAGGATAGCTTGACTCCAGTGGCGTAGTGAGCACGGGTCCCACGTCTGGGAATACCCATCCCACTTAGGGCGAAAAGCGTTACAACAAACAAATGATGGACGGAATGCTGACAATGCAGACATTCTCCCCCAGTCAAGAGATCTGGGTTAAATCCATCGTTCTTTTGCCCACTACGCCACCCCAGTTCAGACATGGCCATATGCAAATCAGTCTTGACCCTGTGCCTCATGGGAACTGAACTGGGGTGGCGTAGCGGGCAAAAGAACGATGGATTTAACCCAGATCTCTTGACTGGGGGAGAATGTCTGCATTGTCAGCATTCCGTCCATCATTTGTTTGTTGTAACGCTACAGAAATGCAGGCCAGGCTCGGCGCGAAGGTAGCGCCCATTGATGTACCAGACACCTGCAGAAATAACGCATCCTTGTAGCAAAAGTAATTGCGGGTGAGAGCAAGTTTGATGCATTGTAGCACAAATGTTTGAGGCGTATCATAGAACCAATCCTGTTCCCCCAGGGCCCTCGCTGCTGCCACCAGCGTGGCTTCCGGGGGGATGTTGGTGTACAGGGATTCAATGTCAATGGTGAGTAAAAATTGTTGCGTAGCGTCAAATTCCAGGGTGCTCAAGATATTCAATATGTCTGTAGTGTCCTGCACATACGATTGTTGTTTGAGGACTGACTCTCGTAGAAAAAAATCTGCAAATTGAGAGAGGGGCTCAAGAATGGAAGATATGCCCGAGACTATCGGGCGGCCCGGGGGAGGCCGTTGGGCTTTATGTACTTTGGGGAGTACATAAAACGCCGGTATTCTGGGTTTAGTGTTTACAAGGAATTCAGCCTCCTTACTCGTGATCCAGTTCTTACTCCTAGCATCCGCTACCATTGTTGTGATTATGTTCATTAGCTCGGGAGTGGGATCTCTGGTGAGGGGATGGTAATTCTTCCGCTCACCCAGGAGTCTTCGTACTTCAAGATCATAATCTGAAGTATTCATCACCACAATAGCCCCACCCTTATCGGCACTCTTTATGGTTATAGACGTGTTATTTTGAAGTGACTTTAGGGCGACCCAGTCGTCCTGGCTCATGTTGCTAAAAGCCCGTCGTTGCTGATCAAGTTGTTCCAAGGTGGAGATTTCCTCCAACACCTTTTGTTCAAATACTGTAACCTCAGGGCCAGTCATCGAGCTGGGGGGGCAAAAATGGGAAGGACGTCGTAAGTTGGTAGAGAACAGGGATTGGGGTTCTAATTCTCTGTTGGCAAAAAACTTTTTAAGTTTGATTTTTCTCATTGTCTCGTGGAACTCTGTTCTACACTTGAAGGCATCATGGCATGGAGTGGGAACATATCCAAGCCCTTTGTTAAGAACACCCAGTTCATTGGGTGCTAATGCACAGCTGGATAAATTCATCACTATATTGTTTACAACGGGTTCCTGCCTCGGCTGCGGGTTATCCGTGGGGAGAACATGGGCCATTGCTGTCCTTGATTGTAACCCTGCCTTGCACGCCCTCTGCCTCTCTGACCTTCCCCTCTGTTGCCTCTGTTGGTCTGTCCTAAAAAAGAGCGTACCAAAGCCCCCAAGTCCTCGTTGGATTTAATCTGAGGATCAAAACTCACTCCCCCTTGATTAGATGGTGGTGCACTCTCTTCCTCCTCACTAGAGGTATTCTCAAAAGTCCAGTTGTGGGGGGTCCTTTTCTGATATTGTCTGCCCCCCCTCCCACGATAACTAACCTGTGGTACTGTTTCACTTCCCTGTTGGTAATGCTTGTCATCTAGCCATTAGCACTGTTGACAAATTGCCCAGTTCCGAGTGAAAAAGTGTTCACTCATTGTTACAATGCATTCAATCCGGCACCAAAAGTTATACGACTTTTCTGTCACTTTGGAAGCAGCAATCCATTATATCCAATCAGCAATGCACAAACAACCTTTCAATAAACAAATGCCTTATTTCATTTAACTGCAAGTAAACCGCTTGGATTTCATGGGGCAGTAAGCAGACATCATTTGACTTTCTGTTGGTAGTTTATAGCAGATTGTAGACCTATATGGGGGGTTAGATTGTAGGTTATGCGTGTAGAATTGTGTCTGGTGGTATGCAGAGAGCGTGAGGTGTATATGCTGGGTTGTAGTGGCAATGTATATAGTCTTAGCTCTATGCATCCTGTGTGCATTGGGTTTGGCTTGTGCATTTGTTTGCAGGTCTGTGCACGGCGCGTTTATCGTGTGTTTGCTGTTGGTAGGCACAGGTTGGGTGAAGCTGCCATGGGCATAACTAGCATCTCATTGCATTGCAAATGCTCGTTTCAGTTGTTATCAACTAAAACAATGTACATCTTAGGCATTGAGCAGGGGGCATAAAGGAATTAAAAGAAAACACATAACACAGTACTAAACTCTGTTCATGGCCTGTCAACAAGGAAGCCATCTTAAAATAAAAGTGTGACATCTCGGTTTTCGAAGTTTTACACATTCCTCCATATTGTCACTAATCATTCCTGAGTGGACAGCTTCCGAAGCGAACTATCTGCATACAAGCATATGTGTGCTTAATTCTAATCATATGCACATATATATTCATAAATTAAATGGTGCACAATAGCAACTGCTCACCAAGATGGAGATGGAAGGAATATGATGTGATCTATTATTTTGGAGACCGCACAGCTTTCATAACTACCACCATTAGCCTAAATGTGCTATATTTTGATATGGTAAATCGAAACTAGACTCCAAAAAGGCACCGAAAATATACATAAAAAAACAGAGGAGCACGGACAATTGGCAATATTAGCTGAGAACATTTTTTATAGAATAGCACTGAGTAAAACCCATTTATATAGCACAAACTCGACCCGAAGGTATTGGAGCGCTTTACATGAGCTCCAGTTACGTTACACAAGGAAACATTCATTATTTGGTAGTCGTGGGGAGATTGAGTGATTTGCCTAGAATCACAGAATGCTGAGCCCACGCCGGGGCTCGAACCCGGGTCCCCAGCTCCAAAGTGCACCCTCATCCTAATTAATAGCACAGTCAACGTCGTGTACCCCAAAACGAACCAAACGCACAAGTGCTTGTTGAATATCCAGGAGCTGGCCGTGCTACTCTCTTGCCTCTATAAACAATTACAATTCAAATTCAGAAGTCAAATATAGATCAACCGACAGTTTCCTGTCACATTTGTGTGCCAGGCAATTAGGCAAAAACTGAAAACGCTGCGCCACAGCTGGTACATGCTAAGGCTCTGTTATTATTTCAGACCAAAAGTGCCGCCAAGGCTTAACTCATGCATAAAACTCTAGGAAATCCGGGCAAACACAAGCCTCAGAAACAGTCGCGGCTCGCGGGGGGGTGGGGGGGGGAGGGGGGAGGGTCGCGCGGGGGGGGGAATGAAATATATTTTTTTTAAAACTTACCTCACAGCCGGTCCACGGGTCCACGCTACCTCTCAGACCTCTGATCCCCTGGGCGCCTTCACTAACGGTACTGGAGGGACCTGCCAACCCCTCTCAGCCAATCCTGGCACTGCCAGCAGCGCCAGGATTGGCTGAGGGCACAGCTTACGCTACGCCCGCTGCCTGCCCATTAGGAGACCGAGGGGCAAGGCAGTAAAAACACAAGTACGCATGACTGGGCACGGACTAAAAATTAATCTCCATGCCCACTCATGCGCACTTGTGCTGCCTTTCCCTGGCTTGTGACAATGCATGTCAGTCAACATGACGCCGGACTGCCCACGGTCCGACGTCATGCTGACTGACATCAGTTAGTTCTCCCCACCCTCGGCGTCTCTGAACTTAAGTAAACTAAGTTCAGAGACACAGAGGGAGCTGCGGGCGCGGGCGGGGGGGCTACGCCCCAACGCCCCAGTGGACGATCCGCGCCTGGTGTAAATGCAAATTGTTCTACTTAACACCTTTAGAAACAGAGATGTCTTGAGGGACATAGGCTGCATGATCTCCATGCACAAGGTTGAGGGGCAACTTAAATATTTTTAAAACTAACTAAACGCTTAGGGGTATTTTTAATTCCTGTAGCGAGAGGCACCTGCATTACCTTTTGCTATTTGTTTTCTTTCAAAACGCATTTGTATCCTGCTGTGGCCAAACAGAGATGCAACTCATTTGGTTTTGTTTCGGGACAGCTCAGTGAGATGTGCGTCCACGGGCCCTGCAGGCGAAGGGTGTCACCTTCAGCAGCTCCACGCTCTGTTGAGCCCCCAGCAGGCCTTGGAAGAAGGACATCTGGCAGATTAGACCATAAATCAGGACCTAATCTCTCGAGTGTAGTATCCGGCTGGATACATTCTAGTGGTCCACCGATGATGTAACCCACACTTTACACCCACCCACCACAGGCGTCACCAGTCAGGTGACCCTGTTAATAAAAGGGGCCGGGCTCATGTGCCCTGGGCCAGTTACAGTACGCCACTAACTGTGTCCGTGTCAGTGATTTACCAACATGTGGGCCTAATGCCCAGGATACCACATCGAGGAACCTTCAGGTCCTTATCATGCTTAAACATTGCCTACTGCTCTATCTTGAGCATCAGAGGCACTCATAGGCGTGCCTACAATCAAACTCACACAATGCTACAAATGAGACCGCTGAAAAACAACCAAGGTGTTAAACGGCACTTAGCATGTATATATTTAGCAAGGGTCTGGATTAAAAAGTGTTTTTTTCCCTAAAACGTGAGTTCAGTTTAGAGGGTTATTGAATTCTATATTTAATACACCACAAAACATACCCTCCTTGGGGCTACTCATTCAAAACATGTGCGGTTTTAGGCTGAAGTGCTCTACATTTTCATTTCAAGAACTTAAGTGTTACATATTTTGGTGCTCTCTACCGGCTGACAGTCTAGGATTCCCAGATGCCTGCAACAGGTGCACTGACTTCACGAATAGTGGAACATTCATGCAGCTCTGTTAAAGGGTATTCTATTCCACTAATCGTTTTTTACAGTGTTGAATAATGCAATAGCTAATGCTGCAAATGATGCGTTACGAATGAAAAAAGTGTCATGCTTCCAATCTCTGAACTTTAGAATGTCCAGGGATATCAACTGTAGATGTTCAACTCATTGTGTCAGTTTCTTACATCAGATAATAATAGTATTAATTCCTATTTGTAAAGCGCGATTATATCACCCCCTTAGGGGTTTCAAGGCACTAGGGGCCGTCAGATAGATTAAGTGAGCTAATGCCCAGAGTCACATAATGCTGAGCTGAGCTGTCTGCCAGCACCAGAGATCAAACCGTGAACCCCGCACTCTGGAGTCAGATGATCTGGCCACTGCGCCACACCTCTCCCAAGGTACATTTGTTCCCGAAATGGTGTTGTGTGGTACATCTACATAGAATTTTATGTTGATCTGTCCAAAATCGCACTGGAAAAGAACACCAAAAATACAACCCCGTCAAAAATCCAAGGTCTGCTTCTTGAATCAGACCCCATGCAGAGATGAGGACACCTTCACAGTGTAGGTGAACAGAGGTGCTGCCCCATGAAGAGAAGTATTGGCATTGCAGTTGTGCCAGATATGCCACCTTGTCTGGACAATGGACGCAGACGTGAGCAGTAGAGATGTGTGTACACCTGAAGCAGGATTTCGAAGTGGAGAGGGGAATCATTACAGTCAGTGGATGACTGGTGGCCCTTTCAGCATATAGTGAAACTGCCATGTCCAGTACCAATAAAAACGCAATGTTTTGCAGAGTTTTTTGTTTGGACTAACACAGCAAAGCATTATAAATGGGGCTTTATGTTAGTTCCTATAATGTAGCCTCTTACAAATTACCATGAAACAATGGTAGCAAAAAAGAGAAATAGTCACAACATAAATATCTCCTTGAATGCATGCATAACCATTTGCAACATAACACGAGCTAATAACAGCAGGCAGTCTTGAATAAACAGCTGTAGACCCTGCCAGCTACAGATCCCACCCATAAGTAAGCCCACCCAAACAGCCAGTACTTGAGTTGCCTTTTAACCTAGTTAGGTAATTTAAGGCCATGAGCAAACCGTTCTAAAATAAGAAAAGTGAAAACTTTACAATTTCTTGCTGGTTTATTGTAGTCTTTTTTTAACAAAAATATATTTGAAAATAATCTCTCTAAACCTATTCACCAACATGACATAACCTAGAATACCAATATGAAACAGAGAGTTTTCAAAGTAGTGAGCACGACAATTGAGATTTGAAACAGTTATCAAATTAACTCTTAGCGTGAGAAAAACCAGTACGTGTTGGACTAATGTATATTTTGATGTCAACATCAGCTGGAAAAACAAGTCATTTTCCAATTGAAACCTCATTTGTAAAGTCATAATTTGAGGCTGAAAACTGAACAAGTGTGAGTTAACATGCCCATTAGTCATTCGCAAGTGAAAGAAAGTGCTAAGGTCCCTGTTAGATTAATCCACCTCCTCAATAGTAAGGCGAGGCTTGGCACCACCCTGTGAAGCCTGATCGCCGAAGTCGGCACCAGGCATTCCCCTAGGCATCCCGCCATGGTAGATTTTGAGATTATGGGGGGGTTACAGACCTTCTCCAGCTCTCTCTGCTGGTGCTCGAACTCCTTCTCTGCCAGCTGGTTGCTCTCCAGCCAGGAGATGGTCTGGTTACATTTGTCCATGATATTATTCTTCGCTGATTTGCTCTTTAAGTTTGTCGCCCTCCACAGTGCTTTTCATGTTGAAGGCGTAGAATTCAACTGAGTTCTTGGCAGCAGCCGTCTCTCTCTAGGCTTCATTATCTTCTTTGTATCTCTCTGCATCCTGTACCATTTGCTCGATCTCCTCTTTGCTCAGCCGGTGATCTTGTTCGGTTTGCTGCATGTTCCCATTATTGAATAAGTATTTCTTGACACACTTTGCCAATGGGAAGTCATTCTAAATTTCAGTTCAGTCAATGGCCTACTGCTCTCCATCTTGGAAAGTGGTAGATGAGGATGGCTGGTGAGAAAAGGGGGCCTCTGCTATGGAGGAGCAGTGGAGGTGTAAACAATGTGACAAGATAGATGCAAAGAAAAAGTCGTTTGACAAAAAGAAAGCTCCAAAAACAAGCAGAGTAAGCTTGGTGAGGGGGACATCACCTCTCTGCACCTATGAACAGAGTGAGATAATATGCAATTAGAATGGAGTTTTTGGAGAATTACTTGATTCTTTCACATTGTCGGTACTATATCTGGGATGGAAGTGACAAGAGGGTAGGCGGATAACGGGTTGCCTAGCCTCTGTTTTTTTGGTTTAGAGTCTCCTGTACTTACTTTAATGGACTTTGAATGTAACTCCACAAGCCATTGGCTTCTTTAGCTCTGTAACTTTCAGCCATTGTCATTAGACATTTTAAGTCATATCACTGATCATCTCACCATTTTTTGCTTGTCTATTTCACTGTGTCCTCCAGTGGAATGCAAGGGAGGCTGTTTTTAGGTCAAAGCCTAACAACATCTTGCGGACATTTGGAAAGGTTCCCTGGGAATGCATCCCGCCCGTAGCTTACCATTGGCTTTGTGGTTTATAACTCACATTTGCTTTGTGTCTGTTTGCTGGCTTTATTTGTTTTAGGCTGTTCAGCTTGAGTTCGTTCCTTTCCTTGCCCAAACCCTTTTTAGTGTATTCTTACACCATTACACAATTTTTGTAAACAGCCCTTTAAATCTTTTTCTTATCTTTTCACATTTGCTGTGCATTCAAAGACAGAGGTCAAATGTCAGTGTCTGTCTTCCAGGGATTTTGTTGTTTACTTTTCTTTCTCTGACTTCAAAGTGAGAGGATTTATGTGACAATCATGCTGGCTACTCCGGGTATGCTGTACCATGTTAATTTTTTTCTAACTCCAAACAAAAGTTAAATGTCTGTAAATGAACTGTGTAGATATTTCAAAATATGGAAAGCACGAATAAAGAATATTTTTGGATAATTCAGAATGTGGTGAAAGCAAATATTTTAATGCGAACAAATCATTACCCTAGGTGATGACTTTTCCACACATTATCATTTGTGTGCTGTATACTTATATCAGTAAAACTGTATGTCAGTGCAGCTGCAATGGTCATTCCAATTGAAGATGAGTCGTCTCTAATGGCAGTGCGCTACCATACTATGCATACCCCACCTTACCCAACTCCACTCTACTCTGCAGCACTCCACACTATGCCACTCCACATGGTGTGATGACAATATACTCTGTACCACTCCACACTATGCCATTCCACTCCACACTGCGTCTCTGCACTCTACTCTGAACTACTCCATTCTGTGCCACTTTACTCGACGCCTCTCTCTGCTCTAAACCACTGTACTCTATACCAGTGCACTCTACTCCACACTACTCTACTCTGCACTACTACACTCTTCGCCACTTCACTCCACCTCGAAACAATCTACTCTACTTCACTCTATTCCACTCTGCACCGCTACGATCTACGCAACTGCACTATGCATCATTGCACGCAAATATACTGTGCACCACTTCACCCCACTTTATGCTACTCTGCAACTCCTGACTCTACTGCACTCTACGCCACTCTACTTTACACCATTACTTTCAACATCACTTTTCTCTGCACCAATCTACACCACTGCACTCTGCTACAATGCACTCTACACCACTCAGCTCCACTCTGCTCTGCGCCACTTTGCTCTGTACCACTGCACTCTACTGTGGACCACTCCATACCACTTCACTCTATGCCAGTGAACTCTATGCCAATGCACTCTGCACCAGTGCACTCTGCACCACTATACTCTGCACACCACTATAATCTGTGCACCACTCTACTGTATGCCACTCTAATCTACAGTGCACCACTCTACTCTGCCAGGAAACTCTACCCCACTCTACTATGCACTCTGTGCCACTGCACCACTGCAGTCTCACCACTGCACTGCACTCTACGCCACTCTACTCTGCATCACTCCACTCTACGTCACTCTAATTTAATCTGCATCACTGCACCCCACCCCACTGCACTTTACACCTCTGCACTCTACCCTGCATCACTCCCCTCTACCCTGCAACTTTCCTCTCTACCCTGCACTACTCCACATTGCAAAATACCATTCCACATAATTAGGTCCATCACACACAATCTCACTCTACATATTTCTGACAGTTAATACCATGTAATTATTAACAACATAATTCCACAGCACACCATGACACATATTTCAACTACACAACTTCACACCAAACCATTCAATTCCACAACACAATATTGCACAACAAACAATTAAAAAACACCCCATATCTGCCTCACACTTCCACCAACCCTATCATCTCTCTCTCACGCATCCACTTCCCCTTCCCTCACACTACCACTACCCCCTCATATCTCGCAATTCCACTGCAATCTTCTCATCCATCCCTCACTCTCCCTGTCTCCTCTCTATACTGCCCTCTCCCACATACTACCTTCCTATGCCTCCTCATTCTGTGCACTTTTCCCCCTCTCTGGGTTCCCCTCCCACTCATCCCTCTCTCTCTCATACTCCCTCTCACACCTCTCTCTCATGCACTCTTCCCGCCTCTCTCATGTGGTTCACTTCAGGTCTTTGATCACAGTTTCTTTCCCGTGCCTTACCAAGATATCCATCCCACAAACCCACACACTCCTTCTCTTCTTAGGTTGTCTTCTGTTTACACAGGAGCTTCTTCTTTATGCATCTATTGCCTGCTCTACCCTTCTTTCTCTCTTCTCACATACTCTTCTGCTCTTCTGTCTGGAGTTCTTTGACTACTTCGTGCACAAATTACTTGTCCTTCCATAACTTGGTTTCTATCTATTCTGTGCAGCGCTTACCCCTATCCTTTCACCATGCCACATTATTCCACTACACAAATGCACTACACACCACACAATTCAAACCCACACAATTCCACAACTAACAGTTCCAATTCAAACCACATAATTCCACTCCACACCACATACATCCACTCCTCTCCAAACAAACACACACACATAAAAGACATTGTCACTTACAACACCAACAGCTTTCTTTTCCTCCCTTTTTGTCGGCCTCGCACCCCTTCTGAATTTTTTATTAACCCGTTGTGAAAGTTGGAAATCAAATCCGATTCATGTGTTTTTCACAGAAATGCAGGAAAGTCCACTACTTACAATGGCAGTTGTCAAGATCTATTTTTGAGTTGCGAATCGTAGCCCTTTAAAAAAAAATTCCCAGTGAATTAGTCAAGTTTTCCAATCTTTTCCACCGTATCGCTAGCATTTTACAATTGTGTCCAGTGGCAGTGACCGCAGTGGCTGAGTACACCAACTGTGACGTTCAAATCCTCGAATGCCGGGCGCTACGACATGTCCCATTGGCTGCCATGTTATTTGCATAGGCGGTGTCACACCGCAGAGGTCAGAATCTCTCCACCGCATTGCTGGCATTTTACAATTGTGTCCAATGGCAGTGACCATAGTGGCTGAGCATGCCCAGCGCGATGCTCAAATCCTTGAATGCCGGCCGCGACGACATGTCTCATTGGCTGCCATGTTATTCGCACAGGCGGTGTCACACCGCAGGGGTTAGAATCTCTTCACCTCATCACTAGCATTTTTCATTTGTCTCCAATGGCAATGACCGCAGTGGTTGACACCTACCGCGGGGGAAAACACCATCTGGCGTTTGCGGTTCTTGAGTTACAATTTGCAGTATTAATCTGCACACAAAACCAGACATCAAGGGCACCTTGTGAAGGGACTTGAGAGTGTGACATTAATTTTTCTCATCCAGAACATGAAAAAGCAGTGTCCAGTGGATTTACAACATTGCTTTACACTTCCTCACAAGTCAGTGTCATCCATGTGTGAATGGACACACATTACCAGTGGAGTTGTGTTCCCTTGTTGTGGATGTGGCAATGTGTCTAATGCAGATTCCTCACACAGGCATAATGAACTAAACACAAAATGTGCATATATGCTGTACACAGTGCTGTGAAATAATGATGTCTTGTCCTGTTTTGAGTCAATGGCGGACTATAGGGTTGATGTTGTGCATCATTTACTTCAAGGTGTGTCAGGTTAAGAGTCAACAGGTATTTCCATCTCTCGCTTAATGCTGTGTGCCACCTGTGATGTGTTAACTACCCACATGGCTGGGTACCCATGAATTTGCAATGTACCATATGCCTGTCACCTTTTCCATTGAGCCCATTCTGCTAGTCAGTATGTACATCTTATCAACCGAATCAACTACATGATGCCAATGTATGTATACAGGTCACACATGCATGACAATTCATCAACATAACTGTAAATCTTGTGTTGTCAGAGTCATCGTGTACGCTGTAACTAACATATCACCTTTGCCTATTTCCACACATGTGTACCCTGCCAGAGGGAGAAGGAGACAAGCGCCTGCCTATCGGCTTTTTTAGACCTGTTGACCATGGAGGAGTGAGACATCATTAAGAAGTTCCGACTCAATCGCCTGACAATTCAAGAGCTATGTCAGCATTTGGCACATCAGTTAAGGGCTCACAGAACCTATTGTAAATAAATGGGAGAGACCCTACTATCCAAGGGACAGGGTGCCCAATAAAGTAACAATAAAAGAAGTATTCCCTTGGATTAACTACCAACCTGTGAGCCACATTATTATGAAAGGATTTTGCCTGATGTATGGTTGAATGTGGCTCACAGATTGGTAGTTAATCCAAGGGAATACTTTTTTAATGGATTCTCACAGAACCTATCCCATAGCTCTGACCCCACAGTGAAGGTGATGGCCACCGTGCATTTCTTTGCCACTGGTTCACTTCAGTACACAGTGGCTACATCAGGTTGGATGTCACAACCGATGTTCAGTATGGTGTTGCGTGGTGTCCTGTCTGCATTGATGAGACACATGGACAGTTATATACATTTCCCAAGAAGAGAAGACTTGACAACTGTGAAGGGTGACTTTTATGACCTAGGTGGCATCCCACATGTCGTACGAGCCATCAATGGCACACACATTGGACTTGTTCCACCTCAGGCACGTGAGTAAATCTATAGGAACCAGAAACATCATCATTCTATCAACGTGCAAGTTACATGCTTAGCAGATTTGACCATTTCACATGTCTGTGCAAAATTCCCATGGTCTGCCCATGACTCCTTTATCATGTGGAACAGCAACATACCTCTGTTGATGTCACAGCTTCCACCGGAGAGGGCCTGGCTTGTTGGTGAGTGGGATGTGTCAGTATTTTGATTGTGTGTGTGACATTCTGACCTCCTCATCAAAAATATTGGTTCTAATTGTACATCTGCGTGTCTCACAACAAGGTGACTCAGCATATCCAAACCGGCCTTGGTTGCAGACCGCACTGAGAAATCCAATAACGCCAGGGGAAGTCCGCTTCAATGATGCCCGTGGGAGGACACGTCGGGTAGTAGAGCGGGCTTTTGGGCATCTGAAGGCCACATTCCGCTGTTTGGACAAGAACGGTGGAACCCTCCGCTACTCACCCAGTAAGGTGTGTCAATCACAGTCACCTGCTGCATGATCCACAACCTTGCAATGCGCAAGGAGATTCCTCTGATTCTGGAGGATGGGGACCAGCAGGAGACACCGGGTGAGAATCCTGACATGGACAGTGACTATGATATTGTGAAGAGGAAGGTCTTGACCTGCGTCGACATCTCATCATCAACTACTTCCCTTGAGTGTAAGTATGCAGTAAGATGGTATGACTGTGACAGTTGCATTTGCTGTTGTGGTAAAGCAGTGAGGATGTGGTGGGATGCTGACTGTTTGTTGTGCTCAACTATGGTGTACTTTGTGCATAGCTGTCTTTGGATGAACTCTTAACTGATGTATATGTTTAAGGTGTAGGTATGTGTTGTCTGATCAGATCCTTGTACTGTGTACTCCGGAGTGGAGTGTTTTGTTGTGACGTCATAGAACTGATAAAGTAAATCTAGTTGTGTCAATGTAGGTCCCTTCGCCCTGTAATTTTCCAAGCTGACATGTCGGTGTAATGACATCATCTGCAGAATGATGCAATTCTGCCATGCAAAATGGACATGAGGTGTCCCTGGGAATGTCTGACCCAGACTTTGTGAGTAAAACTCAGCTCTGAAAGCTACTTGCACTGCGATAGGATGAATGTTTCAGGTACAACTTGCTATTTCTCATGTGTTGTGTGTTGGTGCATATCCTATGTGTTCCATCGTGTTCCTCATCACATTGTGTCTGCGGGCCAATCCATGTTTGTCAATGTTCACCTAGGGTGATACCTCTCTGTGTGTGAACTGGATGTAGGTGTCAATGTGTGTCGTTATTGTATTATGCCACATGAATCATGTGACAACACGTATATATGTCCTAAGGATATCCAGAAGATGCAGCCACACCTGTTTGGAGTGTACCAGTGCAGAGTTGCAGTTTTGACCCCCTTTTGCTGTGACTGTTTGGCTGTGTGAAATTTCTTGGTGCCTACTTGACATGTCTGCATTCACACTAATGAAACACCAGTGGGATTAATCTGGCATTGGACAGTGCTTGATGTTTCCTAAACATACTTGTATCTGAGATGTTGCTATGTGTAAACTGTGGTGCTGCATGTTCCACTAGTGGCACATGTGGGTGTGCTTCTCTCCCTGAGCACCTACGGGTGTGACACTGTAATAAAAATATGTGTGTACTTTGTACTTCAAGGTCTGTTCATGTTGACATGTTTGGTATACTCATCTGCAGTGTTAGCTTGCGCTGCATCTAGTGACTGCCCAAATTGTTTTGCACATGATGTCATTGGGTGGTACAGTCACAGTCAATTTCATATAGTACTTAATCAGTAAAACAACTTAGACAAAGGGATGTGTTATAGCTGTATTTATTTAGGTGAGGTGCATATGGTGAGTTCAAAGGAGTGAAAAACAGTGGGAAGGTAAACACAGAAGGGTTCATTTGTCAGTGTTGGTAAAATAACACATTTGGGTGCCGATCACGATCCGGTAAAAAATTCCCCCGTGCGACTCGTATCGGGTCTTTTTACCGTACGAATCGTACAAGTGCCGTACGAACTGGCAATCACGATTCGCATGGTAAAAAGTCCATACGAACCGCACTGGGAATCATTCCCCTCACGTCCTCGGGTCGGAAAATGTGTCCGACACGTCCTCGGACGATTTACCTTACAAACGTGAAAAGCCAAGTCCGACCGAGGAATCACGATCCATCCCGTCCGTCCGAGGTTACAACCGTATGGAAAAAACACCATCCGCACCGAACTCCTACAGCAACCATGGAGACATGTGCCCGCATACGCGCCCAACACTCCCCCCAGCCCCCGTACGTCCGACACGTACCCCCCGTATATGTATACCCCCACCCGTCTAGGTACACCCCAGTATGTTCCAGTCGAACCCCCACCCCAGTACGTTCGAGCCACACCCCCACCCCAGTACGTGTCATAGCCCCGTCTACCCACACCCCAGTACGTTCCAGTCGTACCCCCACCCCAGTACGTGTCGTACCCCCGTGTACCTACACCCCAGTACGTTCGAGCCACACCCCCACCCCAGTACGTGTCATAGCCCCGTCTACCCACACCCCAGTACGTTCCAGTCGTACCCCCACCCCAGTACGTGTCGTACCCCCCGTGTACCTACACCCCAGTACGTTTGAGCCACACCCCCACCCCAGTACGTGTCATAGCCCCGTCTACCCACACCCCAGTACGTTCCAGTCGTACCCCCACCCCAGTACGTGTCGTACCACCGTCAATGTACACCCCCCCACCCCTGTACGTGTCGTACCACCGTCCATGTACACCCCAGTACGTTCCAGTCGTACCCCCACCCCAGTACGTGTCGTACCACCATCAATGTACACCCCCCCACCCCTGTACGTGTCGTACCACCGTCCATGTACACCCCAGTACGTGTCGTACCACCGTCAATGTACACCCCCCCCACCCCAGTACGTGTCGTACCACCGTCCATGTACACCCCAGTACGTTCCAGTCGTACCCCCACCCCAGTACGTATCGTACCACCGTCAATGTACACCCCCCCACCCCAGTACGTGTCGTACCACCGTCAATGTACACCCCCCCACCCCAGTACGTGTCGTACCCCCCGTGTACCTACACCCCAGTACGTTCGAGCCACACCCCCACCCCAGTACGTGTCATAGCCCCGTCTACCCACACCCCAGTACGTTCCAGTCGTACCCCCACCCCAGTACGTGTCGTACCCCCCGTGTACCTACACCCCAGTACGTTCGAGCCACACCCCCACCCCAGTACGTGTCATAGCCCCGTCTACCCACACCCCAGTACGTTCCAGTCGTACCCCCACCCCAGTACGTGTCGTACCACCGTCAATGTACACCCCCCCACCCCTGTACGTGTCGTACCACCGTCCATGTACACCCCAGTACGTTCCAGTCGTACCCCCACCCCAGTACGTGTTGTACCACCGTCAATGTACACCCCCCCACCCCAGTACGTGTCGTACCACCGTCAATGTACACCCCCCCACCCCTGTACGTGTCGTACCACCGTCCATGTACAACCCAGTACGTTCCAGTCGTACCCCCACCCCAGTACGTGTCGTACCACCGTCAATGTACACCCCCCCACCCCTGTACGTGTCGTACCACCGTCCATGTACACCCCAGTACGTTCCAGTCGTACCCCCACCCCAGTACGTGTCGTACCACCGTGAACCTACACCCCAGTACGTTCGAGCCCCACCCCCACCCCAGTACGTGTCGTACCACCGTCAATGTACACCCCCCCACCCCTGTACGTGTCGTACCACCGTCCATGTACACCCCAGTACGTTCCAGTCGTACCCCCACCCCAGTACGTGTCGTACCACCGTCAATGTACACCCCCCCACCCCAGTACGTGTCGTACCACCGTCAATGTACACCCCCCAACCCCTGTACGTGTCGTACCACCGTCCATGTACACCCCAGTACGTTCCAGTCGTACCCCCACCCCAGTACGTGTCGTACCACCGTCAATGTACACCCCCCCACCCCAGTACGTGTCGTACCACCGTCCATGTACACCCCAGTACGTTCCAGTCGTACCCCCACCCCAGTACGTGTCGTACCACCGTGAACCTACACCCCAGTACGTTCGAGCCCCACCCCCACCCCAGTACGTGTCGTACCACCGTCAATGTACACCCCCCCACCCCTGTACGTGTCGTACCAACGTCAATGTACACCCCCCCACCCCTGTACGTGTCGTACCACCGTCCATGTACACCCCAGTACGTTCCAGTCGTACCCCCACCCCAGTACGTGTCGTACCACCGTCAATGTACACCCCCCCACCCCAGTACGTGTCGTACCACCGTCCATGTACACCCCAGTACGTTCCAGTCGTACCCCCACCCCAGTACGTGTCGTACCACCGTGAACCTACACCCCAGTACGTTCGAGCCCCACCCCCACCCCAGTACGTGTCGTACCACCGTCAATGTACACCCCCCCACCCCTGTACGTGTCGTACCACCGTCCATGTACACCCCAGTACGTTCCAGTCGTACCCCCACCCCAGTACGTGTCGTACCACCGTCAATGTACACCCCCCCACCCCAGTACGTGTCGTACCACCGTCAATGTACACCCCCCACCCCTGTACGTGTCGTACCACCGTCCATGTACACCCCAGTACATTCCAGTCGTACCCCCACCCCAGTACGTGTCGTACCACCGTCAATGTACACCCCCCCACCCCAGTACGTGTCGTACCACCGTCCATGTACACCCCAGTACGTTCCAGTCGTACCCCCACCCCAGTACGTGTCGTACCACCGTGAACCTACCCCCCAGTACGTTCGAGCCCCACCCCCACCCCAGTACGTGTCGTACCACCGTCAATGTACACCCCCCCACCCCTGTACGTGTCGTACCAACGTCAATGTACACCCCCCCACCCCTGTACGTGTCGTACCACCGTCCATGTACACCCCAGTACATTCCTGGCGCACCCCCAACACAACCTCCTAAGTACGGAGCGCACCCCATGCCCCAACATCACAACCGCATGTACGAGTCGTACAAAGCCACACACAAGGACATAATCGTACAACCAAATGGCCCATGTACACACCGTACACACGCTCAAAACGCACGTACACAACAAGGACAAAACAAAACAACACAAGAATACACCATTCGAAAGGCACACAGCCACTAAACATGGCCAACAACCACTAAAATAACACAATCACTGACCTGCAACTGTCAAAAACAAACAGAGGCCCAATACACCACCACTCCTTATAACACACCCACCCAAAATTCAAACACTGCCACACCCACCCATGGACCAATGAAAAGGGCCCACACACACAAACCATGAGCCTTTGCAACAGACTCACTGCTGCCAGACACCACAGAACCAGACTACAAGCTACACCACATCTTACACTTGCACACCTTCACACGACCACCCTCACAAACACCCTCTCATCACATTCACACACACACACAACCATCCACACCCCCCCCCAACATCCACACACCCCCCACACCCACACCATCCCCACCCACACCCCTCACCATGCCCACTACCAAGAATCCAAAGTTCGAGGAGGAGCCTAGCGCGCATGCAAGATGGTCGCGTGAGCACAGGGCTCCCCGGACCCTTTCTGCTCCTCGGAATATATCCTGAGACTATCCTGATTTGGTGTATGGAATCTGGGAGATGAAGACCAGCTGATCATATATCTCTTTTCAAAACTCTAATCGGACCTGGGAATCCTGAGTTATCGTCGCCGGAACTTTTAGGACCCACCCGACGGAGGTGGCCGGGGTGAAGGTGACCCGTGGGGCCGGGCTGCAATTGAACAACAGCGGCCTCAGCGCGGTGCCAGTTACCGATTCAGCACTTTCGGTTTCGGTTTTGGCCTTCAGGAGATCAGCTGGCGTGCGTGCTCAAGGTGGCGAGGTGCCTCCCGGGCCTCTGCCCGAGGTTTGCTTTCATCTGCTACTGGCGGGTCTGACGCCTCCGGCCCCTACACCGACGGTTTGTGGTCCTTTTGCTGGCACCCGCGCACCCCTTGATCGGAGGTCCCATTGAGTGACTGCGCTCACATGGCGGGCAAGGGGGGTCCGGAGGGGCGCAAGACCAAGGCTTCACTGCGCGGGGGAGCGGTCCAGAGCAACAACATGGACCGCTATACCCAGGGCAGGAGGTCCCCTGGCGCTGCTGGCCTCTCCCCGGACGCTGCAGGGGGAGGCACGACCGTCGCTGCGGAACCTTCCCTGCAGGACATTATGGGCGCCATCGAGGGCATCAGGGAAACTATCGCGACGCAATATGAGGCCCTGGCCCGTAAGATCGACACTGTCGCGATCGATGTCACCCTGATTCGGGCCGACCTCTCTAAAACCAACGAGAAGGTCCAGGCCCTTGATGCACGGACCTCCACCCTGGGTGCGGAGGTGTCGGATCTGCGGGCCGCGCTTGGGGACATTAGAGTGGTCAACGACCATATGGCCCGGCGGCTTGAGGACTTCGAGGGACGGGCCCGACGCAACAATATCCGCATCATTGGGGTACCGGAGTCCTCCGACAGCCGCCCGGTGGACCTCGTGGTCGAGGAACTTATCCTGCAACAGCTGTCCCCGGTTGGCCTAAGCAAATTCTTCGCTGTGGAGCGGGCCCATCGAGTTCCGGGCGGCCGGCCGCGGCCGGGGGCCCCCCCGAGGCCTATCGTGGCTAAACTGTTCCACTACAGGGACCGCGATGCTATTCTGCAGGCTTCACGGACCCGTGGCCCGGTCCGCTACGAGAACTCGACCATCAATTTTTATCCGGACTTCACGCAACTGGTCCAGAAACAGCGGATGGGATTCCAAGGGGTGAAGCGCCGTCTCCGCGAGCTAGGCCTGAAGTACTCAATGATCTACCCGGCGAAACTTCGAGTGGAGCATGGAGAGCGGACGGCCTTTTTTGACTCTCCTGTGGCCGCAAGTGACTGGCTGGACTCGCTGCCGGACGGGGGTGGCCGGCCCGGGCCCTCTGGGGGCACCGCAGGTGACGGGTCCCCTTAGACTGACCTTTGGTCCTTACTTTTTGCGGCTTTGCACTGTACAGTTGGGTCTTACTTCTTTTGCATACTGTGCTTACCCAGGACCCGTGAGGGGTGCGGGCGGGTACGGGTCCCTTTCCTCCTCCGGGGTCTTTTTGTAGAATGGGGTTAATGGGGCGACAGGCACACTGCAAGTTGGGGGGGTCTTTGGCCCGCAGGGGTGCAGGGTGGGGGGCGTTGGACTTGGGGTGGGGTTGGGGGGGAAGAGGGGTTGTTTAGTTGTGTGTTTTTTGTTTACAAGGCGAGGTATTGATTTTTATCCATATTTGGGAGCGGTGCTGCGGGCTGGGGGCCTCTTGAGCTATTGGATGGGATGGGGGGAGACGGGTTGAGGCTTATGTCATGGAACGTCAATGGGTTGGGGGACCGTATTAAGCGGGGTGTTGTACTGCAATATTTGCGTCGTTTGACTCCTGATGTGGTGTTTCTCCAGGAGACGCATTTGGTCGGCAATGTCTGCCATGCGATGAACAGGGGGGGATACCGCCTCGTAGCCCATTCTGGTTTCACAACTGGCTCCAGGGGGGTGGGCATTCTCCTGCGAACCTCCCTTCCGGTGGAGATCACGAGGATAGTCTCGGATGACAGGGGGCGCTATGTGTGTTTGACTGGGAGGTGGGAGGGGCAGCCCCTTACCCTGGTTTCAGTCTACGTCCCCCCGGGCCTCCAGAACTCCACCTTCACTGACTTGGGTCGAATGCTGCTTGACCTTCCGGACGGCCTCCTGCTCATGGGCGGGGACTTTAATTCTGTGGTTTCGGGTGAACTGGATCGTCACCCGCCAAGGACCCTCCCCGCTGCCCAGTCATGGCTGGGTGGGATGTTGGAGACCTTCGGCTTGGTGGATAGTTGGAGACTATTGCATCCGACCCAGTGTCAGTTCACCTTTCATTCGGGGGCGCATGGGAGTCTCTCCAGGTTAGACTACTTTCTTATGCCTGCGGCGCAGACTGGTCGGATTCGAGAGGTCAGACACCTGGCGCGTGGTATCTCCGACCATTCTCCGCTGTGGCTTCTCTTTGACACCGGGCCGCGGTCCGCAGGTCGGATAGCTCCCATTAACCCCTGGTACCTGCGGGACCCTGTGACTCGTGACAGCCTGGTTAAGGCCATGGACCAATACTTCAGTGAAAACGAGGGGTCGGTGTCGTCTGCGTTGTCCCTTTGGGAAGCCTTTAAAACTGTGCTACGCGGACACGCCCTCGCCCAGATAGTGGTGGCCAAGAAGGTTAGGAGCGAGGCGGTGGTAAAGCTGGAGACTGACATCTCGGGGCTGGAGTCGGCCCTGGAGGCGAATTACTCCGGACGGACTACATGCCCTTAGCCTGAAACAGTTCGAATATAGGTCCCTGGTCACTGACGCGGCCAAAACTATGTATAGGGAGCGGCAGGGCCGACTGTATGACGCGGGGGACAAGGCGGGTAAGTTGATTGCGTGGCTGGACAAAAAAGAGAGAGTGAATCGTGTGGTCCCCGAGTTGCGTGCTGCGGATGGTGTGTGTGTGACTGAGCCGGATGAGATTGTGGAATGCTTCGCTGATCACCTCCGGGCGGTGTACTCCCCGGTGACTGACAGGGACGAGGATGACTCTCGCCTCCTACTGAGAGATATTGCTCTGCCCGGCCTGTCCGTTGAGGACCGGGAGCGGTTGGACGCCCCCTTATCGTCGGATGAAATAGCGACCGCGATTCGTTCCCTTCGCTCGGGCAAGGCCATGGGTCCTAACGGTCTGCCCATTGAACTATACAAATTGCGTCCTGATAAGCTTGCGCCCTTCCTCGGCCGCATGTTCCGCGACTCTCTTGCGGCGGGTTCCCTTCCTGCCGACCAGCGCTTGGCCACTATAGTCGTTATTCCCAAGGAGGGCAAGCCTCGTGACCGCTGTACCTCTTACCGGCCTATTTCACTGCTCAATGCGGAGCCTAAAATCCTGGCGAAAGTCCTGGCCAATCGATTGTTGAGTGTAGTGTGCGACCTTATTCATCCGGACCAATGCGGCTTTATCCCGCACTGCAACACCGCTCTTAACTTGCGGCGTCTGCACGGGGTCCTCGCCAGGGCGGAGTTCCTCCCCGAACCGGCCGTGCTGGTTTCTTTGGATGCCACGATGGCATTTGACACTATTGAGTGGCCATTCCTCTGGGCCGTCTTGGATAAATTCGGCTTTGGAGAGGGATTTATTGGCTGGGTGAGGCTCCTTTACACGGGACCCATGGCTCAAGTGGTGGTGAATGGGCGGGTCTCTCGGCCCTTTGCCCTTGGCAGGGGCACGAGGCAGGGGTGCCCGTTGTCCCCGTTGCTTTTTGCTCTCGCCCTGGAGCCACTCGCTGCCTGGCTCCGTTGGGAGCCCTCGCTTAGAGGGATCCGGTGGGGCCCGGGCTTTGAAGATCGGGTCTCGCTGTATGCGGACGACATTCTCCTGTACCTCACCTCACCGCGGCAGTCACTCAACGTCCTCTTTGACGTTCTGACCTCCTTTGGGAACAATTCGGGTCTCACGATCAATTGGTCTAAATCCTGCGTTTATCCCATCGCTGGTGGTCCTCCTCTCCTGCCGCCTCGGCTCCCGATTCAAATATCTCTGAGCGGCTTTAAGTACCTGGGGATATACGTTTCGCTGGACCCGGTGGCTCGCTACGAGCAGAATCTTCTGCGTCCACTTCGGCGGCTGCGGGAGGACACGGCCCGGTGGTGCAGGCTGCCCCTGTCCCCGCTGGGTCGGGCCGCGCTGTTTAAAATGATGTCCCTTCCCAGGTTCCTCTATGCACTCCAGAACTCCTTTGACGTTATCCCAGTGGCCTACTTTCGGGAGGTGGAGAGCCTGCAGAGGAGACTGGTGTGGAACGGCCGGGCGCGTATTGCTCTTGCCAAGCTCACTCTCCCCTGGTATGACGGGGGCATCGCGCTTCCTGACATTCGCAGGTACTATTGGGCCTCGCAGCTATCTGCCATTAACCACGCCACGTATGCGCCCGGCTTGAATCCGGCGTATGAGATGGACAAGTTCCTGCTTCCCGGCGGGAACTACAACAGGGCACTTTATTCCCGCCTGGCTGACCGGACCCTTACGGGTCCTACTAAGATTGCTGTGCGGACCTGGAGGGCTGCCACTGCGGCCACGGGCTGGAGTGAGCGAATGACATGTGCTACTCCCTTGTTTGCCTCCGACCGCCTGGGCAGCTTGTGGACCACCAAGGGGTTTGACCAGTGGGACACGATTGGTATCAGCAAAGTGGGAGACCTGTGGCACAAGGGCGCGGTCAAGACTTTCGCGGTGCTCCAGGCCGAATACGAGCTGACCGACAGGGAGTTCTTCCGCTACGCCCAGGTTCGACACGCCCTGCTCTCGGTCTTCGGGGAGGGGACCGAGATCCCTGTTTCCTCGCCCCTCGAGGACCGCGTACTTGACGGACATGTCCCTGATAGTACTATTTCTTTAATTTATAAAAAATTGATTAATCACCGGGCGGATCTCCTGGTGCGCCTTCGGGGGGCTTGGACTGGGGATGGGGTTGAATTGGACGACGAAGACTGGCAGTCTGCACTGTCGTCCCCCAAGGAGGTTGCCATTCCGGCTCGTCTCCGGTTGGTACAGCTCAAGATTCTCCACCGGGTGTATGTCACGGGTCCGCGCTTGGTCGCGATGGGATTCTCCGACGACGGACTCTGTAAACGAGGCTGCGGGCTCAGCGCCACCTTTCTTCATATCCTTTGGGAGTGTCGCGAGGTGGCGGACTACTGGCGCCGGGTCCACACGGTTATGGGACAGGTCACCGGGGTTGTGCTGCTGCCGGAGGTGCGTCGCTGTGTCCTGAATGTGTGGGAGCCCAATGACTACAACGCGGCTCAGACTCGATGGGCGGCCCTAGGGAACATGATTGCCAAGAGGGATATAGCGCAACTTTGGGGCGCTCAACGGCCGCCCACCGTGTCAGTATGGAAGGAGAATATGGACTGGTGTATGTTTCGGGAGAAGACAGTGTATGTGGCCCGTGGCAAGCCGGGGGCATGGGGTAGAATTTGGGGTCAATGGAATGCGTATCGCGGAGGCATCTGTACGCCCCCCCTGGTAGACACTGATATCGCCATGTCCCCCTGACCCTTGACGGCTCCTAGCGCTTTTTGTAACACCCACATATGGACGTTCATCTCCCTTGACCCCCTTCCCCCCCCCCCTCCGTTCCCGGCCTCCCGGTACTCCTCTCTTTAGCGGATTGCTCAAATGTTCTGACTGGAGTTTCCCGGGGGGAGCCTGAACCGCACTGATATCCCTCGTAACTCGCCTTTTGTTTTTATTGTTTTTCTTTTTGTTTCTGTTATTGTTGGACTGACGCTTGCTGTTCTTCGAGGACTATCTTGAGCCACTGCGGGGCAGTGCCCTGGGAACGGATTGCAGCCTTGATATGTGTATATTTCCTTAGGTACCTAGCGGCCGGCCCGGGTGGTTGTAGGCCCATACTTGTAACCGAATTATTGTTCAATAAAAACTTTTTCCAAAAAAAAAAAAAAAAAAAAAAAAAAAAAGAATCCAAAGTTCAGTCACCGAGAGTTGGAGGTCCTTGTTGATCAAATCCTCAGAGTCGAGCCACAGATCTTTGGAACATTGGTCAGAAGCACCAGCCAGGCAGCCAAAACAGCCATGTGGCAGACCATCGTCGATGCTGTGAATGCTGTTGCGGACACCAGGAGGACCAAGCAGGATTGCCAGAACAGGTGGTACGATCTGCGGAGGAGGGTCAGAGCCAAGAGGCAGGAGGAACACGACCAGGCCAACGCCACCGGAGGAGGGCCCTCCCGCAGAGCCGTACAGTACCATCCCTGGGAGGAGAGGGTGATGGCCATACTGCCGGTGGAGGCAGTTGAAGGAGTAGAAGGACTCCGAGACCCGGGTGAGTACACAAACAACGCACCTCACATGGGGGGAACTGCAACCACAACCAAAATTAATAACAGGCACGCAACCACCACAAGCCATTGCATGACTCAACCACACTCCATGAGCAGGCACATGCCACTGCTGCCACCATGCCCCATGCACCCAGCTGGACAATGTCAAGTCACAGGCCACAGAAGACAACAACACATGACACGGTAACCCGGATGGCGGGAGGCTGGGCACCAAAAATCACATAGTGCGACTCCAAAGCAGACAACAATGCCCTCTGCCCATATGGCCTAGGTCACAGCCAGACAAACACTGTGTCCCAACACAGGAATGACTTGCCAGCAAATGGCGGACGCCTTGCATCAACACATGGGGGTGAAGGCACTGTTTTGCACATGACAGCAGCTAATGAACAGCCAACATTGTGAAAGAGTGGCAGCACACACCACCACAGCAGCAGCGCACAGACACACAGCAGACAAAATGGGTGCCTGGAGATCAGAAACAAACTCACATCAACAGGCCAAGGGCCACTCAAAGATCTGCTAACAGTGTGTGCCCAGGAAGCTGGGCCAAGGTGACAGAGGGTGACACACGGAGGGAGGGAGAGGGGGACAGAGAGGGAGGGAGACACAGGAAGATGGACAGAGGGAGGAGGCTGACACACAGAGGGAGGGAGAGGGGGACAGAGAGGGAGGGAGAGGGGGACAGAGAGGGAGGGAGACACAGGAAGATGGACAGAGGCAGGAGGCTGACACACAGAGGGAGGGAGAGGGGGACAGAGAGGGAGGGAGAGGGGGACAGAGAAGGAGGGAGACACAGGGAGAGCAAATCAGTCCTTTGGTGTGTGGGAATGTCTGCTCGTCAGCAGGTGGACTGCGTGCATGTAGACAAGGGTGGCCAGTGCCAGAACCCCCCCTCTTCATCATGGCAAAACGCAGGGCCATGTCACAACCTGTACACGAGCACAAGGACAGCCACCTGCATCATATAAGTGTGTGGATCCACTCCATGTGCACATGTACAGTGCTACAAGGAAGGCGCAAATGCATGGCTCGCCACACCTGCACACTCCACTGCTGACTGCAGTCACACTTGACGCAGCAAGTAAGACTGTGCCACACATAGTTAAAGGGGCCAAATTGGTGCCCAAGGGACACACCCATGCACAAGTGCACTGTGAGTGGAATGCAAGACAGATCCTAATTCCAAGAGGAAATGTGCCAACTTTGAAACGGATGAAACATGGATGTTGCATGGATCAAAATTAACATTTTCTCTCTCACACACAGGTCAACGTCGTGCTGCACCCCCCAACACTGGGGGGGAACACTCACAGGACCCGGATCTGCAGGAGATCGATCCCACCGGCAGCGACCACTCTCACCACTCTGCGGACGACCCCGACCGACCTGGCCCCTCTGGTGTCCAACCACCTGCAGCACCTGCGTCAGGTACAACCGTGCCAACCACCACCCCCACTCCTGCCACATCCCAGGAGACACCCAGGATCCCTGCCCCAACACCACAATGCAGCCAGGCTCGCCAGGAGGGACACAGTGTCCCGGGCACCCAGGAGGAGGCAGGCGACAACGCCAATGCCACCCCTCAGGGGTCCCGGAGACCCGATGTTCCCACAAGTGCAGGCCAGACGCAAGTGGGCAGGGGTGGTGGGAGTGGAGGACGGCGGAGGCGCGAGCCTGACCAGTTGGCTGGGGATCCGGTATTTTCCCATGTCCGTAACATCCTGGACTCATACCGGCAGGACACCACGGGCATGGCCCAGGTTGTGTCCGTCCTCGAGGGGATCAAGGTCCAGCAGGCCCAGCAACATGCGGAGCTAATAGCCTGTCTACAGGTACACCAACGGAGGATGGAGGACAGACAGGCTGAGCAAGTGACGGCGTCCCAGGGGATTCACGCTGCACTCCGTCGGATGGCCGACACCATGGCCGACCCTCCCTGTGCCAGAAGGCGGAGAACATCACCACCCACAGGGAGGGATCATGAGGAGGAGGAGGAAACATCCGACGGAGCATCCCAGACGTCGTCACGGCCTGCTGCTGAGGTTCCCCGCAGGAAGCCGGGTCGTCCACGGAAAGGACCGTGAGGGTGGCTGCTACATCACCATCTCCCAGGACACCTGGCCTGGCACCTGGCCCACTGGAGCAACAGCATCACAGCATCAAGAGACATTCTCTGCCACATGGCCCTGCTGGTCACTGGCTGACCAATGTTGACAAAGACTGTGGCATGGACTCTGAGGATTTCCAATGGCAAGGACACCAACTCCCCTACTGAACTTTGGATTCCCTAATCCCGGAAAGCCCCTCACTTTGTCCCCCCCCCCCCAATAATAAATCACACTATTAAGAGTAGATGCCTGCTGGTAGCATTATTACCTAACATGTGTCTTGACAGTCTAAACATGCCTGAGTCATCTGTGCACTTCAACCATCCACACCCTGGGGCCTGAGTCTGGCACAGGACACATGGGTCACAGTTTATTAGGCAAGACAGACATGGAGCACCATACACACCCGTGATGGTCAGAACCAGCTGAGGGGGTGGCCGAACAACCGTGCTGACAGACACATTGAGTACAGCAACAGTCATGCGCAGAGGTCAGGGATCCTGGCCCGTGTCCTGGGGGGCACCCAGGTATGTGTAGACAGGTGGCAGAACCATGTCCTGCAAGCTTGAGTCCGGTGGATGCAGAGAATGGGGTCATGGACAACGTTGGATGCATGGGGATGGCACATGTCACAATACCCACACAGTCATGGACATCATGCCCAATACACAGTCTCAGCACACACACACAGCTTGCATCTTGCCACTCGACACATTGACACATAGCCACAATCAGGGAATACCATGCCAGACATGCAGGATGCACCGTGCCAACACACCAGCATTGACTGAGAAGAGGCACCTTGGAGGCATAGGGACACCTTTATTAGTCATGTTTTTGGGATTGCAGAGGCAACTTGAAGTACACATGAACACATCATGTGGAGTAACATGTGGCTCCAACACTGGCACCCCCCTTCTGCAGCACACATGCGTGATAGCCATGGAACTGGCACACAAGCGTCGGCTAACAGCTAAACACCCACAGCTGCTCACGGAGAGCCTGCCATACACCATACATCCGCTGATGTGGAAGTCCCACGCCATGTCAAGACAATGTTAACCGTATGTGTCCGAGGGCAGTGTCACACACATTGATGCCATCATCACAATCCACTATCCCATCACTGATGACTGACAACCAGGCAGCCCATCTATTCAGGTGTACCCAGCTGCATGTCGTGTCCCATGGGGATGCCACATGTCTGCAGAGGAACCAAACCCCGACCGGGGCAGTGTGCACACATCGTGAACAACTGCCACACCCAATACACCCCAGATGCATCCCTTACCCCATGGAGACTTCCAAACGTGTCCGTGCCTGTAACGCTGAGTCAGCCCACGATGTCATGTCCATGAGGAATAGCAGTGCCACAACAATGCAACCAGCAAACGGCATGCGCAGGTACCTGGGGAAGAGAGACACACAAGAAGTCAGCCACAAAAAGCACAGCCACTTGCATGTGCAGTTACTCGACACATGTATGGATGACAACATGCTAGGTCACAATTATGACTGGGGAAATACTACCATCACTGCCACCATCACTTCAGTGACACACCCACACACACCTCTGACCCACGTGCCATACATGCAGGTGGAGACACACATCACAACGCATGCCACACGGGGACCAATGCGTGCACACTCAGACCCTGGTACTCACCACTAAGCAAAGAAGTCGCGTATGAGCCGAGTCCGGATGTCCTCTTGCGGCTCCACATCCTCCACATCACTAGCCCCATTGCCAAGCCCTTCGTCCTCCACGGGTGGATGGTCCTCGTCATGTTGATTCAGGATGAGTGGCACAGCTCTTTCAACTGCCATGTTGTGCAGCATGCAGCAGACCATGAAGATCTTGCAGACCTTCGCCGGGGCATAAGGGAGTGCACCGCCGGTCTTGTGGAGGCACCGGAATCGGCTCTTCAGCATGCCAAACGTCCTCTCTATCACTCGCCTTGTCCGGCCATGGGCGGTGTTATAGCGGAGCTGGGCCGGCGTGATGGGGTTGCGGAGAGGTGTCAGCAGCCAAGGCATGTTGGGATAGCCAGCGTCCCCTACATGGGAAGCACATGGACATCGTTAGAACTGGTGTAGCGGTCGTGCTGGTCGGCTATGCAGAATACAGGACAGACAGACTGTACCCACCAACAACACATGCCCGTTCGTTGCGCAGCTGCATCATCATATCAGGCATCCCGCTACGCCTCATGATGTAGGCATCGTGTGCTGATCCTGGGAAACGAGCACAGACATGTGAAATCACCATATTGGACAGACACACCACAAGGTCATTGATGGAGTGGTAGTGCTTCCGATTGCGGTACACCACCTCCCGTGCGTGTGGTGGTACCAAACCTACATGTGTCCCATCTATGGACCCAATGACATGGGGCATCCCTCCCAGGGCATAGAATCCACGCTTGACCTCAGTCATCTGTTCAGGGGTTGGGAACTTGATGAAGTCATCCAGGTGAATCAACATGGCCTCCAAGAAATCATGCAGCACACCGCTGAACATGCTCTGGGACATGCCACCAACATGAGCTATGGTATTTTGGAAGGTACCCGTGGCAAGAAAATGTAGGGCAGCCATTACCTTCAGCTGGGGTGTCAGTGCCGTAGGATACCTGTGCTGCGGTTGCAGGTGTGGTGCCAGTCTCGCCGTCAGCTCCAGAATCAACGGTTGGGTGAAGCGGTAGAGCCGGATCCTGTCATTCTCCTGCATGGTAGCCAAGTCTGGAATTCTTCGGGCAACAGGAGGCGCTCTGCAGTAATTTGGAAGTGACAAGGAAGAGTGAGTGCACTACGAGAACAACTCATGTCTACTGAGCACATGTAAATCTGGCAATACACACATGCCACATAGGGAGTCAGGCATGTGCTACATGCCCAGGACACGTATGGATGCAAGGTGACACTCCTTCCAAGACCCAGCTACACACGGTGATTGAGAACCTCCCCATGCCACGCCATGGAAATAGCTGTGTCCCAGTGCAAGTGCACTGCCCGACGCAAGACAGGAGTGACATACACCCACACATCAGCAGAAGTGTGATGCCGATTGCAGAGACTGGTAGCGGAACACTGGAGCCACAGGTCACATGACATTACACTAGTCCAGCCCACACACCTTGCCATGAAGGTGCACATGTCATGACTCACCACACATTCCTTGTGAGTTTGCTGACATGGCCTTGTCACGCTACTCCGTGTCCCATGCATACATGTGCACCTCACATCCGATAACACATGTGGCATGGTGTTGGGAACAGTGTGCAATGACAATCTACACACAGCCACATGTTGGTTGCTGCAACGGCTGCAGCTTTTGAGGGTGCTACAACATCAACCTGATGTAAATCCCGGACACATATATGACATAGTCACATTGTGCACTGTGGGTAGTGACAAGTCATGTGTCATGACCCCTGTACCGGGCATCATGGGACACTTCCGTGTGTTGGTGTCCGTGCCATGCCAGTGACGCTCACCCCAAGTGCGCAGTCCCACATGCACACATGTCAAAGGAGTCAAGGGCATGCCTGGCACACATTGCACCCTCACACAGTACACATGTACACATCTCATCATACATCTGGTGCCTTCTCCACTCAGGAGGCATGTTCCACATCACAGCCTGTGACACCTGTGCCCCACACATGTAGTAATGCACAGACGATGCCTTGATGTCCATTCCTGGACAAGTATGTCCATCCATGGACAAGTATGTCCGCCCTATTCCTACATGTGTGTCGCCTATCACCACAGTGATGTGTAAAATCCGCCGTACTGCTGCTGAGAGGGCCTGTGCATGTTCCCAAATCACTGTGGGAGTGCTGCCGTATGTGTACCCATCGTGATGGCGAGCGTACAGGCATTCGTACGGTCCGTAGCACTACGGGTACGCATACGCGTGCAGACCCATAGTGATAGTGAGCGTAGATGCGTGTGTACGTTCCGTACCACTACGGGTACGCATACGCGTGCAGACCCATAGTGATAGTGAGCGTAGATGCGTGTGTACATTCCGTACCACTACGGGTACGCATACGCGTGCAGACCCATAGTGATAGTGAGCGTAGATGCGTGTGTACGGCCCTATCACTATGGGTCTGCACGCGTATGCGTACCCGTAGTGGTACGGACCGTACACTCGCATCTACGCACACTATCACTATGGGTCTGCACGCGTATGCGTACCCGTAGTGTTACGGACCGTACACACGCATCTACGCTCACTATCACTATGGGTCTGCACGCGTATGCGTACCCGTAGTGGTACGGACCGTACACTCGCATCTACGCACACTATCACTATGGGTCTGCACGCGTATGCGTACCCGTAGTGTTACGGACCGTACACACGCATCTACGCTCACTATCACTATGGGTCTGCACGCGTATGCGTACCCGTAGTGGTACGGACCGTACACTCGCATCTACGCTCACTATCACTATGGGTCTGCACGCGTATGCGTACCCGTAGTGTTACGGACCGTACACACGCATGTACGCTCACTATCACTATGGGTCTGCACGCGTATGCGTACCCGTAGTGGTACGGACCGTACACTCGCATGTACGCTCACTATCACTACGAGTACGCATACGCGTGCAGACCCATAGTGATATAGAGCGTACATGCGTGTGTACGGTCCGTAACACTACGGGTACGCATACGCGTGCAGACCCATAGTGATAGAGAGCGTACATGCGTGTGTACGGTCCGTAACACTACGGGTACGCATACGCGTGCAGACCCATAGTGATAGAGAGCGTACATGCGTGTGTACGGTCCGTAACACTACGGGTACGCATACGCGTGCAGACCCATAGTGATGGAGAGCGTAGGCATGCATGTACGGGCCGTTGCCATGCATTTGGGGTGCCCTAGGGCCCCGAAACGCACCGTACCTGTGTGTGATGCTCCAAATTACATAGGGGACAAGTATTAAGGCCTACATGCATGCTGGTTGTCATGGAGACCAAGTTCAAAATTCGAAATTGTTCTGGAAGGTGCACAGCAGAAGTCAGTTGGAATTCTTCTACTTTGTTGCAATGTGTTTGTGGGGCTGACATCATGCAGGAGAATGAAACCGATAGAGAACCCACAGACTGCTAGGTTTGAAGGGATTGGTGGAAACATAGGATGCAAATGTGAGTGACCAATCACTCTGTACTCCTGTGCATGAGACTGGGCAGAAGGGCACATATAAGGCAGCCAGGTCCCATGAGGGAGCACTTGCCTGCACATCTTTGCATTCGTCGACCCAGCTGCTGCTACTGATTCCCTGGAACCATGTCAAGGGCTGTGGAGAGGACACAGCCATTCACCCTGGAGGAGAACATGGCTCTGCTGGATGTGATCCTCCCACAGTACTCCATGCTGTATGGGCGACCAGGGTATCAGGTGAGTGCATAGGCCACTGCCACAGACTGTCCCTATGTTGTGACTGTGACTTCTGCCATTGCGTCCAGGTGTAACACACATGCCATGTACTGTCGGGGGGGTCCCAGGGGGGGGGTGCCTGATGTCTCCCAGCAGTGCCCTGAGACAGGAGGGGTGGGGGCCTATCACTCCCAGCAGTGCCCTGAGACAGGAGGGGTGGGGGCCTATCACTCACAGCAGTGCCCTGAGACAGGAGGGGTGGGGGCCTATCACTCACAGCAGTGCCCTGAGACAGGAGGGGTGGGGGCCTATCACTCACAGCAGTGCCCTGAGACAGGAGGGGTGGGGGCCTATCACTCACAGCAGTGCCCTGAGACAGGAGGGGTGGGGGCCTATCACTCACAGCAGTGCCCTGAGACGGGAGGGGTGGGTGTGATGCACAGTGTGAGCCTTGATCATTGATTGTGACATTGCCATCATTCCACCTGTGTACCCACTGTGGCACGTACAGCTTTTTCCCTCACCAGGGGATGATGTCCCTATGACAAAGGTGCAATGCGTTGGCTGCATGACATGCCTTGTTGTAACCAGCTAATTTGTACCCATATGTCTCTCTGTGACATGTGGCTGGTGTATTGATGTGGTGTCACTTGTTCCTCCTCACAGGTAGGCGCCACTGCCAAGGAGCAGATCTGGCTGACCGCCGTCAGTGCCGTGAGGGGTGTGGATGGTCGGAGGCGGAGCCTGCCCCAGGTGAGAAAACGCTGGCAGGATATCCGGTGCTGGACGCGGAGGATTGCACGGCTCCTGCTGGGGGACTCACCTGAGAGCCACAAGAACCGCGGCCGCCGCCGTCTGAGCCACCTCCACAGGCGTGTGCTGCCGGTGGTCTTTCCAGACCTGGTGAGGCGCTTACAGGCGATGCAGCAGCCGGAAGGGGGTAGGTACATGTGTGTTTGTTGTGTGTCACCGGCATTTGTAAGGGCACAGTAGCATGAATTCACTGGCAGGGTTTAAAGGTGCTGTGCAGATCCTGTTTGCCCCAGTATAGCGCTGTGCCCCTGCCACCCTTCCCCTCCTTGCAATGTGTTCCCTGGTCTGTGTGTAGTCACTCCTTCACAAGGTGATGTAGGCTGGCGCTTTGTCCACGAGAACAATGACTGTAGCATCATGTGTGGGGGTGGTGTGTAACAGGTTGTGGGACCTTGCCTGTGCACTGTCAAGTTCACTGCATGTGGGTTCCATGTCAGTTGGCACTGATGCTGACTCCAGACATGGGAGTTGGTCTCTCATGTGTCATGCCTTACAGCGCGCATGTCCTATGTAGTGGCCTGTGACATGATGTGCATGAGTGTGCGATACACATAGTGCAGGGATGGTGACGTGTGTTGCAGTCATTAACATTCAGTAGCATGTAGTTGCGTGCCCACTACTGTCCCCTGGGGCACCTTTTCCTCAGTGGTGTATGTGTCATCATAAACGTGGACAATCTCAGTGTCTACAGCGTAGGTTGTGCTCTGTGCCATTGTCCCCTGTCACCATGTATATAGACGTGCTATTTTGTACAGGTGTCCACTGTGCAGCCTGACCTGATTGTCCTTCTTCATACTCACAGTTGCCAGTGCCTGTGTGTCTTGTTATACTCATCTGAGGATGGGCACTGGTACCTCATTATTTGTACAGGCGCACCTTGGCTGTTTGGCGTACACTCTTGCTTTTTGCCTGCCCCTGTGTGTATCAGCCAGACTATGAGATGTTGGTGCCACCTGTGTCTCAACAATTTGCCTCGTGTAGGGTCTTGTTGGTGCGGGCAATGCCTATGTGTCAAATCCTGATTTCTACTTGCTGGGTCTGGGCAGTGTGTGATGTGTCTGGACACACACGCAATGTGCAGTGACCGAGTCATGTTGGGCATGTTTTCAGCATTACCTATGCAGCATGTGTCTCAAGTTCATGGATATGGTCCCTGGTCATCGGTATTTTCGCCAACGCTGTGTGGTGCAGATGCAGTGCTGGATTGTCCCCAGGGCCTGGGTGCTCTGTCAGACTCCGTTTCCTGTGTTTAGCTATTGTCTCATGCTCTCCATGGTATTTCAGTGGCATGGTGGCTCAACCAACTGTGTGTTTCATGCCCTACATCGGTACCTTGTTTAGTAGATGTTAGGGATCTTCCTTTTCAGGCTATGCAGTGTCACCTATGTCGATTGTACTCATGTGACTGATGTGTACAGCTGTCTGATTAATTTATGTCTCTCCACCCTGCCCACAGCATCGTCGGGGGACACAGAGGGAGACATGGACACAGGCAAGGCGGAGGGACCGAGCACCAGTGCCAGCGGTGACATCGGGGCTGGCACATCGAGTGGGACAGAGGTGGAGGATAGTGCGGCCGAGGACCTGTCGACTGGCACGTCAGAATACGAAGCTGACAGGTCCGAGGAGGATGTCTCCGAGTGGGCGGTGGCTGCACCAGCAGCTGACAGCGGAACAACACCTCGCACCGCCCCCTCAGTTCCCACCAGCCGCCTCCCACTTGCTCGTGTCCCTTCCCAGCGTGCCCGGTCACAGCATGTCTCCTTCCTGCCAGGCACCGCACCCCCTGCCCCTGTCTCCACTGCTGCCGCCAATGCAGAGTCTGTGGACATCCAGCGGCAACTGCAGGTTGGTCAGGCTGCGATCCTTAATGTCCTCCATGCCCACGGCAAAACCCTCACCAACATCGAGGCTTTCTTGGAGGGCATTCATTCATCGCAGGCTGACCAACGCAACTTGCTGAGGTCCATCGACTCCACACTGACTGCAGCAGTGGGTCTCCTGCAGCGCGACCTCCCCCCACCTACCCCTGCCCCATCCACACTTCCCACTCCCATGCCTGTCCCACGTACACCCAGACGTCGGCATGCACCCACATCAACGGACACGGGCACCACACCAGCAGGGAAGGTCCACCGCACTCCTCCTGACACGCACACACAGGGTGAGGTAGGCACACCCACTGGGTCGGGGGGCAAATGTGTGACACGCAGCCATAGTGGGAGTCCGCATTCCACCCAGTCCACTCCCTCCAAATCCCCTCCCCTCAGCTCTCCTGGCCACATCTCCCCCAAGGACTCCTTCATGGCCGCTCTGTCCCTGAGCCCCACAGTTACACTACCACGCAAGCGGTCAAGGAGGTCCCCGGTCAGGGTGGTTGAGTCTCCCCCCCTGTCTCCACCCTCCCCCGGTGGCGCTGCGACCCATCCCTCTGACCCCCCCCCTCCTTGGGGCCTGAGGTCCCTTCGGGTGCAGGGGACTCCCTGGAGGACCTTGCAAAGGTGTGTAGTGCCATCCTGGCCTCCGCCTTTGGCACTGACCCACCCCCTGTGGTGGAGTCCTCCATCCCTGCACCCACAACGCCGCCCCTTTGCCCTGATGTCCCTGCGGTGCCTGTTGCTTCCCCCCCCCCTGATGCCCTCACCAGTGTGGAAGACGATGCCATTTGACTGTGCAGGCAAGGTAGGGGACACGCATCCCACTGTGTCCCCCATCCAGCTGAGAATCATTGACTGCCCTATGGGCTTTGTGAAGATTGAACTGCCTGCGATCCACGGACATTGTGCTCATGCTGAATAAAGCTTAATTTTGTTTTCATTATCACACTACTGCTATGCTGGTATTGGTGTTGGTGGGGCTGCTACATGGTTTTGGGTGGTGTGTAAGGGTTTGGGTGTGTGGGATATGTAGTAGTGTACTGCTCATTGGTGGGACCCTGGGATCTGTGTGCCATCACAAGGTGTTGGCTAACTTTCTTTGTTCATGTAAGCAGTTACTGCATGGTGCACTTGTCCCAGGGTGTATTCCTTCCTCTGTGTACCCAGCTTTCTTCCCTGCAGGGTGTTCCCAATGTTTAGCGCAGAGCTGTGTCTACATGAGCTGTGTGTGACGGAGCCCTTCTACTTTGGCCATGCATGCAGGGCCATGTCTCCACCTGCAACAATCGTGGCATCCTTGATGATCACTGTACATGTGTGTGGAGTCTGTTGACATGAGTTCATGGGGACATGTTCCCTTGTAGCCAGTATGCATGTGGATAATTCTGGCCTCACACACATGTGTTACACCCCTCCTGTCTCAGGGCACTGGTGGGAGGACTCCACACCCACCCCTCCTGTCTCAGGGCACTGCTGGGAGTGATAGGCCCCCACCCCTCCTGTCTCAGGGCACTGCTGGGAGGACTCTGCACACACCCCTCCTGTCTCAGGGCACTGCTGGGAGTGATAGGCACCCACCCCTCCTGTCTCAGGGCACTGCTGGGAGGACTCTGCACACACCCCTCCTGTCGCAGGGCACTGCTGGGAGGACTCCACACCCACCCCTCCTGTCTCTGGGCACAGCTGGGAGGACTCCACACCCACCCCTCCTGTCTCAGGGCACTGCTGGGAGTGATAGGCACCCACCCCTCCTGTCTCAGGGCACTGCTGGGAGTGATAGGCAACCACCCCTCCTGTCTCAGGGCACTGCTGGGTGGACTCTGCACACACACCTCCGATTTCAGGATATGTACGCTTGGCACATACACGGTGGGGGTACGCTCAATGCATTCGAGGTGAGGGTACGAGTCTACTTACACTGGTGTGGTGGGGGTACGCTCCATGCATACGCGGGTGAGGGTACGGGTCGAACTTACACTGTTGGGGTGGGGGTACGCTCCGTACGTCCGCGGGTGGGGGTACGGGTCGTACTTACACTGTTGGCATGGGGGGTACGCTCCTTGCATACGCGGGTGGGGGTACGGGTCGTACTTACACTGTTGGGCTGGGGGGTACGCTCCTTGTATTCGCGGGTGGGGGTACGGGTCGTACTTACGCTGTTGGGCTGGGGGGTACGCTCCTTGCATTCGCGGGTGGGGGTACGGGTCGTACTTACACTGTTGGGCTGGGGGGTACGCTCCTTGCATTCGCGGGTGGGGGTACGGGTCGTACTTACACTGTTGGGGTGGGGGTACGGTCCGTGAGTCCGTGGGTGGGGGTTCGAGTCGTACTTACACTGTTGGCATGGGGGGTACGCTCCATGCATACGCGGGTGAGGGTACGGGTCGAACTTACACTGTTGGGGTGGCGGTACGGTCCGTGAGTCCGCGGGTGGGGGTTCGAGTCGTACTTACACTGTTGGCATGGGGGGTACGCTCCATGCATACGCGGGTGAGGGTACGGGTCGAACTTACACTGTTGGGGTGGGGGTACGCTCCGTACGTCCGCGGGTGGGGGTACGGGTCGTACTAACACTGTTGGCATGGGGGGTACGCTCCTTGCATACGCGGGTGGGGGTACGGGTCGTACTTACACTGTTGGGCTGGGGGGTACGCTCCTTGCATACGCGGGTGAGGGTTCGCGTCGTACTTGCACTGTTGGCATGGGGGGTACGCTCCATGCATACGCGGGTGGGGGTACGGGTCGTACTTGCACTGTTGGGCTGGTAGTGATAGTGATAGTGAGCGTAGATGCGTGTGTACGTTCCGTACCACTACGGGTACGCATACGCGTGCAGACCCATAGTGATAGTGAGCGTAGATGCGTGTGTACATTCCGTACCACTACGGGTACGCATACGCGTGCAGACCCATAGTGATAGTGAGCGTAGATGCGTGTGTACGGCCCTATCACTATGGGTCTGCACGCGTATGCGTACCCGTAGTGGTACGGACCGTACACTCGCATCTACGCACACTATCACTATGGGTCTGCACGCGTATGCGTACCCGTAGTGTTACGGACCGTACACACGCATCTACGCTCACTATCACTATGGGTCTGCACGCGTATGCGTACCCGTAGTGGTACGGACCGTACACTCGCATCTACGCACACTATCACTATGGGTCTGCACGCGTATGCGTACCCGTAGTGTTACGGACCGTACACACGCATCTACGCTCACTATCACTATGGGTCTGCACGCGTATGCGTACCCGTAGTGGTACGGACCGTACACTCGCATCTACGCTCACTATCACTATGGGTCTGCACGCGTATGCGTACCCGTAGTGTTACGGACCGTACACACGCATGTACGCTCACTATCACTATGGGTCTGCACGCGTATGCGTACCCGTAGTGGTACGGACCGTACACTCGCATGTACGCTCACTATCACTACGAGTACGCATACGCGTGCAGACCCATAGTGATATAGAGCGTACATGCGTGTGTACGGTCCGTAACACTACGGGTACGCATACGCGTGCAGACCCATAGTGATAGAGAGCGTACATGCGTGTGTACGGTCCGTAACACTACGGGTACGCATACGCGTGCAGACCCATAGTGATAGAGAGCGTACATGCGTGTGTACGGTCCGTAACACTACGGGTACGCATACGCGTGCAGACCCATAGTGATGGAGAGCGTAGGCATGCATGTACGGGCCGTTGCCATGCATTTGGGGTGCCCTAGGGCCCCGAAACGCACCGTACCTGTGTGTGATGCTCCAAATTACATAGGGGACAAGTATTAAGGCCTACATGCATGCTGGTTGTCATGGAGACCAAGTTCAAAATTCGAAATTGTTCTGGAAGGTGCACAGCAGAAGTCAGTTGGAATTCTTCTACTTTGTTGCAATGTGTTTGTGGGGCTGACATCATGCAGGAGAATGAAACCGATAGAGAACCCACAGACTGCTAGGTTTGAAGGGATTGGTGGAAACATAGGATGCAAATGTGAGTGACCAATCACTCTGTACTCCTGTGCATGAGACTGGGCAGAAGGGCACATATAAGGCAGCCAGGTCCCATGAGGGAGCACTTGCCTGCACATCTTTGCATTCGTCGACCCAGCTGCTGCTACTGATTCCCTGGAACCATGTCAAGGGCTGTGGAGAGGACACAGCCATTCACCCTGGAGGAGAACATGGCTCTGCTGGATGTGATCCTCCCACAGTACTCCATGCTGTATGGGCGACCAGGGTATCAGGTGAGTGCATAGGCCACTGCCACAGACTGTCCCTATGTTGTGACTGTGACTTCTGCCATTGCGTCCAGGTGTAACACACATGCCATGTACTGTCGGGGGGGTCCCAGGGGGGGGGTGCCTGATGTCTCCCAGCAGTGCCCTGAGACAGGAGGGGTGGGGGCCTATCACTCCCAGCAGTGCCCTGAGACAGGAGGGGTGGGGGCCTATCACTCACAGCAGTGCCCTGAGACAGGAGGGGTGGGGGCCTATCACTCACAGCAGTGCCCTGAGACAGGAGGGGTGGGGGCCTATCACTCACAGCAGTGCCCTGAGACAGGAGGGGTGGGGGCCTATCACTCACAGCAGTGCCCTGAGACAGGAGGGGTGGGGGCCTATCACTCACAGCAGTGCCCTGAGACGGGAGGGGTGGGTGTGATGCACAGTGTGAGCCTTGATCATTGATTGTGACATTGCCATCATTCCACCTGTGTACCCACTGTGGCACGTACAGCTTTTTCCCTCACCAGGGGATGATGTCCCTATGACAAAGGTGCAATGCGTTGGCTGCATGACATGCCTTGTTGTAACCAGCTAATTTGTACCCATATGTCTCTCTGTGACATGTGGCTGGTGTATTGATGTGGTGTCACTTGTTCCTCCTCACAGGTAGGCGCCACTGCCAAGGAGCAGATCTGGCTGACCGCCGTCAGTGCCGTGAGGGGTGTGGATGGTCGGAGGCGGAGCCTGCCCCAGGTGAGAAAACGCTGGCAGGATATCCGGTGCTGGACGCGGAGGATTGCACGGCTCCTGCTGGGGGACTCACCTGAGAGCCACAAGAACCGCGGCCGCCGCCGTCTGAGCCACCTCCACAGGCGTGTGCTGCCGGTGGTCTTTCCAGACCTGGTGAGGCGCTTACAGGCGATGCAGCAGCCGGAAGGGGGTAGGTACATGTGTGTTTGTTGTGTGTCACCGGCATTTGTAAGGGCACAGTAGCATGAATTCACTGGCAGGGTTTAAAGGTGCTGTGCAGATCCTGTTTGCCCCAGTATAGCGCTGTGCCCCTGCCACCCTTCCCCTCCTTGCAATGTGTTCCCTGGTCTGTGTGTAGTCACTCCTTCACAAGGTGATGTAGGCTGGCGCTTTGTCCACGAGAACAATGACTGTAGCATCATGTGTGGGGGTGGTGTGTAACAGGTTGTGGGACCTTGCCTGTGCACTGTCAAGTTCACTGCATGTGGGTTCCATGTCAGTTGGCACTGATGCTGACTCCAGACATGGGAGTTGGTCTCTCATGTGTCATGCCTTACAGCGCGCATGTCCTATGTAGTGGCCTGTGACATGATGTGCATGAGTGTGCGATACACATAGTGCAGGGATGGTGACGTGTGTTGCAGTCATTAACATTCAGTAGCATGTAGTTGCGTGCCCACTACTGTCCCCTGGGGCACCTTTTCCTCAGTGGTGTATGTGTCATCATAAACGTGGACAATCTCAGTGTCTACAGCGTAGGTTGTGCTCTGTGCCATTGTCCCCTGTCACCATGTATATAGACGTGCTATTTTGTACAGGTGTCCACTGTGCAGCCTGACCTGATTGTCCTTCTTCATACTCACAGTTGCCAGTGCCTGTGTGTCTTGTTATACTCATCTGAGGATGGGCACTGGTACCTCATTATTTGTACAGGCGCACCTTGGCTGTTTGGCGTACACTCTTGCTTTTTGCCTGCCCCTGTGTGTATCAGCCAGACTATGAGATGTTGGTGCCACCTGTGTCTCAACAATTTGCCTCGTGTAGGGTCTTGTTGGTGCGGGCAATGCCTATGTGTCAAATCCTGATTTCTACTTGCTGGGTCTGGGCAGTGTGTGATGTGTCTGGACACACACGCAATGTGCAGTGACCGAGTCATGTTGGGCATGTTTTCAGCATTACCTATGCAGCATGTGTCTCAAGTTCATGGATATGGTCCCTGGTCATCGGTATTTTCGCCAACGCTGTGTGGTGCAGATGCAGTGCTGGATTGTCCCCAGGGCCTGGGTGCTCTGTCAGACTCCGTTTCCTGTGTTTAGCTATTGTCTCATGCTCTCCATGGTATTTCAGTGGCATGGTGGCTCAACCAACTGTGTGTTTCATGCCCTACATCGGTACCTTGTTTAGTAGATGTTAGGGATCTTCCTTTTCAGGCTATGCAGTGTCACCTATGTCGATTGTACTCATGTGACTGATGTGTACAGCTGTCTGATTAATTTATGTCTCTCCACCCTGCCTACAGCATCGTCGGGGGACACAGAGGGAGACATGGACACAGGCAAGGCGGAGGGACCGAGCACCAGTGCCAGCGGTGACATCGGGGCTGGCACATCGAGTGGGACAGAGGTGGAGGATAGTGCGGCCGAGGACCTGTCGACTGGCACGTCAGAATACGAAGCTGACAGGTCCGAGGAGGATGTCTCCGAGTGGGCGGTGGCTGCACCAGCAGCTGACAGCGGAACAACACCTCGCACCGCCCCCTCAGTTCCCACCAGCCGCCTCCCACTTGCTCGTGTCCCTTCCCAGCGTGCCCGGTCACAGCATGTCTCCTTCCTGCCAGGCACCGCACCCCCTGCCCCTGTCTCCACTGCTGCCGCCAATGCAGAGTCTGTGGACATCCAGCGGCAACTGCAGGTTGGTCAGGCTGCGATCCTTAATGTCCTCCATGCCCACGGCAAAACCCTCACCAACATCGAGGCTTTCTTGGAGGGCATTCATTCATCGCAGGCTGACCAACGCAACTTGCTGAGGTCCATCGACTCCACACTGACTGCAGCAGTGGGTCTCCTGCAGCGCGACCTCCCCCCACCTACCCCTGCCCCATCCACACTTCCCACTCCCATGCCTGTCCCACGTACACCCAGACGTCGGCATGCACCCACATCAACGGACACGGGCACCACACCAGCAGGGAAGGTCCACCGCACTCCTCCTGACACGCACACACAGGGTGAGGTAGGCACACCCACTGGGTCGGGGGGCAAATGTGTGACACGCAGCCATAGTGGGAGTCCGCATTCCACCCAGTCCACTCCCTCCAAATCCCCTCCCCTCAGCTCTCCTGGCCACATCTCCCCCAAGGACTCCTTCATGGCCGCTCTGTCCCTGAGCCCCACAGTTACACTACCACGCAAGCGGTCAAGGAGGTCCCCGGTCAGGGTGGTTGAGTCTCCCCCCCTGTCTCCACCCTCCCCCGGTGGCGCTGCGACCCATCCCTCTGACCCCCCCCCTCCTTGGGGCCTGAGGTCCCTTCGGGTGCAGGGGACTCCCTGGAGGACCTTGCAAAGGTGTGTAGTGCCATCCTGGCCTCCGCCTTTGGCACTGACCCACCCCCTGTGGTGGAGTCCTCCATCCCTGCACCCACAACGCCGCCCCTTTGCCCTGATGTCCCTGCGGTGCCTGTTGCTTCCCCCCCCCCTGATGCCCTCACCAGTGTGGAAGACGATGCCATTTGACTGTGCAGGCAAGGTAGGGGACACGCATCCCACTGTGTCCCCCATCCAGCTGAGAATCATTGACTGCCCTATGGGCTTTGTGAAGATTGAACTGCCTGCGATCCACGGACATTGTGCTCATGCTGAATAAAGCTTAATTTTGTTTTCATTATCACACTACTGCTATGCTGGTATTGGTGTTGGTGGGGCTGCTACATGGTTTTGGGTGGTGTGTAAGGGTTTGGGTGTGTGGGATATGTAGTAGTGTACTGCTCATTGGTGGGACCCTGGGATCTGTGTGCCATCACAAGGTGTTGGCTAACTTTCTTTGTTCATGTAAGCAGTTACTGCATGGTGCACTTGTCCCAGGGTGTATTCCTTCCTCTGTGTACCCAGCTTTCTTCCCTGCAGGGTGTTCCCAATGTTTAGCGCAGAGCTGTGTCTACATGAGCTGTGTGTGACGGAGCCCTTCTACTTTGGCCATGCATGCAGGGCCATGTCTCCACCTGCAACAATCGTGGCATCCTTGATGATCACTGTACATGTGTGTGGAGTCTGTTGACATGAGTTCATGGGGACATGTTCCCTTGTAGCCAGTATGCATGTGGATAATTCTGGCCTCACACACATGTGTTACACCCCTCCTGTCTCAGGGCACTGGTGGGAGGACTCCACACCCACCCCTCCTGTCTCAGGGCACTGCTGGGAGTGATAGGCCCCCACCCCTCCTGTCTCAGGGCACTGCTGGGAGGACTCTGCACACACCCCTCCTGTCTCAGGGCACTGCTGGGAGTGATAGGCACCCACCCCTCCTGTCTCAGGGCACTGCTGGGAGGACTCTGCACACACCCCTCCTGTCGCAGGGCACTGCTGGGAGGACTCCACACCCACCCCTCCTGTCTCTGGGCACAGCTGGGAGGACTCCACACCCACCCCTCCTGTCTCAGGGCACTGCTGGGAGTGATAGGCACCCACCCCTCCTGTCTCAGGGCACTGCTGGGAGTGATAGGCAACCACCCCTCCTGTCTCAGGGCACTGCTGGGTGGACTCTGCACACACACCTCCGATTTCAGGATATGTACGCTTGGCACATACACGGTGGGGGTACGCTCAATGCATTCGAGGTGAGGGTACGAGTCTACTTACACTGGTGTGGTGGGGGTACGCTCCATGCATACGCGGGTGAGGGTACGGGTCGAACTTACACTGTTGGGGTGGGGGTACGCTCCGTACGTCCGCGGGTGGGGGTACGGGTCGTACTTACACTGTTGGCATGGGGGGTACGCTCCTTGCATACGCGGGTGGGGGTACGGGTCGTACTTACACTGTTGGGCTGGGGGGTACGCTCCTTGTATTCGCGGGTGGGGGTACGGGTCGTACTTACGCTGTTGGGCTGGGGGGTACGCTCCTTGCATTCGCGGGTGGGGGTACGGGTCGTACTTACACTGTTGGGCTGGGGGGTACGCTCCTTGCATTCGCGGGTGGGGGTACGGGTCGTACTTACACTGTTGGGGTGGGGGTACGGTCCGTGAGTCCGTGGGTGGGGGTTCGAGTCGTACTTACACTGTTGGCATGGGGGGTACGCTCCATGCATACGCGGGTGAGGGTACGGGTCGAACTTACACTGTTGGGGTGGCGGTACGGTCCGTGAGTCCGCGGGTGGGGGTTCGAGTCGTACTTACACTGTTGGCATGGGGGGTACGCTCCATGCATACGCGGGTGAGGGTACGGGTCGAACTTACACTGTTGGGGTGGGGGTACGCTCCGTACGTCCGCGGGTGGGGGTACGGGTCGTACTAACACTGTTGGCATGGGGGGTACGCTCCTTGCATACGCGGGTGGGGGTACGGGTCGTACTTACACTGTTGGGCTGGGGGGTACGCTCCTTGCATACGCGGGTGAGGGTTCGCGTCGTACTTGCACTGTTGGCATGGGGGGTACGCTCCATGCATACGCGGGTGGGGGTACGGGTCGTACTTGCACTGTTGGGCTGGGGGGTACGCTCCTTGCATACGGGGTGGGGGTAGGGTCCGTACATATCCGTCCCCACGCTATGTGATGTTTGTGCGGCCCGTACCCAGGCCTTTGCCACGTGGGTGCGATCCGTCCCGCCATTGTTGGGGTGACGTGTGTGGGTGTGGTCCGACTCGTACCCACGCTCTTCAGGCGTGGGTACGGGACGTACCTGTCTGGTTGTGTTGCCGGTTCGCGTGGTGACGGACTTCCGTTGTGGCGGTCGCTGGCTTATCAGGACACGCCCCCACCCCCTCGTGGTGACCAGGGCATGGGAGTCAGGTATGTCCAGGCCATGTGTGGTGTGTGACTTATGTGGTTGTTTTGTGGCCTGCCCTGGTCGTGCCACCCCCACCCCACCCCACTTTCCCCCCTCCCTTAGTTATTCTGACCTTCTGCGGCGTCTGCGTCGTAACCTGTAGAGGAGGTGTACTGCTATGAGGGCAGGGATGACTCGTAGGTTCGGGTCCATGTCTGTCCGTCGCGTACTGGTACTCCTTGCTCGCGTCGTCCTGTCGCGTACGGGTCCTCCTTGATCGCGTCGTCCTGTCGCGTACGGGTCCTCCTTGGTGGCGTCGTCCTGTGTGTCCGTCACGTACTGGTCCTCCTTGTTCGCGTCGTCGTCTGTCCGTCGCGTACTGGTGGTCCTTGTTCGCGTCGTCCTGATTTCCCGGCAGTTTTTGGCTGCCGCAAAATATTCACCGTGCGGGGTGACGTCGGTGCGAATCGTGATTCCTGGGTCGTGAATGGCTGGCTGCGAGCGTCCCGACGTCAGGTCGGCGCTTTCCCGGATCGCATTGGTAGGTGTTTTTTTGTTCGGTCGGGCTTTTTTACGATTTGTATGGTAATGGTGTACCCGTGCGAATCGTAATTCCTTGTTTGTGAAAATTGACGACCGGGTACGCGTCGGGCGGAGATTGTGCTCCGTCCGACGGTTCGTACCCGGTTTTTGCAGGATCGTGATCGGCACCTTGGTGTAGTCCACAGTCCAACAGACTCCTGCCATCAGAATGGAAATATGTGACAGGATAGTCCACAAAGTCAATGTTCTGCGTACAACTGGTGACATTATGGGCTGCTCTGCTTCCTGGTGTGAGTTGATGCATTGCCACATGAATCTCCCGTCAGGTTTCTCACTTACGTTTGGGGGGGTTCCTCTACTGCAGGCTCTGAGGTGTCTGAGGACACAGCGTGTGACAGCTCCTCCCTCCCTGTGGCAGCTGCAGAGGTTGATGTAGCTGTGGGCTGGCCACTGGATGATATTGTTGTGGGGAGTCGTGGCTTGAGCTGCATTGATTTCCCTCAGCACCCCAAAGAGCTGGCCCATGATATTGATAAGTTGACCAAAACGGTTGTCCATGGATCGCAGCAGCAGCTTGATCCCCCGGAGTTCCTCAATGACCTGGTCCATCTGTCCTTGGTTGTTTTCATAGGCACCAAGGACTCTGGCGACGGTGGCCAGGGCTTCAGTGTCAACAGTGGGCTCCCGAACTTGGCCCCAATGGCCTTCCCACCAACCCTGCCCCCGGACCTGTGCCCTTGGTTGGGCCTGCACCTGCACACTGTCCCCTGCATCTTCGGTGAGCGTGGGTTTGCTGCTCACCTCTGGGACGGTTCCTGTGGGGCAGGCAGCAGGGCAGGTGGTTGGTACTTGGGGCTGTGCTCAGCGTTGTTGTGGCTGCTGTGGTGGGAGTTGTGGTGGTGGGGTCAGTGGGACCCACTGATTGTTGTTGCCCTGGCTGGCCAGAAGGGCCAGGTTGGTCTTCCATGTACAAATGTTCGGGAGATTTAGCATCCAAGAGTTCACGATCCAGCGGTGGAGACTGGCTTTGCTCGGTGGTTGGAGTCTCTGCTGCTGTTGATTGAGACCAACCTGTTGGAGAAATGTTACATTGTCAGGTTTTCAGTGCATTCCACAAAATTTGCTATACAGTGAGTAATGGGTTGAAGGTGACAAAAGGCTTAGGGTTAACAAAATGATCATCATCCATGCGGTTAACCTGTGTGACATGAAATAGAGGTACATCCATTACTTGTTTGTGAACTGACATGGACATAATGATTATTGTACATCTTGATATTGCCTCTTTCAATAGACATGTCTTCACCTACCAACTTGATGCTCAGCCACTGTAGTTTTGGCATGTGTAGTGTTCATTTTACCATACCATGTTTTCTATATGCAGGTGTGTTCCAATTTGTGTTGTCCATTTAGCAGTGCTCATCACATGTGCTGTGTTCTTTGAATGTATGTCTATGCATGCATGTATTGTGGCCATATCACCTTCAGGCTTTCCATCCTTTGTGTTTGCACTTATCATTGTGCACATATTGTGATATGTCTCAACATTTCTTTCCTGGATCCTTGGTGATCGAAATTGTGAGTTGTCAGATATGTACTTGAACATAGCTATGTGTGCAGTTGATGTGACATATGGAGCAGTGTAGGCATGGCTGCTTAGAGAGGAATGTGGTGAGAGCAGTGTTCTATGCTGTTTGGGGTTGTAAGGTGAATCAGAGGAATGAAATGGCTGCCACCTGGCTCTGGGGTGGGAGAAGTGTTCCATGCTGTTTGGGGGTGAGTCAAGCAGGCCTCGTGGGAGTTGTAGTGGTGTTCTCCTGTCCCCACCCACTACTGAGCTTGTGTTTCTGTGTCAGCGCATTTCCCGGTGCTAAGTATTCTCTAATTCTGGGCATGCGCAGTAGGTTGTTAAATCTGATGTTGAATCCTTCATTCACACTTCCGGGACTATGTCCCTCCAACTTCTGGTTGCAGGGGAACAGCTCCTTACCTGCAGTTTGTAGCTCCCTCACAGATCCCTGCCAGCTCACATACCCGTCGTCTGTTAGGTGTAGGCTTAGCCAGGGGAGGGATGTACCAGCAGGAGTCAGACAAGGTGAGTGCAGAACCGAGAACTTTATGGAAGAGTATCGCCCTTTCAGGGTACATTTAAATCGGATATTATTCTTGTTTCTGCCATATTTGCAGTTTTGGGTGCTGGAAAAGTTTGGCCTTGTCGATGTGGACTACAGGCATGTTAAGACTACCCACCTACAATACAATTTATCACAGTGCAGGTGATTTATAGTATGAGTGCACGCACTCACCACTTCCGGGCTTGTGTTTCTGTGTCAGCGCATTTCCCGGTGATAAGTATTTTCTAATTCTGGGCATGCGCAGTAGGTTGTTAAATCTGATGTCGAATCCTTCATTCACACTTCCGGGACTACGTCCCCCCGACTTCTGGTTACAGGGGAACAGCTCCTTACCTGCAGTTTGTAGCTCCCTCACAGATCCCTGCCAGCTCACACACCTGTCGTCCGTTAGGTGTAAGCATAGCCAGGGTAGGGATGTACCAGCAGGAGTCGGACAAGGTGAGTGCAGAACCGAGAACTTTATGGAAGAGTATCGCCCTTTCAGGGTACGTTTAAATCGGATATTATTCTTGTTTCTGCGGTATTTGCAGTTTTGGGTGCGGGAAAAGTTTGGCCTTGTCGATGTGGACTACAGGCATGTTAAGACTACCCACCTACAATACAATGTAGCTACTATTTATCACAGTGCAGGTGATTTATAGTATAAGGTTGCAACTTTATATGCTGATGAAGTATGGCACACCACAGCACAGAAGGCTGTACAGAACACATATTATGGCTCCAGGGAATCTGTATTAACAAGCATTGGCATAGCCAATAGGTTTCACCTTTGGGACCTTATAAGTGTTTAGACATGCAACAGTTGATGTTGTTGCACCAAGGATATTGTACTGCATAACTAAATACTTATGAGGTTCCAAAGGCGAGACCTATTGGCTATGGCAATGCGTGTTCATTTTGGGCCAGCCTCCTGATCTTCATCAGTGTTAGGATTTAATAGTTGTCTCCTTGCGGCAGGTTCATTGAAATCTGCTTTTCCAGCATCCAACATCAGAGATGACCTCCTCTGTTCAGGCTCAGTGGAGGTCTGGTGGCATTTTTCTACACTCCTCCTGCCCTCCATTGTTGTTACTGCTCAGACTGACTTTGCTAGTGCTGCAGTTTCCATGTTTGTTGCTGTCATAGCAACTGAACTCTCATCTCTCCGATGAGAGTTTTTGCTAAAGAACCCAATGCTCTCCTTTTCTACTGTATGTGCGCTTGAGTGGGTGTGACAGGAGTTAGGGAATTAATTATTTCCAAACAACCCAGAGCTCTCCTATTTTTCCTGCATGTGGGCTTGACTGGGCGCAACAGGAGAAGGGGAATGAGTTCTTTCTAAAGAACCTAGTGCTCTCCTTTTCCCCTGCATGCGCTCATGACTGGGCATGACAGGAGAAAAGTAACACCCTTGCTGATGAGCTTCTACTCGACACAGTAGTGACTCTACTTTTGCTCCCCACTACATCGAAAGCTCCTGAGTGGCTACAGCGTGCCCAACTACTGCGCGGAAGATCAGTCACCTGCTTTGCTCTGATGACATGAGTACAAACAAACAACCAATGTGATCTTCTGACCTAATTTCTAGAACGTACGGTTTCCATAGGTGTCTGCTCAGAGAAAGAAACAAGCCACGGGAGGGAATATAGGACATATAGGTGCTTCAATTGTCGTAGAAAGGGAAGAAAGAGTATTTTAATTTAAGTTTCTTCCCTACTATGATACTGTGGAAGGCTTCTGACAAAGGGGTTATGAGTTGTTTAAGATTTGTCACAGATTAATTGTTTTGGTAACTTCTTAGACAACCTATTTTGACAAAATAGGGCTGTGGTACTGATCCGGAGAAACAAATGTGTGCCTAATTAAGGGGTCGATTATGTTGGTGGGCGGATTGCCACTGCCCGTATGGCGGTGGCGATCCGCCCACCAATTCCCACCGCCCGCCTACCATTTCCCCCCGCCATCGGGGGGGACCCCGGCGGATGGAAAGACTCTCCGCCGGTTTTCCGCCGGTCAACTTGTGGCGGTGGCGGTGTCTGCAAGATACCGCCATCCATATGCAGGCTGAGATATGCCTTTCCATGGTGGCGTTGCCACCATGGAAGGCATGCGGTCTTCTGTATTGGGGGCCTGTTGCGGGCCCCTGGGGTGTTGTGGGGGTGGGTGGTGCCTGTCACGTTGTGTATTCAAATGCACAACATGCATTTTGTACTTTGCGGCGGGTGCTGCTTGCAGCACCGCCCGCCGCAATGTACAAAATGCGGGATGCGCCCACCAGTGTGGCGGGCGCATCCTAATACCACAGGCGGGATCGCCGCACCTTCAGCGGTGGGTCCCTGGCTCCCTTGCGATGGCAGGCAGACTTTGTCCTCCCGCCATTGTAAAGGGCCTCTATGCTTGTTTCATTTTTGAGCAAACTTCCATGCAGTTAGCACTCCAGATAACTTTCCAGTCAAATATTATTTAGCATGCACAATTTACACCAATGGGACAGAGATTTCACAGGTGCACGAGTGAAGCATGAGCAGCTCTTCACTGTATCTCTCTGTGAGACAGCCGCCTCTCTCTTCATTAACATTCTTCTAAAACCTGTAACTCTGTTTCTTCTCTGCAATCCCCTAAAGCTCAAATGTGATTTGAGTTGCTTTATACGATCTAGCCACCCTTAGACAAACCTCTTGCTCACTGCAAGCTCTACGGAGCAGCTCCTGAGCTCACCTTGCTCTCTTATTCATCATCTGCAGAAAACACTGTACGCAGTAAAACAAGACATTCTCTCCTTCAAAATATTGTCCTTCCTCCACAAACGTTATGAATGTTTATTGATGCCTCGTACATTTCTATAGCTAGCTTATGTGTAAAGAATACGAGTGTGTAAGAAAACAGAGCTTTTTGCAGATGTCCCTCCACTTTTAGCCTCCATTTGGGCTACTAGATGCTGGTTTTCGACTCTGACAGTGCTCCGAAGGCTGCTAACCAGGCTCCAATGCCAGTGCTCTCTCCCTAAAAGTGACATGTATAGTTGACATCCCCAATTGACAGAGACCATACATCCCTGGTAAGACCCTGGTAAGTGATACTGTGGTACCCAGAGCATGGGGGTTCAGTGACTAAATATCGAGGGACATAATATAGAATGTCCAAAATATCGACTCCAAAATATAGAAGTACAGAATATAGAATCCCTATCTACAAACAGGTAAGTACTAAAATATTGATTCCAAAATATAGAATGTTAAAATATAGTTAGCTAAAATATGGATTTTTTTTAATGTATTAAAAATAATATAAAAGTAATTAAATTTTAAAAACAATTAAATAAAACATACTTAAAATAATATAAAAAAGCGTAAAATATAAAAATAATAAATGTAATGTACAAAAAAGTAGAGATTTTGTTGGATAGTGAGAGCGTGAAAAATTACTATTCCCACTCCAGTGAGTGCAACAGTTGGGAAAACGTTGGATAGCGTAGGGGTAAAAATTACTATTCCCACTCCAAAGAGTGCAACAGTAGGGAAAGCGTTGGATAGCGGGAGGGTAAAAATTACTATAGTGATAGTGGCGAGATTAGTTCTGGGGAGGATCCAGGGATGGATACTGAAGGGGATATTTTATCATCGCTACAGGCAGGGTTTCGGTCTAATATAGGAAGTCTTGACCAGGCCTTCAGATTTGTGTTAATCTACTGGAAGGAGGTGGTTTTAGGGGGGGGGGCTTGCTTTTTGCGGCGTTTGTGGATCTAAAATCCGCATTTGATTTCGTTCCAAGGGAGAAACTGTGGAGGGCATTATTGAAAATGGGGATGCCTCACTGTCTGGTTGCTATTTTGGTCAAACTACATGAACGTACATACGCGCTGGTTCGATGGGGCAAACCAGGTGAAACCACAGAAAGGTTTAAGGTCAGTAAAGGGGTTCGTCAGGGGTGCGTGCTAGCTCCCACCCTGTTCGCCGACGACACCTTGCTTATTTCTAAAATGAGACAGGGCCTACAGCTGGCTCTGTCCCACTTCGAGGTGTTCTGCCGCGTACATGAGCTGGTGGTCAACTTAGGGAAGACGAAGTTTATGGTGCTCCATAGGTCCAAGCCAGTCAAGGCGAGTGTTTACATGGACGGCGCCTTACTGGAGCAGACAGATGTCTTTACCTACTTGGGCGTTACATTTAATGATAAACTAAGTTGGAAGCCCCAAGTGGAAATGCTAGCACTAAAGCATGCCCAGCTGGCCGGTGCCCTGGTTAAGGAGCATAGGCTGTCTTTAACTAAACCTATAGCCCCTATTGTTAAGATATACACAACCAAAATTAGTCCAGCCATATTATATGGTGCTGAAATTTGGGGTTTTAGTAATTTATCTCCACTTTCTACAGTCCAAAATAAGTTTATGAGATTCTTAATAGGATTGCCGCAGTCGTCCCCCCTTTTACCACTGTTTCTTGACCTTGGCTGTCACGCAATTGCAGATGTAGCACGATACAGGCCACTCGCTTTCTGGAGGCGTCTCTGGACCACCCCGGAACTTTCTTTGTACGCTAAGGCTTTATTGGAGTGAGGGGGATGAGTCGATCACATAAGATCCCACGGTTGTCAGCAATAAGGTCCTTGCTGGTTGATATGGGGATGAAGAATCTACGGGAGAACCCAGATGCTGCAGAATTTCCCCCGAAAAGGTCCTTTAGAGCAGCTTACTGGGAGGTGGTTAAAATCAAGAGATTCTCCTCCCACATCTCCCAGTCACTGTCTAGGGATTTTCTCGAATTAAAGGATGAAACTCTCTTGGAAGGATACTGGGATCTTATTACGAAGCCCCATGATCGCAAATTGTACCACCAGTTTAGGATAGGTACTCTACCCCTACGCAGGTTTACAAGTAAATGAAATTCTACAAGTAGCGATAAGTGCGCATTTTGTCATGATCTTAGCGAAAGTATTGATCACTTTTTATTTGTTTGCCCTGTTTATCACCAGCCGAGGAGCATCTGGTTAAAACCAGTATGCGTGGCTATGAATACAAGATCGGCAATGGTTGCTAAGAGAATACTGAAATCAGACACTACAAACCTTGTCGTAATTGGTGTAACAAAGTTTTTGAGCTGGGCGTGGGCTTTACGTAATAAAAAGGGGGGGGGCAAAGTAGCTGGTCAATGATGAAACTCGGGACCTCTTAGCAGTGGGTAAAGTTTGAACATTAACTTCTGTGTGGTTTACAAGTTGATTAACCCCTGTAAATTAATCGATGAAGATTAAGCCTTTTTGCTGAGTTATATATCTAATCTCTTTTAAAATACTTTTTTAACATGTATTTATTTATATATTAACTTATTAATTATTGTTGTTGTGATATAGTTTAAGTCTTAGATTTAGCTTATGATGGTGTATTTTAAAAACAATGAAATCTGTTTTATCCTTGGAAACTCCCATCTTTTATGATGAAAAATCGCAATAAAGACTTAATGAACTGAACTATTCCCACTCCTGAGAGTGCAACAGTAGGGAAAGTAATGATTTAATATTAAAGTAAGATTACATTAATTATCAATACCAATAAAAAATTAATTAAAAATAATTACCAATTGATAAAAATTAATTACCATTGGACAAAAATTAATTACCAATGAATAAAAATTAATTACCAATTAATAATTAATTATCAATACATATAAATAAAAATAAATATTTACTTTATTACAATTAGTTTACTTCCCACCCAATTCCCCTATAAACCCACAACCCACTCCCATAATAAAAAATACAATTAACATTATTATCAATTAATTAATAAAAATTAATTAGCAATTAATAAAAACTAATTAGCAATTAATAAAAATTAATTACCAATTAATAATTAATGATCAATTAATTATCATACACATAAATAAAAATTAATATTTTATTTACTACAATTAAATTACTTCCCACCCAATTCCTCTATAAACCCACAACCCGCTCCTATTAATAAAAAATACAATTAACATAATTATCAATTAATCAATTTATAAAAATGAATTACCAATGAATAAAAATGAATTACCAATGAATAAAAATGAATTACCAATTAATAATTAATTATCAATCAATTAATTATCAATACATATAAATAAAAAGGAATATTTAATTTACTATAATTAAATTACTTCCCACCATATTTCCCTATAAACCCACAACCCGCTACGGAATCAAATTACGCAAAAATTAAATTACATAACATTCATTACTTTAAAAAAATTAAACATACATTACAAAAATAATACATAATTTTAACACATATACTACCATACATAACACTAAAAAAAAATTGATATTATGGAAATCTATATTTTTTAATTCGATATTATAGAAATCGATATTTTATACCCCAATTTCGATATTCTGTCCTATCTATATTTTAGTAATTCGATATTCTGTGCTATCTATATTTTAGAGTCGATATTCTGTCCTGTCTATATTTTGGATTCTATATTTTGGTCATTCACCAGCATGGGTAGTAAAAGGGTATTCGGGGCCTGCAGCACTGGTTGTGCCACCCAGAGTGACCCAGGTAAACAGATGATAGCGGTCTGCAGGAACAATGTTCACTGCTCCATTTTCAACTTTGTCCTCACCATGTGGGACAGGGTCACAACACTGCTCTTAAGTATATGTCAGTCACCCCTAGAGAAGGTCTCTTATGTCCAGGAGGCAAGGTGCAGTATATTTAGAGTGTAGACATGTAAGTACAAACTTATATGTCTCTATAGTGGCTTTACTATTAAAGTACACTATAAGTCATAGGCGGTCCATAGGATAACATGGGACTTACACCCAGGCATACCCGGGTTGCTAGCTCCATTATGGTACCATCTAAATATGTCATGTTGGTGTCAAACAACATGCCTTCTCTCCCCTGACACGCATATGGTGCCAAGGGAAGGCTGGCATGCACCCAGGTGGCTATCTAGTGGTTTCCCACCTGGTTACCCTAACTGATATGCTTTGACTGGCAAGCCGGGGTTTCACGCCCTAGCTGCCGCCAAGCCAGGTTTTTGACCTCCTGCCAGGCAGTTTGAGCACTCCCAGGAATCAGAACAAAGTCTTGGGCAGGAAGAAGGTCACACCTCCCCTCTACCCCCTCCCCCCTCCCAAGTGGACTAGTGAAGTGACGCATCAGAGTGGTGAGCTTCAAAATATGCACCGCCTCTGAAATGCATTTGGGCAGTCCCCCTGAGGAGGACACAGCCCTCCCCTTGCACCAGGTGTGCTTGGGCCCTGGCAAGGTCAGAAATTGGGTATGCCGGAGGAGTACACCACCAGGAAGGCTGGCCACACCTCCAGAGTGAGAAGCCTGATCTGTACAACTAAAGTACATTTCTTCCATTTTTTGGAGGGCAGAAATAGTGGGCTCTGGGTTGAAAAGGCGACCCACACCTGGTCACCTCAGGGGCGGACTAGATGCATGGACTAGCTGCCTATTGGCTACTAGCTCCCACATCCCTAACTCCCCTAAATCTAGGATTTAACCCCTTCAGTGCCCGCCCCTTTCCCCGCCCTGTGCCGGCCGTTGCATTAGCGGGCGGGGTTTATGACGAGCTGGTCTCGTCATGGGCACAGCGCAACCGCTGCCCATGACGAGACCAGCTCGTCATGGGCATTGAAGAGGTTAAGGGACCCCCTGACACCAGAACCTCAACTTCAAAGAAGGACCAAGAGGAGACCTGTGTCGCTGACAACAGGACTTTGCTCACCAGCACAAAGGAAAATAGGGATACCTTGTCCCTGAGACAACAAACTTGGAACTGAGTGAACAACCCTTGGCCTTGGCTAAAACTTGGCACTCCCGAAGAGAGGGACCCTTGTGGAAGCCAGAAGCACCCTCAGTCTCCCCTGGACTAGTCCCCTGCAAACTGCAGGTAAAACGCTCACTGGATCTAAAGAATTGCTGGCCATCGGATCCTCCAAGGGATAGCAGAAATCCAGGTGATTCAGTGCATTGTGGGAGTTGTAGTCTTGCCAGCCCTGAAGTCTCAGGCCGCTACGTTACTCTTCCAGACCCAGTGAAGTTCCCAAATCTTTTTGTTGTGCTTACCGCTGCCAAGGCTTGTTGGTCACTAGTCCAGTAATCCACACTCATCGCTGCAGCTACAGAGAACATTATGCAACTATCATCTGATGTCAGCAGCTGTGTACCTGTTGTGTTTTTTCATTTTGTTTCTTGCAGCACCTTGTAAGCGGTAAAAACAGCACCACCTGCGGCTCCGGGTCAACACCAAGGACAGCAAGAACAACTCTGCACCCGGACTCCACGCGCTAGGTAAAATTGATCTGACTGTTGTTGCCTGGTCCTGGGGCACGCATGACCTTACCCCTATAGGAGTTTCAAATAACTCGGCCTTCAAGTGACCGATAATCACTAGTGGATTTTGCCATTGGCTAGTAGATTGCCATTGCTATGTTATTTGATCTATGTATTTTACTGAACTGATTTAATATTGTTTCAAACATCTATAACTCCCGTAGTATGTATGATAGCCCGTTCATTTTGGTATCTAGAATAAGATAAAAATGCACTTTATTTTTATAAATTGGTGTTGGAGTTCTCTTGAGTCTTGTCAATTACTTATCGGTCATGTTGGTACTCTGAAATGCTTAACACTTTCATCTAGTAAAGCCTGGCTGCTCTTTGCCACTCTACCAAGGCTGAGCTGAGGATTTATTAGTGTGAATCCAAGGACCATCTTTGGGGTATTATGATAATATTACATGGTAAGGCCACCCAGCCATATTACGTAATATTCCACTTTCCTACACTGAGCCTCTAAGAAACTAAGCTCTAAAATGGGAAAGTTCGGTGTAAACAAGAGATCCTACATTTCTAAGTGAATATCACCTTTCAACTTTAGTAAGCATGTCCTCGATCCCAACAGCATTTCTTCTGGATCATAATATTGTTTTTGCTGGATAACTATAGACCCGAGTACGATGTTGAGCGGAAAGCATCCGACCAGCTGTCGGAGGCTCTCTGCCCGACATCGTAGGTTTCAGTCCGACCACTGTATTAGGATGAAGGTTTAAGGAGCCAGTCAGAGCGTCAGAATCCACCATAATCCCCTAATGACAGCAGAGCCAGGCTCGGCTCCACCATAAGGATTATGATGGCATTTTCTGACAGCCTTTTCATGTTGGCCTTTCCGACATGCAAAGGCTGTTGGAAAGTGTCTTTGGGGGCCCCTAGCATGGCCCTCTTTCCACTGGCCCTCCACTATTGGGCCTAGTGGCACGATAGACATCTCTGCACTGTGTGGCAGGCACCGCCTTTACCGCCCACCGCACAAGCTGCCATTGGGAAATGGATATTTCCAACCGCCATAGGGCGGTTGCAGACAAATCTGGTGGTCGGGACCGTCGACCTATGTTCGGTCGGTTCCAGACCGCAACGGTGTTGAGCGGATGCAAGTACACCCGACAACGTAATTAAGCCCTATATTCTGCCTTCTGCCCTTTATTTCTTCTTCTGCCCCCCTACTCATTCTGGAAATTGAAGGTCAGTCCTTGCTTAAATGCATTTTCCCCTCATTTTCCAGATGATACCATGTAGCCATTTTTACCCGAATACTTTCCACTTGCCTTAGCCAAACCTATTGCTGTTATAAAGAACTCTGAAATGGTTTCCCAAGAATTTACATATTCTTTCTCTACCCACATCTAAAATCCTTAACTTGATCCCAAGATCCTAGCCTATCAATGTTAATAGTTAATTAGAAAAATATATACATTTGATGGGTTTCAAAAGGTTTTTCCTCTATCACTTTTCAGGTTACTTTCTCTAAAATTTGAATCTAGAAAAACTGAGTTGTTCCAAATTCAGTCCATCATTGAAGCTAACCACCTCCTCAAGGCTTGTCAGCATTGCCTCAGCTACTGCCTGGAATGGCATGCAGTTTCTCAAAAGAAAGCAAAAGGCACACAATTGATGGACGGAATCCAGAACAAATCAAAACATTCACCCCCAGTCAAGAGATCTGGGTTAAATCCATCATTCTTTTGCTCACCATGCCACCCCAGTTTAGACCTGGCCATATGCAAATCAGTCTTGACCCTGTGCCTCATGGGAACAGTCCAGCCCGAACTGCCAAGCCAGGTCCTCCCTGGATTGGAAACAAGCATCCTGGCACAGGTTTCGGGTTCATAACCCTCATCAGCCAGGCTATCTTGAATCCAGTGGATTCTTGCCCTAAGTGCGCCAGGTATGCCCAGACGTGGGTCCTGGGCTCACTGTGCCACTGGAATCAAGCTATCCTGGCTGAGGAGGGGTGAAACCCCGAAACCGGTCCTAGGATGCTTGTTTCCGGTCCTCTGAGCCCCATTGACCTCCATGCTCTTCAAGGTCTTCAAAATTCCTTGCCTTACTTACAAATGCTGCAAAGGCAACTTCTAACAGTTGTTTATTACAACACCATGCCTAAATTATTTACATTGAAACAAAAGGCAACGCCCTGTAAATCAAAGCAAGATAAAGTTGTAGATATCAGTAAGGAGTAGGCGGGTGTAGGTGCTGTTACCTCTGGTTCGTCTTTTAGCATTTCTGGCAAATCCCTCACTATGCCTGTTCTCAGAGATCATGAAGGCATCAACAAGAACAGCAAATAGCAAGTAATGGCAAAACCAAGAGGTCTGGCTTGATGTGCCAGTGCAGACTTTAAAATATATTGTTTAGATGCATTGCATTAACAAATGCTCTTTATCACATAAAAGCCAGCCCGAGTGGCATGGCCAATACTAGGGAAAAGGGAGCAAAAAATGATTGCTTTCTTTATGGAAAACAGATAGAAGATAAAGAATTGGATGTAACAAACAGCTTTATAATTGAGTGTACTCTTCAGATGTGAAATAGTCCCTTGTGCATTCTAGTGGAAGCACTTCCTGAAAGGTGGAATGATACACCAAACAGGCAATAGGATGTGAGAGTGATTCTCCTGTGGATGGAGCCAAAGCCCATTTTTAAAATATTTTAAGGACCTGGCTCTAAACACTGTGCTTAAGTTCTGTGATTTGTATTTCTGAATCTAGACCCACGATTGCAAATGGGATTCTGCTCTCAGGTTAAGGATTAATCCTGTGGGCATGAGACATCACTAATGTAAACTCCTCGCAATTTTGTGAATTCAACTCAAGTATGGAACACATCATTCTCTAATTAAGAATATGTCATCTTCATAGTTGCCTACTGGTCCAAATCATGAGGGAAACAACCCTAATCATGATGGCTCTTCTTATTTAGCTTTTACAATTGTAAGGAACAGACTACAAGTCCCGACTTGCTTTGGGCTGTTTCTTGAGAAAGCATGACTGCTGCTAAGATGTCAGTTACGGTGGCTATTAGAGAACTAGGCATCCTCTCCGAGAAAGAGTAATGACTGAGTCGAGAAACATAAAATGGGTTGTATCACCCCCAACATTCAGTGCGGAGTGCACATGCAGATTGTGTCTGTGCAGTGTTTTTGAACACTGATCTGCCTAAAGCACATATATCAACTTAAAAAATCACCAAGGTAGTGCATAAGCTGTAGACCACAAAGCTCAGAAACATAGGGCCATATGTATGAACACATTTTCCCATAGTCATAGAATGGGTAAAACCCAGTGATACATCTGGCCCATAGAGCTGTAATTGCCACTCCTGTGTCTGACAGTGCTTAATTTGTAAATAAAATAAGTGCCAGGGCTCTTGTCAGGAGGCCACAGCAGCTAACATCACCCATAGCATCTACCAGCGCTGCGAGTGACAGTACTAAGACAACTACTAGTCATCACACTCCTACAAGAGTGACAAATCAGACTAATCAGGCCTCCCAAAGCTGTAAGAATGTCTTAGGTGGCACATATTAGTCATTTTGAATGTATATTGAATAAAAGAACAACCTTTGTGTCACCTCCACTTTCGTAAAAGATTGAAAACTTTCCTTTTTCCCAAATAGTATCCCTCCCCCTCCCCTCAGATCTCCACTGATTTCATAGTGCGGGGATGCCTCCGGGTCACCAGGCGCTCTATAAATCGCTAAATAAATAAATAAATAAAATTACAAAATCAGACCAACAGCACCATCTTAAGATGACTGTCAGAAGTGCTGTGGTTTACAATTAAGTGTCTTTCCCGTGTACAGGAAACCACGAGCTTACATTAGGCACTAGTGTCTGAGCTTCACTGGCTGCAGTTCATACATTAACTCATAGATTTTCTGAGTTAATGTATGAACTGTAGGCACCACTCTTTCAGAAAAAAACTAAATGCACATATCCTGCCTGCATCAGCTCATTGCACATAACAGAATCCTGATACCATCCGAATGTTTGTTGTACAACTGCCTAGATGTAAGGTCTCTTACATTCATTTTAGACCACACCATTTAGCCATCTGAGCTACAGAATATTCATTGACACTTAGGGCCGTATTACAAGTTACCCACGGTGGTGGTCCGACCGATGTGACCTCGGTGGTCCAACTGCCGTATTACGAGATTGTAGAAATGCTGTAGGAAAGTCTGCTGGCAAACATCAGACATCGCCAACCAGTTGCAGACCACCGTGACGGCATTGGGAGGAAAGCAGCAGTCATAGGGCAGTGCAGAGAAGTTCACCACCGTCCGAATTACTAGGTGGCTTTCCAAAGAGCCAACTGTGGCTTTGGGACCCCCTGCTTCGAGTCCGTGGAATTGAATGATTTGGGGTGCATACTCACCCATTTCCTGTTCTTCCCATCAGACTCTGACGTGGATCTCTTTATCCAGCATCCCCTTTCACATCAGCATCTTGACCCAGAAGAAAATGATCCAGTTAGCGCCGAAATACAGGTATGTCCATTTTGTACCATATACCCTTTGACAGAACTGGCCACATATGGGCCAGACTCCAGCAATGGTTAAGTGGTATTTTTACACATTTATCATGTATATGTGTACATTCGACACATTTATTATTATTATTATTATTATTATTATTATTATTAGGAAGCTTGTAAAGCGCTATGGTTACTCCAAACGGAGTGGCCCCGCGCTAGGACATCAATGAAACCCAGCAACCCTCCCATGCTAACCAACTTCCTATGCAGACCTCCAAACAGAGAAGGCACAGAGTTACTTTAGAACTCCTGAAGGGTGATGGAAGAGCCAGGTTTTCAGTTTCTTGCAAAACATAGACCCGGACTCAGATGTCCTCAGATCCACAGGGAGCTCATTCCATGCCTTGGCTGCCAGGAAACCAAAGGATCTCCCGCCAGCCCAAACCTTCCGCACCCTGGGCACAGTCGATTTGCAGTCGAAATATACACACATGCATTGATAAATATCGAAGAACATTGACTACTGCCAAGAAGACTGCCGCCAACCCATTAAAATCTTGTAATACGGTGGGCTCGATACTGCTGGTGCTGCGGTGTCTTGGAGGCTGCGGCAGTCGGGCAGTTGGGTCGCTAAATTCGTAATCAGGTCCTAAGTCTCTAAATTTAATATTCGAGTGCCATCTTGATGAGCAAATTAAGCTTTTTTACGGACAGATTTGTGGACACTTCTGGCACCGCTTAGTTTGTGCAGCTGGATCCAAGTTTCTGTTTTAGGTCTCATCTGCAGACAGCTGTAGCTATCTGTTGTTAATGACCTTTGTGTCTCTACATTAAAAAATATATAGTGGGCTTTGGTTCAGCCCCTTTATCTTGATTGGATATGTTTCCTCTCTGTTTCATTTCCAAGCTTCTTATTCAATTGCTTTCTGCTCTACATTTTGTTGTCCTGCCTCTGTTGCATTTCTTCCACATTATATTTTATGTTAACAATTGTATTCACAGAACAGCTTTTCTTTTCATCTAGCACTTCATAGGAGTGCATCTCTCTCTCTCTAGTCGTCATGCATGCATGCATATATTTCATTGTGTCATTTGTTTTTTGACAGAGCCTTTCAGCATCAGCAATAACATTTTATATCACTTCATTGCTGATGCTGAACAGCATTGGCAAAAACCCATGTCAAAGCCAATTGGACAGAGTGGGAATGAAAAAGAACAGCAAGAGTGAGATAAAGAGATAACTAGGGTGGTGAAAGAAAGAGGCATGAGGTGGAATCAAGGCTAGGCAGCCTTTGTATTAGACAACCCCAGCAATAGGCTTTACTGACGGGGGTCACTAAGAAAAGCTTTGGGTTCCTGCACTTATTTATTGACGTATTTTTACAAGTTGGGTGCTGACCCTGGTGCATGTTTGCTTCTGTTTAGCTCTAAACATCTGATTGGTGATGATATTCATTTTTTTTTTTTTTGTAATTGTCAGAAGGGGCATAGCTCCTGGGAGGGTGTTTGGGTATTACACCCCCCTTAAAAAATGTATTCTGCAGTAACTAGTTGGGTAAAAGTTCTCTCAATCGGGTAATGTGAAGTGTCTTTCGGATTTCATCTGGGATTTTTAAATGCCCACACTGACAAAAACACATACTCTCTCTCATCTATGTTTGAAGGCCTTAAACAATGTTGATTAGTTTGAAAAATGTTGTTGTTTACATACCCCTAACAATCTGCACTCCTCTTTCTTTTCACTGCCCCTTAAACATCCCTCATGTCCTGCTTCTCATGGAATATGTTTTAACCCCTTCGGTGCCACGCCCTTTCCCCCTCCTGTGCCGGGCGTTTCACACGCGGGTGGGGTTCATGACGAGATAGTCTCGTCATGGGCACAGCGCGACCGTGCTCCATGACGAGACTATCTCGTCATGGGCACAGAAGAGGTTAACAAGATATCCCAGTATGATTGTTGAGAAATCTGAAGCTCACACCCCCCAATCATACTGACCAAGCTACGCAAGATTGTCAGCTATTGGCACTAGGACCTATTGTGGCACATGCTTAGAATGTTTATTTTATTGCTGAAAAACCCTGTGATGAATTCCAGGAAATAAACATTCCTCGGGTTTAATGGAGGCACCATGTAAAATAGCTGAAACATGGGCAAGATCTGTTCTTTCTCCAGTAAATAAAAGAAGCACACAAGACGCTTGAGATTTATGGGTCCTGGGCAGTAAGCTCACAAAACAGTGAGCTAAGACTAACAGTGAGATGCCAGAAAGAATAATCCTTCATTCGACTTGGGAACAAAGTGCAGAGCAGAGGACAAAAGGGGCTGTATCGTACAAAGTGCCCTGGAAGTACAATGGGGATGTGCCTCCTCATTTTGCTACCGAGTGCACGTTGGCTTTACTGAAGGGGCTTCAAGCACTTGCATGGCCCATTCTGTAATACGCATCGTGGCAACAGTAAATGTGCATCAGTGCAAACCCAAGGGGACATGTCCTCGTTCGCATGGGGGTGAGGTACCATACGAATGAGGAAACCCTTTGTCTTTGCAACCACACCATATTAAAGACACATGCACAAGAAGCAAAGAGGTCTTCAGGACATACACTGATTGTGCACCATGTGGTTGTGGCTCACAGTCAGTGCACCCCGTGGTCACACCTTGGTGGGCACCATGGTGGTCACAGTGACCAACCACCATTCCCCTGCAGGTGGGTGTAGTAATGGCTCTGTCTTTCAGTGTTCACTGTCTTTCGCTAATGCTAATTTCTGAGCATCGGAGTGAACTGTTGGAGTTCATTCCTGAGCTCAAGACAGTGCGTTTTCAGGCTAATAGGGCACCTTACCTGCTGTGCAGAGTGCACTGAGGTAAGGGTGCTCTCTAGCACAAACGAGACAGTGCGCCTGTTGCATAATTCGGGCCTAGGTATTCACTTTCATTGCGGTGCTGATTAGAGAAATGTATTTACTATTTTTCCTAGTAGGTTTAAGGTTGATCAGTTGGTTAGATATCTTCTGAAGCGATGTGCTCCTTGGCAGGTCAACTTAGCCAAAGCTTGCAGGCAAACAGAATGAGTATCATGAATTCAGGGTAGTTATAAGTAATAATAATAATAATATGCAATGCATGCAGATCACTTTACTAGTGATGTTCTTGAAGAAGCTAGATTTTACCCCCCAAATTGCATATACTGTGTAATTCTATGCATGTATAAAAGAGAAACATTGGTCATGGCTGTCTAAAAAAACATGAAGGTAAGCTGTTTACACTCTTACAGGAAATTAAACATGCAACTCATTTTAAGAGATACTTGGATCAGCTATCCCTGGCTCCAAAGAGAACCTTATTTATAAAATGTAGGCTAGGTTGCCTCTTTGTTAAGGCTGGCTAAAAACCAATTGCAACACTACCTCCTCTTGATTGTAAAGGTGGCGATAAATGGCTTAGGCACTTTATGCTGTTATGCATCTTCACGCTGCCAGCAAGGAGGCTATATCTTCAAGCACTTTAAAAAAAGTACAATATAAGATATTGTAATGTAGCCCTGAACTTATGTCTTCAAGTTGACAGCGATTCTGTTTTCAACCCAGTGGCCTCTTATATTTACGCAGCATGGAAAGCCATGCCGCCCTTATCCAAGCAGTAAATCGGCCAAAGTTCCACACCCAAGATGGCTCACCATTGCATTGCAGGCTTTTTTGTACCATATAAGGAGTCCTGGCTACATATATATTAGGTAAGAAGAGTCGTGAGATAAGATCAGTCCCTGAGTGGGAGGCATCTACCATGAAATTTTATATATGCTGCTTTTTAACTAATTTGACTAAGTGATATAAAATTGTTTTATCAAAAAAAATTGTTAAATGCACCGAGCACTTTAGTAGGGACATATGATTTTTATAGATGCCATAGATGAGATTGTAAGATGTCTATGGGCCTTTTTTCTGAGTTTGGTGGTGCGGGAGCGGGACCACCCTGCTCCCAAACCACCAAACCCATGTTTGAACCGCCCACTAGATTAGGAGTTTTCTCCTGTTTGACTTGATCAAATTGCTAGTCAAATACATTTAGCACTTTAATAGGAACTCTTGGTGTCTTCTAGATGTCATGAATAAGATTATCATATGTTTCCAAGTTATCTGGTTACTACCTATTTTACAGCAGAATATCTTACAAATTTGTCTAGCTGAATGTAATTTGTAAAGTGATGTGTGAATGTATCAATTTCGTGGAGTTTAAATGTTTGTATATTGTATGGCTTATATTTATAACATGAAACACAAAATTACTTGCTAACTGTACATGAATGTGTAGAAAATGTTTAGGGCCCAAATCTTAAAGGTATTTGCATATTAAGTCAGACTTCCATATCGAAATAGTTTTTTTAGGAACATTAAGTCACTTTTTGTAATTCAGAAAAAATGTTTTGCACTCTTTAATGCAATCACATTATGATTTTTGTGTGAGTAAAAAGCACAAGCAAGGGTGAGGAGTTGGAGAAAGTGGGCATTACAAGACAGCAAGTGAATGCATTCTTGTCGGTATTCAACCACTTTCCACCATGGAAAAGGTTGGATAATTAAGGCCTGATTTAGAGTTCGGTTGATGAGGTACTCCATCACAAACGTGATGGATATCCTGTCCACCATAGTACATGTTCATTATATTCTATGGCACTTTCTAGTAAGGCGGACGGGATATCCGTCATGTTTGTGATGGAGAATCCTGTCCACTGAACTCTAAATTAAGCCCTTACTTTTGTCAAAGGCAAGAGTAAATCACTTTCCATGTTGGGAGAGGGGAAAAGGACAGCTTCAAAATTGGTGGGGTGTTGGAGAAGGGGTATCTCCGTGACACTAAAATATTTTCCCTGTGGAAATAATTTTGTAAGTGCCATTATCCATCGACCTCCAATCTAAGATTGTCTATGATTGACAATGCAACCAAATTATAATTTCGACCAGGCTTAAACCCTGCTTGGAATTTATCTTGGAGGTGGCTGAACTGACTGAAATTACTTAACTCAGTGTAACTCTCCACTTTGAACATGACTGCTATCTTCAACAACTTGACTAGGTAGGTGAGTAAACAGTTAGTCTAAGTGGTAAGGTTCTTATAGGTAGAAAATCGGTTCCTTTAAGACTGCCTTAATCACTATAGCTTTCCAGACACAGGTCGTAGAGCAAATAAGTTGTTCAAAAGATACAACAGCTTATCTTTTATCTTGATATCATAACTGTACGCTGTTTCATCATGTTTCCATGAATCAAGCAGTGAACCAGAAGCAAGACTGGCATTTATTATGCCCAAAATTTGATTCTTACTTGGTGGCTTACATTTTAATTAATTGACATTCGCAAGATATTGAAACACCCATTAGTTGGCAGAAGAGGGTCTACTGTTAATTTCCAGTCTGGTCTTTTTGATTTCTTTTCGAGAATTAGGTTAGACAAATTCTTACACACGTTTTGTGATGGTAGAGGAAGTACTTCTCAGCTTACAGGCAACACCACTCTTAAATTACTTTGAAAAGCTCTTTGGTGCTGATCATCTTTGAGGTCCTTTAAATATGTGCTTTTGTGGTCACATCACAGGCAGTTTTAACTGACTATCATACATACAATTATAACCAATACTATAAAATATTCTTAGAATGGATTTTCACTCTTGACTGATTGACTTTTTTGTCTATTTCAATTCTCTGCTCCACATTGTGTCTACATGGCAGCTATACTGGAAGTATAGAAACATAATTGCAGGATGACCTGCTGTCCCTGCTGGATTTGCTTCTGCTGGGCCACATTGGCAAAGCCAGTACTGGCAAACAACAGGCACTGGAAAAGCAAGGCCGACTGACTTTGACAACGCTTCTTTAATATTAAATTAGCATATTTTGCTTTGGTTAGCTAAAAAGGTTTTGCCCTATTGGGTGTAGTCTTTCTTTCAGATCTACTCAAATCCACCTAGTTACAGCTAAAGTGTAGCCAGAGATGACATAAGCATGTATTTGTTCTGTTACAAATGAGGTTCTCTGGTTGGCTGTGCCTTGCACCCTATCCAAGTAGAGACCCTTTCTTCTAGTCAGGGTACAGGGGTTACACACCAGAGATAACCCCTGCTCACACCCTTGGTAGCTTTGCACAAGCAGTCAGGCCTGTCTCAGAAGCAATGTTAAAGTATTTGTACAACAAATACACACCAAAACGACAAAAATCCAACATACAGAACTCAAGATATCACTTTTTAAAGGTTTAACTAATGCTGTCCATAGAACTCTATGGATGCAGTGATTTTAGCACAACGTAACTTCGATGCGTCTAAATCTAAGATGAAAAACAGCCGCAGAAGAGGGAAGCGTCTGAAAACACAGTGATGCATTGAATCTTGAGTCACAGGGGAATGGAGGCGTCAGTTGTGCTGCAAGCAGAAGTGTTGTGTCATTTCGTTACTGCGAGTAGAAGAGATGCTTCAGAATCCGAAGAGTGTTCCTTTCTGCGGGGAGATGCGCTGGAAACTTGGTGCTCAGGTGCGATGTGTGGAAATCCGGACGCGCGGAGGACAATGTGGCGGTGGCAAAACAGGCACTCGGTCGGTTCTTCCAGCCGTGGACCGGAGATGTGTTGATTCCTTCAGCTGCAAAGCAGGGCCTGTGTCGGAGTCGGAGTGGGGTTCTCAGACGTCAGAGACATGGTGTTCGGGAATCGGGCTGCGGTGGTTCTTCTGGCCACGAACAAGCGCTGCGTTGATTTTTCGGTTTCACCGTGGTGATGCGTCGGTCTTTCAACTGGAAGGACAATGCGTGGATTTTGAGTATTTAAAGCAGCCAAAACCCCTCCAAGGACCCACAACTGGAATCAGCACCACTTAGCAGGTCAGAACTCTCAGCAGAGGAGTTTACGGGGCTGCAGATTAAGTCTTTGATGGCCCTGAGATTTCTTAATAGGAGGCAAGTACACACAAGCCCTTGAAGAATTTTCTCAAGCAGGATACCAAACCAGAGTCCAGTCCTTGTCCTCTCCATGACAAAAGCTGCAACTGCAGGCCAACCCAGCAAAGCAGCACAGCAAAGGGGCAGTACCCCTAATGACAGCTCTCCAGCTCTTCCTCTTGGCAGAGTCTCCTCTTGATTCAGAAGTGTTGTAAAAATGTGAGGTTACAGGTCCAATACTTATACCCCTTTTGGCCTTTGAAGTAGGCATACTTCAAAGGAAAGTCTTTGTAGTTCACAAGATCCTGCCTTACCCTGTCCTGACTCCAGACACACTACAGGGGGTGGAGACAGCATTGTGAGAGGACAGGCACAGTCCTATTCATATGTCAGTGACAACTCCTCCCACCACTCTAGCTCAGGTAGGCCCATCAGCCTGGTGATATGCAGGGCACACCTCAGCTCCATTTGTGTGACTGTCTAGAGTGAATGCACAAACAGCCCCTGTCATTCTAAACCAGACATTGATTCCACAGGCAGGCAGAGACACAGAACGGTAAAGCAAAAAAATGCTCACTTTCTAAAAGTGGCATTTTCAAGCACACAGTTTGAAAACCAGCTTCACTAAAAGATGTATTTTTAATGTTGAGTGCAGGGAGACCAAATTCCAAATCTCTATCTTTTCTCAATTGAAAGTTACAATTATAAGATGTTACAAGGCAGCTCTGAGGATAACCTTTGGGAGAGATAGCCCTTGCAATAGTGAAAAACGATAATAGCAGTATTTCAATATCAGGACATGTAAGACACATCTGCACATGTCCTACCTTTCACATACACTGCACCCTGCCCATGGTTTTAGGGGTTCCTTACATGTAATAAAAGAGAAGGTTTGGGCCTGGCAAGTGGGTGCACTTGCCAGGTCGACATGACAGTTTCAAACTGTACTGACAGACACTGCAGTGGCAGGCCTGAGACATGGTTACAAGGCTACTTGTGGGTGGCACAATCAGTGCTGCAGACCCACTAGTAGCTTTTGATTTACTGGCCCTGGGAACACACAGTGCACTTTACTAGGGACTTACTAGTAAATCAAATATGCCAATCATGGATAACCAATCATAATCACAATTTCCTCAGGGAGCACTTGCACTTTAGCAATGATCAGCAGCAGTAAAGTGCCCAGAGTACAAAAAGCACAAAAACAAAGTCCAGCATACAGTCAAAAATACAGGAGGTAAAGGCAAAAAGACAAGGGGACCTACACCAAAGATGCCAGGTCTAACTGGGTCTGTGAGCTGTCAATGAGAATCTTTGCATATGCTTGGATGGCACAACATATCACTGTTTACGCTGGTACTAGTTTGCCTGAAAAAACGGCCTCAACTATTTAACCATAACTAAGCACTATTTAAACTGTGGATCAGTATTAATCCACAAAGTGATAGGTGTGAGGAGCAAGAGCATATTTACAGCAGTTCACCATTGAAGCTCAAAGGTGACCAAATGCAATCACAAGAATGATCAGAAGAATGATCATGTCTGAATTCTTGGCACACTGAACTCTGCTGTCTTTTTCAATGATATAATCACTCTGTTTTCCATGATACGAAACACCTGTGTGTGAGTGTTTCTTTTCTAACTATAATGGTGTTGTGATGCTTCTTAAATACTTACCACACATTTCTCTAAGGAAGAGCCTGTAGCTGCTAAGCCAACTTTTATTTATTGTAACTATGTTTCGGTCTAGAAAGGTGCATTATTACTAACTTGGTGGGCACTGCCCCCAAATTAATAATACAGAATCTCACAAACAGACTTTCATTTTGCTAGTGCATGATGTGACAACCATGAAAGAAATATTTGGGAAGAAGTAATTAACTGGGGAAAACCCAAAAAGCTTTTCAGGGCTTGAAATTATACAGCACTATATGGAATGGGGCTGGGCCTATGTAAAGCAGAAGAGAGGTTGGGCCGCAGAAACATTGTGCACTTCAAAATTGCCTCCCCTGCTGGCAGGATAGTAATTACTATATGCACAATAAAAACACATCTATTGTATTAAGTGACAGAATGATACAATGACTTCTCAACTTTCTTAGCTCATATATATTTAAAGATATTGCATCAGGGTTATGTATATTCACATGCTCAAATAGGGAAAAAGATATTTCAAAAACCCTTCATCAGGGCTAAAAGTGTTGTCCAGTGTCAGTGGGTGTAAACTTCATGCACAATCGTTACTGTCAGTATGATTTATGTTATGTTATTAATTTTTATAGAGCGCGACTCATACCCGTAGGTGTCCTGGTGCTATAGAAGAGGAGTCCATCCTTGGTCCGAAACCGGGTAGGTAAAAAAGGCGTTAGAGTGTGAATAGCCATGTCTTGAGGGCCCTCCTAAATTCCAGATGATTAGTAATATTTCTAAGATAGAATGGAAGTGTATTCCATGCCTTAGTTGCTTTCACTAAGAAGCTTCGTCCACACCAATTCGCTTTATTTGCCCTTGGGACTGAAGCTAGTTTTGCCTCTGAAGACCGCAGCCTTCTACCGGGTGTATACCATTGAATGTGCCTTATCAAATGGGAAGGTCCACTTCTGTGTAGGGATCTATGCGTAATGCACATGGCTTTAAACCAAACCCGCTAGTTTACTGGCAGCCAGTGTAGCCTTCTGATCTCCGCCGATATTGAGGCATATTTGGGAATCCCAGAGATCAATCTGGCCGCTGCATTCTGCAGTAATTGCAGTCTTCTCAGTAGTCCCTCCTGAATATTTAGGTAGAGGCTGTTACAATAGTCCAGTCTTGATAGTGCCACGGCTGAGATGACTACCCTTTGGGACTCTTTGGGTAACAGGGGCAAGATCTTTTTACAGGACCGCAATGTATGCGAGGTGGCGGAGACTACCGCATTGACTTGATCTTTGAAAGAGAGTTAATCATCAATAATGATTCCTAGGTTTTTTACTTTTCTGCAAAGTGTTGGTAAAGGTCCCAGTGAGTCTGGCCACCATGCTGGTGTCCAGAAATTTGGGTCATTTCCAAAGATCACCACCTCTGTTTTATTAGTGTTTAACTTGAGGCAGTTCTGGGCCATCCAGCTGCCTACTGTCGTCATACAATCCTTAAATGCAGATGCTGTACTCGGAAGTCCTCCAGGGAGTAGAGTGACCACAATCTGAGTATCGTCTGCATATGAGGTAAGGTAGAACCTAAAGGATTCTACCTGAGGGGCCAAGTGTTTTACATAGACATTAAAAAGTGTCGGACTGATAGACGATCCCTGTGGAACACCACAGGGAAGAAAGAAAGATTTAGCAGTAAAGTCTCAGAGAGTAACTGTTTGTACTCTATCAGCTAGGAAGGACTTAATAAGTTTACAGGCTTTTCCTTTAACTCCAATCTCATAGAGCCGGTCCATCAATAGACCATGATGGACCGTGTCAAAGGCAGCGGATAAGTCTAACATGATCATTGCTGCCTTTCCTCCTTGGTCCAGTATAGCTCTGATTTCCTCAGTTGATTTAAGAAGCGCTGATTCAGTGCTATGTCCCCCTCTGAAACCATACTGTGTAGGATCTAACACCTGGCCTTCTTCCAGGAATCTACTAAGTTGTGTGTTCATTATTTTCTCAACGATTTTTGCAGGTAATGGAAGCCTGGATATGGGTCTGAGATTATTTGATTTGTTGGGATCCAGATGTGGTTTTTTCAAGAGTGGAAGGACTGATGCTAGTTTCCATGCTTTGGGGAAGTAGCCTTTTGCAAACATTGTATTGATGATGGTAGTTAAGATAGCTGAGACTGGTTCCGGAACTAATTTCAGTAATGAAAGGGGGCAGGGGTCCTTGGGTGAACCTGATCTGGTTTCCACCAGGAGTTTTTGAACCTCGGTAACTGAAACAGGCATAAAATTGTATAGCTGAGTCTTATAATTATTTAAACTATTTGTATCTGCCAACCCCAATACAGATGTCACATTTGGGGAGTGTGAAAATGTGGAAAAGATGGCTTCAACCTTATCAAAGAGGGAATTGGCTATTTTGTCACAGAGTTCTTGACTTGCTTCTATGGGGGGAGAAACTGGATGGGCCAGAACTGTGACCGTCTTAAATAGTTCTTTAATAGAGTTTTTTGCCTTGTTGATTTTAGTGGCATAAAACTCTTGTTTAGTTTTGTAAAGCAGTTGTTTATATTGGTTCAGACTGTCTTTGTATTTTTTTTATCATCAACATCGTACTTTCTTCGCCAGGTTCTTTCAAGGTATTTGCAACAGAGTTTTTTCTCTCTAAGCTCTTGTGAGTACCATGGAGAAGACGGTCGAACTCTAAAATTATGACGGATTTTTTTAGGAGCCAATTCATTGCATGCTGCTTTCAACCAATTGGAGTAATTCATTGCTGCTTCATCCAGATCAGGAGGATTAGTAGGGAGGGTATCTACTAGGCGATTATTAAGTTCGTCAGCCTTCACTTTTTTCCACGATCGATACACCATTTGTTTAGTCATTATTTTATTGGTACCTTGCGTGAAGGATGATACTGTGAATTTCACTGCCTTGTGGTCCGACCAGGTCACTGAAAGTATGTTAGTGAAAGTAACATGTGCATTATTAGAGAATATGCCATCTAAGGTATGGCCTGCCTTATGTGTAGATCCGAGGACTATTTGTTTTAGATCAATCGTATTCAAGAGGTCTATTAGATTACTAGTATCAGGGTCATCCTCAGCTTCTAGGTGGAAGTTAAAGTCCCCTAATATCGAGTAGGAGCTTGCACCTAGTTCATTTTCCACCCAACTGCTGGCATGTGTTATAAACCTGGATTTGGGACCAGGTGGCCTATACACCAGGGTACCTTTGAAAGTGTTTTGGTGCGAGAGATAGAAGCAAAGGTCTAGAGCTTCGCACTCTGAGTTGGACGAACTATTGAAGGTTGCGTTTATGGAGCTGTGATAGATTATTGCTAGTCCACCACCCTTCTTATTTTGTCTATTAAGGGTATGACAAATGAAGCCTGGGGGTGTGGCTTTCACAATATCTGGACCTGAGGCCTCATCGGTCCATGACTCCGTTATGAAAGCGATCTTAATCTCTTCGTTTTCAATTAGGTGAGCGCATTCAGTGCTATGTTTAACAAGTGACCTAGCATTTATTAACAAACATTTAAAAGGGTTCTTTTCTCCATACCCTGTCTTTGCTTTAATCGGGGTCTGGGTGGTATTAGTAGGCTTTAAGCAGTGTAGGGGTATAGTTATTCCACAGTTTGAACAAGTTATTGTGTCACTGGCAGGTTTGATCTCCGGAAAAATGCATCTACACCGGGAGTTGCCCTCCATGGTATTTAAATTGTGCAGCATCGCACCAGAATAAGTCTGGTGTCTAGTTTTTGTCGGAGTTAAACGGGCAGGAAGTCTAACGCCTAGAGCGCCGACCTGCCTTCTCCCAAGATGGCGACCTCACCCTGGAACCACCGAGTCCCAGAGGAGGGTGAGTGCAAAACTGTGCAATGTGCAAAGTGCAATCAGGATGAGCAATTATGAGATAGAAGTCCTCACAGCACAACTTTAAAGTCCTCACAGCACAACTTTAGTAAAAATATTAGAACGATTAAAATCTTTAAAATTACCCCACACTCGCGTTTCAAATACACCGTCCACCCGGCTCAAGCCTCAGGGGACATTCCTCGTGGCCACTATTTAGCGGGAAGGTTTTGAGACAAATAGACGGATCATCACCAGTCCAGTACTCAATATAATTTTGTGGGGAATGGTTACTTTTTTGAGAAAATCTTGTACCCCACTTCAAATGTCCTTAAACAAGGGTGTGGATCACATTGAGTACCAAGCTACCATGATTTACTTTTCTTAATAGTTCTGTTTTCCTTGAGGTGTCAATGCATTTCGACCCTTTGTAATTGTGGGGCCTCCTCAGGATGGGTGGGGAGGGAGATGGAGTGGTGAATCTGGAAGGAGCAGGAATTCCTTATTAGTTATGAATCCGGCCACATCCAAGGGGAAGGGGTGATTAAAAACAACTTACTTGGAGTTCTGTAAATAAGGGATGGCAACCACAACAGGATGTAAAACAGGTGCGAAAAATGGAACTTATGGGACAAGAACAATGAAGTAGTAGTTGTAGGGAATATTGTGAGAAACAGCTGTTATATCACCCGATATTTGAGACAAATACCTTGTGACTTCTCAGCAAGTCTTGTGTGAACAGGATTACCGAAATGCGAGTCAAGCACATTCGTTCTGGAAAAGTAGAGGTGTGGTGAGGTACTCATAGGCTGTGTAGTGAATGTACCTAATGAGCAATGTGTGTTAGCACAGCACTTGATGTGTCCTTGTGTAATGTAACTGGGGCTCATGTAAAGCACTCCTATACCTTTGAGTCAAGTTTGCGCTATTACAACTGCAAAGAAGGTGGAGGGAGGGTCTTTAGTAATTTGAACTAAAAAATAAAGGAAGGCGTATTATTAAACTTTTTGCAATTCAGGATGTGAACCCTAATAGAGTAGTTTAGGCTCACCTTGAAGTCGGCCTGTGCAGCATGATTGCGGAGTGTGAAGTGCGTCTTACTTTTGGGAAATGCAGTGAGTATGTTTGCAGAGTTAATTGAATTTCTACGTTTTTTTCAACATAAGACAGAATCTTACTACCCTACTTATGTAGAACTGCGCTTTAACCATTGTCTTTTTTAGTGACTTTCTTTTTTTTTTTAAAGTAAATTAAGGTCTTATTACAATATGTCTGCAGCCAGGCCCTGTGCCCAATCAACCGCGGGTGGCTAACGCCCCACTGCACAAGGCCTTCGGCTGTGAATCGCGGGGATTGGTCAGAGTGCCTGAACTGAAGCCAGGCCCTGTGCCCAACCCCACACAGGCAGCCAACTTCACCCCTTCACACTGCCTTCGACTATGAATGGCATAGGGTTGCCCAGAAAGCCTGGCTTGTGACTAGGCCTTGTACCAAACAAACCGCAAATGGACAATGTCCCACAGACACTACCCCCTGCCCCACCACATTAGCCTTTTTAAAGAGAAGAAAATGAAGCTGGTGCGGCTGTTCTCCTGCAGGACATCACGTGGCCTGTGAAAAAGAAAATGTTACCCCCTCCCACCATGGCTAAGATGTTAGGGCATCCCTATCCTGCCCCGTTATATCATGTTTTAAAATATTTTTTGGATTTGGGGACCAATTCCTGACTTCTGTAATGGCGGTCGCAACATTTCTCTCCATTTTGCAGATAGCTAAACACAGCTCTCGTCCCTTTGGACCAGTCTCACTCCTGCAGATCCAGCCAATCAGAAAGCTTTATTTTGACTTCTGCTACCACCGGACTTCCACAGGAGTTCCAAGGCACTACATTTCTCTATTATTTTAACCTTTATTTTCTCTAAAACAGCTCAACAGATTGATACCAATTACAAAAAGCACACTTTATGAATGAGTTAGCTTTCTGCCAAATTCTGTTCAGCCATTTTTTCTGCATCATTATCTGAAATGATGGATCACTCCGAAACTTTCCAGGAAAGAGCTGAGATTGATGAACTTTTTGGGGGAAAGTTTTGTGAAAATTCATATAACCTCCCTTGAGTGAAGTTTAAATTACACCGGTGAAATTCAAGAAATTTCCTAAATTCATATAAATTGAAATTTACCACTACCCAGTTTTGCGTAACTCTTGTTTAACCATGCAAGGACTTCATGTAAAAATATCTTGTAAGATACTAGTTGGAGATCGGTTCAAGCATAGCATGTTTTGTCTAGAGGCATTTTTTATTCAAACCAATCTCGAGCCAGTATCTCACAAGACCTCTTACTTGAGGTGCAAACTGGTAAAAAAAAATTGAAAACATTTTGCTAAAAAAGTGTAATTTTGGAAAGTTTCATTTGATTTTATGACATTTTAAAAGAAAAAAATGCACATTTAGTCACATTCTAAATACATATGTCCAGAAAAGAGAAATATATTAAGAAGGCAAAAAGTATAGAGGAGGTTCCAAAAATTGTGAACCTCATGTTGGTTCCCGAAGGGAAATTTCTATTGCACAGCTAAAACTGCTGGAAGCATTGGATACTTTGATGAGTTCAAGAAGTGTGGTTCAATTTTTTTAATTTCAGTTAAAGTCTGCTCTCCAAGTTTTGCTAAAAAAAAGAACATGAAGGATCCAATGAGGTCATAAAATGCACTGATATCTTGACCGGCGGCCTGCCATGTTGGGCTTGCCAACTCTATCAAAAACTGAAAATAATACAGATCTGATTTGATGAGAGAAATTGATTCAATTTGGATTTCCAGATTTTCCGAGGGTCTGCAAATCTGATTGGTCAGGTTGGCAAAACCAAAAATGCTTGTTACAGCAGCCATTACTGAATGCTAGGCACTGAAGCCTGTATCCTTTAAAACGTGGAAGTATCAAGGCGTCAGGGAGAGAAAATCTCCTTATCCCAGAGAGGGTGTTGGGGGAAGGGGATCCAAGAGAGGCAGATCCTGTTCCAAAGAATAAAATAGCTACCATTCTTATCATGGGGTTTCTGGGTCTTCCTCTAGATTTGCATACTATGGAAGTAGACAATTCAATTTGGATTCTTGATCTCAATTTGGTTCACAGTCGTAACTGGTCGGAAGTGGACCTAGTATGGGGACCTTGCCACTGGCCAAGCCCTGTGCCCAAAGCTCACTGCCGACAGCCAAATGATGAAGGCCATTCACAGCTTAGTTTGATCAGATGAAGGTTGGTGCAGACCCTGGTCTGGGACAGGCCCTGTGCCCAGAGTTCACTGTACATGAGTGAAAGCAATGTCTGCACCCAAAGAATTCTGTGCATAGCCAAAGCCATTTGCTGATTGTTCAGTGGGACAGGACCGGGACACAGTCAACCCTTTGCCTAGAGCCCACAGCACAAGGTTAAAGGCTGTGCACAGCTGGGTTAGATGGGATGGGGCTTGGATACAGAGCATGGGTGAAGGTCAAGTCCTGTGCTCACAGGCCACTGCCCGTGTTCTGCCACGAAGTACAGCTGAATACCATGCCCAGCTTGGTTGGGTGGAATAGAGGTGAGGCAGTATCTGGCCACAGGCCAAGCCCAGTGCCCAGAGTTTACTGCAAACAGCTGTGTGCAACTGGTTCAATACGAAGTTCCTGGGTACCAGGCCTGGCTCTAGGGTAGGCCCTGTGTCATAGACTGGTGTGGTGGGGGTGAAAAGCATATGCATCTAGTATAGCGAAGTAGTGCCTGGGTGACTGGCATATGCAGTTGGGGTCGTTAGGTGGAGGGGAATGGGCTAGTTGCAGTACATCAAAAAAATCTAAAATCCACAGAAATTACCCAGTTATAGTAAGCTGCAGAAACTATAACTCATGTCCACCAGCATGCTGTGCATGTCGTCACACGTCATCACTTATGACATATCAAATATAATCATGAATTATATCACTGATACCATCTCACCTAATACCATTGATGATCCAACCAAAGATATTGAAAACAACAGTGTATGAGACAGGATAATGTCTGATGTGTAGTGTATGCACAAGTAGTGTGTGCACAAGCCTGTGTAGGGACAGAAACCCCTGGTCACAGCTTTACCGATTTTAATTTAAAAAAAAAAAAAAAATTATTTGTGTTTATCTTCATCACATCATCATCATATTTCTACATACGTTACATAGCTACTAGCTGCCCACTGTCTATTAATTTCAGTACTGCTATCTATTCCAAGCATAGTATTACATAGTGTTATCTGGACATCCATTGGCAGTTTCCCGTAGCATATCAACAAGTATTGCATAATGATACAAGTGTTGTTCGTCCCTCCCCAACGATATAGCTACTTCTCCATCCCACCCCTATCCCACCCTCCAGTGTGCTCCAACTCAGCATACAATTCCCAATATAATCTGTTCTATAGGTATTATGCCTAAAATGTGCCATCTCTGTGGAATGACCTCCATCCCCATGTTGCCTGCTAATCTCCATTTTCATAACGCCACCAATCACAGTGTCCCTCCCACGATCCCCAGTGGTCAGTGGTCTAGGGGAGGGTTTGGTTCTTCCTCCAGGTCTCCATTGCGCCTGCGCAACGCCTCGACCAGCGCCTCCCAGGCGCGCGCCGTTTCCAACATAGTTTCCTTCTGCAACCTATGCGCCAGCCGTAGCTTAACCACACTTTCGCTTGCTGCCCACTTCAGAAGTTCATGCTTCCATCTCTGCGCCCTAGGTCCCTGGTTGTGTTTCCAATGACTGGTTATCTCCCTTTTTGCCAATAGCAGTCCCAGATCTATGAATTTGCTAGTCACTTTGTTGTGTTTTGTATGCGGAAACCAATGCAATAAACTCACCCCCATGTCCTTGTCAAGTTTTCGTTCCGTAACCAACTCCAATGCAGTAATTACTTCTCCCCAATATGCTGTCAGATTCGGGCAGGACCACAGCATATGCTGAAAGTCCGCACTCTCTGTCCCACATCTAGGGCAGCTAGCCGTTTCTACATTAAAGATTTGCTTAGTATGCTTCGCGGTCATATACGCCCTGTGTAACACATAAAAGTGTATTCGTTGAAACCTAGCGTTCCATGTACTCTTCCATGCTCTTTCCACTAGTTTAGGCCAAGTAGCGTCCGGGATATCCCTCCCCAAGTCTTGCTCCCACTTCCCCTTTAGGCGATCCATCGGCTGCCTCCCTTCCTGTTCCATTCTCCTATTAAGGCATGTGATGGCCTTAAACGTGCCGGCCGCCATAGCTACATATTGGCAGGTTAAAGACGTCTCTGGTTCCGTCAATCCTGTCTTCCACCTGCGTTGGATAGCTGCTACTAGCGCCGCATGCAATAAATAGTGTCCCCGCGGCAATAAGGCACTATCTTCATAGAGGTCGCCCACCATATATACCCCCTGCTCCTCCCAATCTCCCAGTGCTGACCAGTCTCCCCCATGAGGTAACGCTGTGCATGCCCCTATCGGGAGCTCGGGCGCGTAGGGGCGCTCCACGCCATGCTTTATATGACTCCTGACCCAGCAACGTTGCAGCGTTCTCTCTTCATTCGTAATGGTGTCTCTGCGCAGCTTCTGCCCCAGCAAGATATAGGAGAGCACATGCCTCGGTATCCAGCAGCTGTTGCTTGGATATGGTCCTCGAAACGTCAACGCCACTGCCTGCGTGAGCCATTGGAGCTGTGCCGCCAGATAGTATCTCTCAAAGTCAGGCACTGCCCAACCTCCCGCCGCCCTGGGCCGCCTCATTGTATCCAGAGCAATGCGTCGTCTACCATTCCCCCACAAGAATTCTCCCACCATCGTTTTTAACTGCCGGAACATCGCTTCAGGTATCCATATCGGGAGGGTTCTAAAATAGTAGAGCAATCTCGGCAACACTACAATTTTTAACAGTGCCACCCGACCTGCTACCGACATCTTCAGGGTAGTCCAAAACTCCATACTCCCCTTAATCCCTCGGATCACTCAACTAATGTTGCCTTCCAGGAGCCCGTCCTGGGAATGATAAATGAACGTTCCCAAATAGGGCAGGCACTGTGCCTCCCATTGGACCCCCTGCACCCGGTCCGGTGCTGGCAGGTTCGGTCTCACCGGGAATAAACAGGTCTTCGTCCAATTGACACGCAGCCCCGATCTATTCCCATATCCGGTCAGCAATTGTTTCGCCGCTGTTAAAGCCTCCTCAATATCCTCCAAAAACATTAATAATCTGCATACATCTGCATACAGCGAGATGTAGTTCACATCCGCCCGCAGTGCCAAGCCCCGGTAATGCTCTCCCGTGCGCGCTAGCATGGCTAATGGTTCTATTGCTATTGCAAACAGCAGCGGGGAGAGAGAGCAGCCCTGTCTCGTCCCTCGCTCTACCTTACATACCCAAGAGATTGTCGCGCCCGTTCGCACTCTAGCCGTGGCCTCTGTATAGAGGATCCGCATCCATCTCGCATAGTCGTCACCGATTCTCATTTTCCCCATCACATAATATAAAAAAGACCATTCTAGGCTGTTGAAGGCCTTTTCGATATCCACAGCCAGCACCGCTGCTCCCGTCTCAGTTTCCCGCTGTTCCTCCAAAACGCGCAAGAGGCGTCTGATGTTGCCGGTCGTATTTCGCTTGGGGATAAACCCCCCCTGATCCCCGTGGACTAAGGATGTCATATAAGGGAGCAGTCGCGTCGCTAGGATCCTGCTTAATATTTTATAGTCCGCTGTTAACATTGACAGCGGCCTGTACGCTGCTAACTCCACGGGGTCATTGCCTGGTTTTAAAATGGGAGTTACAATGGCCTACCGGGTCGTGGTTGGCAGGGTCCCCGCCGTCCAGGCATATTTATACAGCTCTTGTAGCCGAGGCGCCAGTATATCTACAAAAGTAGCGTAAAACTCTATTGGTAGCCCATCTATACCCGGGGTCTTATTTCGGGCCATGTGCTTGATTGCTGACCGGATTTCGCCTAACGATATCTCTTGTCCCAATGCTAGTGATTGTTCCTCCTCCAGCTGGGGCCAAACCAGCCCACCAAAGTAACGCTCCATATCTTCGTCATCTACTGCCCCCATGCTATGATACAACGTTGCATAATAGCGCGCAAACAGATTGTTTATTCCCTGTTGAGTATATTCCATCGTAGCTGCTGATGTTCGTAGCCCCAAGATTGGCGCTCCTCTATTGTCAGGAGCAACAAGCCGCGCTAAAAGCGTTCCCGTTTTGTCCCCCTCATCATGCATCCTCGCAGTATATGCCTTATAATCAAATGCCCTAATCCTCTCAACTTGCCGCGCTACCTCCTCCTTCGCTCCCAGCACCTCTTTCTGATCCCTCTCCAATGTATGACTACGCCTTTCTGCTTCTCGCAATCGCTCGTCAGCCCTATGTAGATCATCTAGTAAGGTTTTCCGTACCCCCACCGCCTTAGAGATACATATCCCCCGGACCACTGACTTGAATGCATCCCACTCTATCGCTACTGTTGCCGCTGTGTTTTCATTTTCATTAAAATAGTGGGTGGTCCCCTGCTGGAGCTCCTCCCGGAACACCGGGTCTTCTAGTATTTCAGGGCGCAATCTCCAAGTTGGAATCAACGCCCGCACTTTGTGCCATCCCAAGTGGATCAACAGGGGGTTATGATCTGACAATGTTTTGGCCAAGTATTCACTGTGTTGCACTTTAATACAGACATCAGACGTTCCCAGCATCGCATCCAATCGAACATGCAGATCATGCAGACCAGAATAATACAAATATTCTCGCTCTTGCTGGTGCTGCGCCCGCCATACATCCACTAAATTCCAATTTGACTGCCATCTCCGCCTCTTATCTGCAAGTCTCGCGCTTGCCGACTCAGGCAATGGTGGGTGAGATTTGTCTATAGTGACATCCAGCACAGAGTTGAAATCGCCCACCAAGAGCAGCGAGCCCGGCGCGTATGCATCCATGGTCCCAGACAGGCGGTCAAAGAAGCTTCCCTGGTCGACATTTGGAGCGTATATACTCCCCATCATAACATCTACCCCGTTTAGGCGGCCCGCCAGCAGGACATAGCGCCCTTCAGGGTCAATCATCTTATGCGTCAATTGGAATGGGACACCCGCCCTGATCCACACTAACGTACCTCTAGCGTATGCCGAATAAGTAGTGTAATATACCTGCCCTCGCCATCTGCGCTGGAGCGCCTTGCCCTCTGCCAGCGTGAGGTGCGTTTCTTGTAAGAAAGCAACGTGTGTTCCCCTGCGCACCAAGTAGGCATGCACCTGATGGCGCCTGACCATTGTGTGGAGTCCACGGACATTCCAGGTTATACACTTAAAGGCAGAGATAGAGGTCATTTGCTCATCACCGATCCCCATCCATCTGCAGCATCATCTGGAGCACACTGGTACCCCATTGATATCCCTGAACAAAACTAAACATACCCCAACTCCCCCTCCCCAGGACAGATGCCCCAAACTGAACACCCATCCAAACTAATGACATAACCAGAGTGCCCAGACTCCCAAGGAATCTCAAACACCCTATAACAATGGGGGTAGGCTCAAAGGTCCAAAGAGGCCGAGGCCGCCCCGCGCCCACCGACACCCAGCCTTTAGTAAACTATGTCCTCCCCATCAAGCCAGATACAGACCAGTTAAGCAGGAGTCAGCTTCAAGCGCCCAGGAGTGACCAATCACAAGTCCACCAGCTCATCTGCCGTGCCCGCCGTCACATGCGGCAGCCGTGCACTGTTCGCCTGTGAAGCATCTGTATCCGATCCGCCTGTGCCCAGCTTCGATTCCCCTTTTTCACTCCGCGAACCCATCACGTTCCGGGAGAGCGTCGCTACCGCCTCTACCGCTGCCGATCTCTCCTTTTCCACTTGCCGCAACGTCGGCCATGGAGATCCCGTTCGTCGTTTCCAGTATCGCCGTGTTCGTCTAGGTTTAGGTTGTGCCGGAGTCGTCCTTCCGTCTTGAGCTAAATTCTCGACTCCGGCCTTATAACGCTCCAGCCAGTCCCACGCATCCTCTGGGCTGCTGTGAAAGTAGGATTTGTCGTCTACCAGGATTTTTAAATTCGCTGGATACATTAGGGCATACTGCAGTCCTTCCTCACGCAGCGCCTTTTTGACCGCCAGATATGACGCCCTTTTGCGTTGGACTTCCCATGTATAATCCGGGAATATTGTTACAGAGGCATTGTCCACTTTGTACGGTCCCTTCATGCGCGCCTGGGCCAATAGCCAGTCTCTATCTTTATAATGCAGCAATTTAGCAATCACTGGTCTGGGTGGGTGTCCCGGCGCCAGCGGTCTCGCCGGTACTCTATGTTCTCTTTCCAGCATATAAAAAGGGGTCAGGCCTTCCGGGGCAACTACAGTTCTCAGCCAGGTTTCCAAGTAGTCCAGCATGCTCTTTCCTTCCACTCCCTCCGGCAAACCTACCACGCGAATGTTACTTCGCCGGTTTCTCCCTTCTGCATCCTCCGCTCTCTGTTCCAGTAGATGTAGCCGACTCTGTATTTCTTTCATTTGGGCCGTTAACTTCTTAGTAGCCGGTTCCACGCCTTCTAGGGCAGTTTCAGCAGTTTTCACTCTTTCGGCCAGCTTACTGTGATCCGCTCTGAGTAGTCCCAAGCTCTGCGTCACCTGTGCTATATCCGCATGTAGTGCATCTCGCGTGGCTGTTATAGCTTGCAGGATCTGGTCGACTTGCTGTTGCGGGAGGCCGTCAGTTGGTGGTTGCTTCATTACCTGCGCTGCCAGCAGGCTCGCCTCCTTGTCCCGGGCAGGCTGCGCACCGCCCTGCTTGAGTCGGGTTTTCCCCATCATGCCCGTGGCAGCCCTGTCTCGCCGCAACGCCCCAATAATTAACGTGATCCTGTAGTTATCGGGCCTTTTCGTAGTGATCTAACTTGCACACTCCTGGTATTAGTGGTAGTCTCCAGCGAGTCTGCACGTTCCACTGAAGCGATCCGTCCCAGGGCCCCTCCACGCCACCGGTGCAGTCCCTGTGCATGCAACCCGCTATTCCTCTTGTTTCTGTCCAGACCCAGTCATCGCCGTCCAGTCATCAGGCAGTTCTCACTCAGGCCTAATCACTCTGCGTGGCTCAATGTCCGAGGTCTAGTCATCCCCCTCTGCGCTATTCTCAATAGGAGTACCGCCGGGTTCCGCAGAGCTGTCTGGGCCCAGGTAGCAGCCTTTCACAGCTCCCTATCGAACGTTTCCAAGTCCTTCAGGGGTTCATCATGCTGCCAGCTCCATATTCTTTCACTCGGGGTTAGGCTCCGGCCAGGGTCTCCAGTGCAACAAAGGTTCCATACCACTCTTCGGAGAGATGTATTCCAAGCCAAGAATCCTCCCTCACTGTCAGTATTTTCAACCTCTTCTCTGCCGCTGCCACCCTCCAGGCAGCCGCGACGCAGGCTCCCCCCTTGTCGGCCTTCGCGGCTATCCCCAGGGCCAGAGGGGAAGAGGAAGAGCTCCGTTTAGGGCCTCCGCAATCTTCAGCTCCGTCACCAAAATATGCCGATCAGGCACCTCTCGGAGCCAGCCCCCCTCATACAACACTGACCTCCACAATTGGCCCTTCCATCCAGCGCCGGCGCCCAAGCCGCCTCAGCTATCAGCTGTCCAGCTTCCGCCGTAGTCTTGCGCTCTACGCCCGATCTCCACGCGGTTCCTGCTGCCGTCTGAATGCTCCCTCTCAGTGGTGCATCGAATATCCTCAGCTCTAGAGGCAGCTCTCGTCCACCGCCGCCCGCAGCCCCTGTCGACCTTGGATGTGTGGTAGCAGCGGCCGCCAGATCAGGCCCCGAGAAGCGCCGCAGCCGCTATCTTGTCTCCTCTCGGAGGCGCGTCGCAGTCCTCGGCAGATGTCCGCTCCACAGTCCCCGGCAACACTCCTTCGAACTTCAATGTACTCCCCGATTCAAGGCCAGTCCAGCGCACTGCTGCACGCTGTTCAGGGGTGCCGTTTTCGGCTCGTAGTTCAGGATTTACGGCTGGGCCCCAGCGGAGCAGCAGGCTCACACGTCCGTCTGCATTCGAGCCTTGGCCACGCCCCCGTCACAGCTTTACCCATGTGCAGCGAGGGCTAAATATGGTCAGTCTGAAAAAAAAACAATTGCATATGGCCGTGAAATGTATGGAGCAGGGGTTGAGAAGAGGGCTTGTCCAGAGGGCATCCCTTTTCACAGGAAACATGGATTTTACCCAGTGGTCTTTCTATGTGCAGCACACATAGAAAGAGCAAGATGCTAGGAGAGATGAATACATTCTCCTTGTATTGCCTGCTTAAGACCAGGTATTCCCTGGTGGTATTTTTCATTCTGCCCCATACCTTGGCAATATGGGGCAGTGTCAGAAAGCAATGGATATTTCGGTGGAACGCTCACTGCAACACGCATTAACTGCCCCTTTCATGCTAAGTGTTGCGTGAATAGGGGCATTATTACAAGGCAGCATTAGGCCAGGTTAAGTGGCTTAGTGCCAGCTTGTAAATAAGGCAAAGGATGCCACCAGAACATCAAAAAAGTTACATTCTGGTGGCGATAAGCCCTTGTAAATATGCCCGAAGTGTCCTTTCGGGCGCTCATCCTAGTCCACTTGTTGCACACTGAATTCCCAAAAAGTCTGCAAACCTCGGACAGAACATATATAACTCTGAACAAGACATTCTTACACAAAGCAGCCTTTCCTGGAGGACACATGTATTGCCCAGGGTGAAGTCTTCTACAAATCTGCCTATTTGCAATAAGTGCAGATTCTACACAAAATGAGGGCTCGGAAATGACTCACAAAATAGCAACCTGGAACTCTGGTACTGACTTAATGCAGCAAGGTGGAGTGAGGTGGTCACATATGCAGCCACCATAGCAGGATCCTTGGGTGCAGGTCATCCGCCTAAAGGGAGACTTCCACTGAAGAGCGTAGAATACCCTCCCACAGTGGCGTGGACACCAGTCAAAAATGACAGTGATGTTATTTGATTGACAGAACGTAATTACTCCACTGATCTTGGGCAATGACCTGAAAGTAACAAAACAAGAAACACGATAAAATAATACTTGAATGTTTTGAGAAATTAAAACCTGTCTTAAGCACTTGACTTGTTTTAGTATAATGTACAATTTACATCCAGATTCAGAAGACTGAAAATCTTGGAAAAGCATGAAACTGAATAAGACTGACCACTACAATATAGTAGTTGGCCGCATGCATGAATTAATGCGTCTTTTCCCTTACTTTTTTGTACAGTTATGCATAGGTACAACTACATGCTTGCTGGGTTTGAGCAGCATCTGTCATACATGCATGTCACCGTCACTCTTCCTATAAGGTCCACAGTCTCGTGCCATCCATATACTAGCATCATATGCTCAAGTGTTTAATGTGACTCTCACTTTTTCATGCACAGGGGCGGTAACAGAATAAGATAAACGCACACTACCTACATAGGTCACGTGGCAGGTACCCACTCTTCCAGCCAAAGCACCCCCATGGAGTAGTGTGCTGCTACCGGTCGAAAAATACGCCTTAGTGCCTTGTGAGGAGTGTAAAGCGCTATCTAGATGTTACTCTAATAAAACGCACGCACCCAGCTCAGTGGTATTCTATTGACCACAGAACGACTAAAGTCTCAATGAACCTCAGCTACGTTTGAGTTTATAATCTACAGATCACCTAAACATCTGCCCACTGGCACTTTAAACTAAATAACTTGTGCTATCTTCGGCTGCGTAAATTGGTTTTATGCTCTGTAAACTATACCTGTCAAAACCTACCAGTCCGCGCCACTTGTTTTGCTAGCTGGCATTCGTTGCTAATTGCCACAGTCCTTTGCTCACGGAGTTGAACGCACGAGCAGCAGCTGTTCCTCCAGCCACGTGCACTGCAAGGGTATTCTCATTGGTGCCTGCAGTGGGCGTGGCTAGTATAATGAGCCACCCAAGGGATGATTGATTGCTTAATGAGACTTCTACAATGTAAGATAATACACAGAGTCTCGGTGCGAACAGTTTTAAACGCGTTTGTTTCCAAAAACGCAAGTTAAATGACACTGTCAAAGTGGCGCAAGGTGTCTTCTTTCCTGTCCAACTGGAACTTAGTTTATCGCTGCCCGGGAAGAACAGGTGGAACGAAATCTGAGTGGCCTATGTTACAATGGTGTGTGTGTGTTTCATAGTTGTAAAATGTTTAAACGTTGGAATACATTAAGTGAAAGATACAGGGACGCTTTAAGGATTTTGTGGGCCCTGTGCCAAATGTATTTTGGGGTCCTCTGTTCGGAACAGTTTTGCTTTTATAATCCAGTTTTAGCTCTTTCATGCCCTTTTCGGTCAAATTCTAAATGTGTGTACATCTGATATTCAGGGAAAGTGATGTGTGTATTCAGTATTGCAACACAGCAGCAGCTCACTAATATTATTGCAAGTAATCTCCGCCTCCCCCCCCCCCCCATTTCTCATATGTGAGGTCTTCAATTGATCTAAAAGAAACTTTTGATATGGCTGTTGTTTGAAACAAACACATTTATCTTCAAAATGTCTGTAATAGACTCTCACACATTAAAAATAAATGATAGCAAAAAGCTATTTACAACAATATGTTTGAAACCTATTCAAGGTCATCAGGGCAAGACTCTCTGCAGAATATAGCTGGCTCTATCAGGGGGCCTCCTGAAAGACTGGGGCCCTGGGCCAGAGCCCACTTTGCCCATGCCTTAAAACGTCTCTGGAAAGATGGGGTGTAACTTAACTCACTCACTGATGGCTGCAGGCATTTTATGAGTGTTGAAATAACTTTTATGCAAGTCTAAAAAACACAGCTGTTGAACTAAAACGTCATGGCCTCGAAAGTAAACTTAATTACATACGCAATGTATAGTAAGGACTTGCCATAAGCCTTACTTTTAATTACTGCCTTCTTCCAATGTGTCCATTTTCTCTTTGCTCGCAAGGAATGTTGCTCTGCCCAATTTACCCACTCGAGCTTCCCTTCAGCACTTTGAGGTAACCCATGTGTGTCATAGGGGTGTAGTTACCATTGGTGTAGCAGGTGCAGTAGCACCGGTGCCGGGGCCCTGAGGAGCTCATTGAACACTGTAAATTGCTGTATTTAACCACCTCGACGGCAGATATGGGGCCATTATCTTGCTTCTACTGGAGAGCTCAAGGCATTATTGCTACTCTAAAGTGTTTGAAGTGAAGAAATAGAAGTGCAGGTACTCTGTAACCGAGTACTTCCTTGTTTCTGGGAAGTGCAGAGACTCTCCAATTAAAAGTATTTCGTTTTTCTTGAGAAGTGCAGGTACTCTCCCTCTCAAAACAAAAAAGTGCTGGTACTCAGTACCAGACAGTACTGGTCCATTTAAAGCACTGCTACTGTACGGGGGTACAGTCACTTTAAAACCAACACAGTGGCTTAACACCGAATGATGGGGCCCGATGTGTTCGGAGAGGCCCCGAATCTCCATATATCTCAAATAGTCATGGACTGAATATGGGGGCCCACTGAACCACAGGGGCCTGCGCTACCCAACTATCACAGCACTCCACGACGGCCACTTAAGTAGAGGCATAGCTTGGTTAGTATGATGGGTGGGGGGGGGGTGACTGAGCTTCAGATACCCCAATAATCACGCTGGGACAACTTGTTAAAACACATTATATGACAATCCAGACATGAGGGAGCCTAAGGGGCAGTGGAAAGAGAGAGAGGAGGGCAGATTGTTAGGGCTACTTCAAATGCAATATTTTTCAAACTAATCCACACTTTTTAAGGCCTTCAATACATAGAGGAGAGAGAGCGTGTGTTTTTATGTCAGTGAAGGCATGTAAAAATCCCAGCTGAAATCTGACAGACACTTCACATTACCTGACTGAAAGCACTTGTAACCAACTATTTAGTACAAAATATATTTTTTAAGGGGGTGTAACACCCCCTCCCCCAGCTACGTCCCTGCACTTAAGATGCAGTCGTAAAGTAAGACAGACAATTCGTTTTTGTTGAGAAAAGGAAACAATGCTGCAAATGGCTGCCATAATTCTACAAGGTTCTCTCCAATTCAACATATTTCGATGGATAAAAATAATATTTGTATGGTTATGATGCTGTAAGAAAATGTGTGCATTAATGAGCCGTTCTGTACCATTAATTAGCCGTTCTGTACCTGATGTAGTATTGGAAACGAGCAGACAGTGTTGCTGAATTTGAGACTGCTCCAATTAAGTCCTTGCAGTTATTTACTGCCTCTTTAGGTCTCGCCTGACCCAGCGCATGCGCTGGTCTGGCGAGACTTATTGAGAGGGCTCCAAAAAGTGCTACCAGGCCAGCCTAGAGCTACAGTGCATGTGCACGGGCGCACGCGCGGGCGCCGTGATTACTTTCACTTTCGCGGCCGCTTTGATGTTTGATCGCAATCGCGATCACTTTCGCGGCCGCAGGGCAGCTTGGCATAGCCAATAGGTCTCGCTTTTGGGACCTTATAAGTATCTAGTTATGCAACTGTTGCATGGCTAAACACTTATAAGGTCCCAAAGGCGAGACCTATTGGCTATGCCAATGCTTGTTTTAAAGTGATGTGAGTGCGGGGCTCGTCCTCATCAAGGCCACTGCAGTCTGTGGTCTCACGTGCCCTGGTGATTGGTGGGACACCCGAATCGCCAATGCTTCTTGGCCTCTGACATGCCATTTGCCGGACCTGGGCTCCTGCTAACATCACTCTTCAGAACCGTGTACCTACAGCAGCACAGTGCAATGATGCATTGCATCCAAGGGAGTGTGTGTCATGTGAAAAAATCCACAGCCACTGTAGGATGCTTTTAAGCCAACAGCTCGTTACACTGCCATTTTAAGTCGACAATTTGAGTGTTAACATTGATACTACAAGTCCCAAAATGCAATGTTCTGTAAGATAAAAAAAAACAGGATTAGCTGAAGATGTCACTCATGCTCAGCAATTATGTTAGTGGTGAACAATGCTGGGATTGTGTCGTAGCACAATGCGTCACCTTGATAATGGTGTCGTAAATGATAATGAATAGTCTCTTTAGAGTGCTTTGTTTTTCCAACTATATTACTCCTCAGAGGCAGTTGTTTGAACCATTCACCAAAAGTGCATCCCAATGACTTGCTGTCCATCCGGGTATAATGGTGGTTTCATGGGCTGTTGTGAGGCATACAACCTTAAGTGCCAGTGTAGAACGTTTACATGGACAACACTTAGGATGGAGGGCTATGTACAGGCCATACATCATTTTATTTATGCTGTTTGGATTTATGAATTTCACTTTAGGTAAAATTCTCAAAATGTAAACTTTTGCATTATTCGATTTTACAATTTTCAATTCATAGCAGTGAATACGTATTCTTTTCTTTTTCACGCAGCTGCTGAGTCCTGTAAATCAAAAAAATATATTGAAACCCATTCACGGCCAGTCAATGAGACGTTTTCCACCCTCACGTGACACTGAGTTGTCTAACATCACTCAATGGGTTAATCTCAAATCCCACTGGTGCCATTTGCCTCCTTGACCTATTATCAAACTTACACACTGTTTATCAACCCACTCAACTAATGCACCTCTGTTTGTGTTATGCCATTCGAGATAAGGCTTTGGACGCAACTTCATCCTTCCTTCCAACCCATGTCAAAATCACTACCGTGTTTCACATCAGCAGTGTGCCCTCTCACATCCAGGACCAGTGCTTCTGTCAGCAGTCTCCTACACCACGTATTTGTAACATCAAATTACAATATAATTGTCTCCTAAAAATATTTTTATCAGTTTATATATCGTTAACTGGCACACTGGGGGAAATATTTACAAGGGGACATCGCTACCAGAACATCACTTTTAGTGACCTTCTTGTGGTGCTATGCCCTTCTCCTTCTTTACAAAGTGGCATTAAGCTACTTTTTGTGGTTTAACCCGCCTGTACCATTAATTAGCCGTTCTGTACCTGATGTAGTATTGGAAACGAGCAGACATTGCTGCTGAATTTGAGACTGCTCCAATTAAGTCCTTGCAGTTATTTACTGCCTCTTTAGGTCTCGCCTGACCCAGCGCATGCGCTGGTCTGGCGAGACTTATTGAAGGGCTTCAAAAAGTGCTACCAGGCCAGCCTAGAGCTACAGTGCATGTGCACGGGCGCGGGCGCCGCGATTACTTTCACTTTCGCGGCCGCTTTGATGTTTGATCGCAATCGCGATCACTTTCGCGGCCGCAGGGCAGCTTGGCATAGCCAATAGGTCTCGCTTTTGGGACCTTATAAGTATCTAGTTATGCAACTGTTGCATGGCTAAACACTTATAAGGTCCCAAAGGCGAGACCTATTGGCTATGCCAATGCTTGTTTTAAAGTGATGTGAGTGCGGGGCTCGTCCTCATCAAGGCCACTGCAGTCTGTGGTCTCACGTGCCCTTGTGATTGGTGGGACAACCGAATTGCCAATGTTTCTTGGCCTCTGACATGCCATTTGCCGGACCTGGGCTCCTGCTAATATCACTCTTCAGAACCGTGTACCTACAGCAGCACAGTGCAATGATGCATTGCATCCAAGGGAGTGTGTGTCATGTGAAAAAATCCACAGCCACTGTCGGAGCGCAGCGCTGTCAAATTTGGCACAGCTCCACACTCCGACATTTTTACGTAACGGTGCCCCTTAATGCTATTTTGCCAGAAGTGGTGATAATCCTTTTACCATTCTCTAGGAAGGTTCTACAATTGCTCTCATCTTGTTTAACTCTTCCCTCACTCCGCTCCCTCACCTCAATAAATCACTTGATATGACCTGTGACAGATATGCTAACAACACCCAGATGTTCCTGAAACTAGAACAACAATCAGCCCTCGATCGTTAAGTTCTTGGTCCATGCCTCTTCACAATCAGTGACTGAGTGACCAAATCCTACTTGTGGCTCAACACCAGGAAGAGTGAAATCCAGGTGGGTAGATACTTGCCTCATGCCTTATCATCCTTTTCATGCCCTTAAGAGCTTGCACAACGGTCAGTACCCTAATTTCATAGTGAAGGTTGACTTATGCTCAGACCCCAGTTCAACTTGGTAGTCAAACCCGCCTTCCCACGTCTAACACTGTTCAGGATATTCCCCCTTGCGGTTATGTCCACATTCAGTACCATCACCATAGTGTAGGTGCTGTTTGGTCTGGACTTTTTTAATAGTCTTATCACAGATCTCTCCCCCTCCTCCCACGAAGACCCCAGAATCCATAATTTAGCAAGAGGTCTTTCATTTTTTCTTCGTTCCCGGGATCATATTTTTCTAGCACTAGATGCTCTCTCTACACTGGCTTCCTGTGGCAAGGATTTTCCTTCAAGGACCACCTAATCTCCCACCATGCTGTGCATGTGATTGGACTATATTCCGCCAAACTAGAGTATATACCTTTGACCTGAGATGCTCTATGAGCAAAATCTGGGTTGAAAACCCGGGGCTCATCAAATCTCGACCATGAGTATTAATATTCTCCATTTAAAATGTTGAATTATGGAACACCTTGATGGCACCCATTAACAAGACCTGCAATTGCCTTACCTTCTTCAGTGTCTTCAAGCCCTTGTTGATACGTTACACATAACTACCACTAACAATACAAGTCACCTATACCATAGAGCACTGTCACCTGCTCACATAACTATGGTGATTATCATGACTTAATCCATCCCATCCAACATCAAAGGGCCACTTCAAGCTTCATCCACCACAATTAGAGCCCACCGTTATCCACCACATATAACCCACTTAGCACACACACACACACACAGTTCTACCTACCATTTGCTTTCTTTCATTCCTTGTCCTTGCATATTGCTCTATCAAGTCCACAGCAAGATAGTCACAACATGTCTCTGGTCCTCATGCACTTCCTTTAATTCTCAAAATGTAGAGATAATGTCTACTCGGCCCATACATACATGTGTGCTCTTGCCTCCATTTTTCCATAATATATAAAATAAGTAAAGCACAAACTAAAAGCACTATAAGGCCACGCTAAGGATAGCAGTGCGCAATCTAAAAGATAATGGTGATCACAATTCTTTCTCAGCCATGGTTTGACACACTAATTTAAGATGAAAAAAGCAAAACAAAATGAAGTATTGTCTACAATTAAGATTTGCAACTTTCTTCCAAAATTCCATAATCATCTTTTTATAGCGTTGTGGTCTGAATGTACAAGTACAGTGGATATCATTAAGGTCCTAGCTCAGCACTGCAGACATGTTCACAGTAACATATTTCCTGCTATGAGATGTCTTGCTTTGTTATATTTTCTGGGCAGACTCACTTTACTAGAATATGATTGCGATGACTGGAAACAAGCCCATAAAAGAGATGCTGCTATTGTATAAAAGCAAATGCATCAGCAGTGTTACTTATGGTTATGCCTTGTGGAGGCTGTCAAATAGTAAATTATTACAAACACTGGACAATAACTTCTTGCATCGACTTTTGACAGTACCCTGGTCTACTTCTTCCTTTATTGTTCATAGTGAAGTTGTGGTCCCCCACATTGAAGATACAATTCACATTGGTCCCCTTTTGTTTTGACACAGTATTTGGACTAAGTGTGGAACCAAGTTTACTAAAGAGATAATCAAAGATTGCTTGGCTCTTGATGGCAGAGAAAAAATCCCCTAGTTTGTTCATGTAAAAAGCCTCCTGACTGTAATAGACAAAAACTCCCCCCTGGATAATCCAACAAGTATTTTATATTATAATTAAAAAGAGCTGAAGATGCTCCTTGTGGGGTATAGGGAGGCTACAAGGGATTCAAGGGAGAGCATCAAGACAACAGTGCAAAACATATACTGCAAATATGTGTACAATGTGTAATATATATATATATTCACTTAAAAAACCATAGGTTTCACACATGTTATAGTTAGCTGGACATTTCCCTCGTAAAAAACCAATGAAATTCCCCCGTTATAGTTAGTGCAGGCAACTATAATTCACGCGACCGCAATCCTCTGCTGATGACGTCAGATATTACATCACTGTATTTAGACACCTATTTACCCATGTCTTCTTCCATTAATCTTTAGCTATACATATATTACAAATATTTATTTTTCAGAAAGACACATATGTAATCAGTGATGTAATATCTGACGTCATCAGCAGAGGATTGCGGTCGCGTGAGTTATAGTTGCCTGCACTAACTATAACGGGGGAATTTCATTGGTTTTTTACGAGGGAAATGTCCAGCTAACTATAACATATGTGAAACCTATGGTTTTTTAACTGAATTTGCAAGGTTTTTTAAATGCTAATTCCTAACTATAACGTGTGTGAAACCTATGGTTTTTTAAGTGAATTTGTACAGTTTTTTAAATGCTAAGTTATGTATTTATTAATATTTTTTTTTTCAGGTTTTTCACCGTGCGCGATGCGTTGTGCGAGCCGTGCGCGCACGGTGCGCGCACCACGCGCTTTTTCGTCAAAAAAATAAATGTTTTTTTCACCCATGGGAGTCCTTCAGGGACCCCCTGACAAAGGCTAGGGGGTCAGGAACTGTCCACCCTGCCCCCTTTTCATGTTCTCCACCTTTGTTTTTCACTGCCTCAGACTGCGAGAGACAAAATGGCGGCAGACACTTCCTGATTTGGACCGATTAGAATGTTTACTGACATCTAACAACCAATCAGAATTGCGCTCGCGCACGTCACCGTGCGCGCACCGTGCACGCACGGTGCGCGCTTATAGATATATTCCAACCAAAACCGACTTCCATAAAATCGGACACCGACACAGGAGATGCTTTTAGCCATCCGGCTTGGGTTTTATTCTTCTTTTCGCTACGCGTTTCGGCACAACTGCCTTGCTCACACAGTTTAACGCAAACGAATCAGTTACATTTAAACAAAAGTCACAAAGTCACATGATCGCTTTCTGAATGAACACGGAAAACAGACTAACGCGTCTTTACTGTATTGCTGGTTCGAAAAAAACAATTGTTTGTTTTATGGCATAGTGCCTAACTCTCTTTTACCTTTAATTTGCTTAATTCCTGAGAAATTCATTCAAGGGTTATAAGACCAAAATATAAAAAACCAAAATAAAAATAAAAAAACACATATTTCTTTTGCAATTATCCAAGGGATTAATACAAGGGAAAGAGAGAGAGACCTTATTTCAAACACAAGTGCAAACATATTTGTACAGCAATACACAATTTATACATTTCTGTGTTCATAGTTGTCACACAAATAATGCTACAATAATATTGGTCTCCTGGAGTTCAATTCATCTATCTTTGTTTCGATTGGGCACATTGCAAAGACTATATCGTTTCAATCCGCTGTTTGGTCCTTGTCAAAGAAAGCCAGAGAAAAGAAAGAAAAGAGACATGTGATAACATCTTTTTAGGTCATATGCTTATTAAAACAATCAATCTTTATAATATGTAGATATATAAATATATGAATATATTGCTAACATAAAGTGCTAGTGCTTCATTATGTGCAATAATCGCAACAACTCACGTGCAAACATTGCTCAATAGAGTGCTAGTGCCTTTTAATGTGCAAAAACCGCAATTTATTGCTCAATAAAGTGCGAGTGCCTTTTTATGTGTAAAAACTGCGATTCATAATAAAGTGCAAGTGCATTACAGTACTTTATCTTAGAAAAATTGTTGATACAGTTATTTTTTTATGACCTATCACGTCTCAACCAATAAATCAGGCGAATAGTTTCATTCTGACAATGGCTTTTCAAATATATGTATAAAGGAGACTATCTGTTCATTTGTGACTTTTGAGGGTTAAAAGTATTTTTTAAAATAAAGCTTAAAAAAGCTAAAATGCTCAAAATGGATACCTTACTATACCAAATGTACATGTAAATCTTCCTCAACATTCATACCATGTGGACTTTCTGTGTTAAACATCAGTATATATTTTGACTCCAGTTTACGTAATTTTCTTTCTCTGTCACCCCCTCTTTGGTCCTTAGGGATTTGGTCAATAGCAAAATACACTAGCTCATTGGTATTACCCTTATGAATTTCATTCATATGGCGTGCTACTACGTAATTCTTATCATTGCTACCTATCGCCCTAAGATGCTGTAGAATGCGTACGTGAACCATATGGATGGTACTACCTACATACATCTTTGGGCAGGAGCATCTCAAAATGTAGACAACAAAGTCACTTTTACAGTTTAGAGGTTTTCTTAGTTTCCAAGGGCTGTTAAGGAGAGGGGAGGTTACCTGTTGTATGTTCTTGCCATATCTGCAGGCCTTACATTTAAAACATTTATGGAAGCCTGGACTCACTTTTAACCACCCACCTCCTTTCTTAGACTCCAGATTAGTTTTAAACAAGTCATCTCTCATTGATTTAGCCCGGTTAAATGTTACCAACGGCCTTCTTGAGACTGTCCCTTGGAGTATTGGATCCTGTTTAACAAGGTGCCAGTGTCTACTCAGGCTGTCTCTCACCCTAGCCTGGTATGCGCTGTAACCTGTTATCATACGGATCTCACCCTGAGTCTGTTTTTTCTTTTCTTCAACTTTTTTTGTATCTGGTTTTAATAATGCACTTCTCTCCAAACGATCTACTTTAGATTTTGCTTGATTTAATATTTCCAACTTATATCGTAACAGGAACAGCGGCAGAACCGACGCAACCTCGTTCTGGCGTTTCCTCGATTTTCCAGCGACTTTGGTGTGGCTTATAGATATATATGCACTTTTAACTGAAATTTTCTCAGGAACTACTGAACAGATTGACTCCAGATATTCACAAGGCACATCCCTGACCTGAGGACTACCTCTCTGCCAAATTTCAAGTAATTCTGTTCAGCAGTTCGGGCTGTACCTTGGACTAAAGGTCCCTATGGAAAAATGAATGGGGAAAACGCATTTTGGGACCCCCCTTTTTTCTCGGCCCCCGCTTGACTAATCACCCCGAGACTTTCAGGGTAGGAGCGGAGCAGAGTTCCCCACCTATTTTGAAAAATTCGCGAGGATTCGTCAACCGGCGCTAAAGTTATTAAAAATAGAATTTTCAGATTTCCTATGGAAACACGGTCCTAACTATACCTATCTACTGGCGACCGCCAGTAGATAATATCTATATATATATAACACAGTGGAGTTCGCCACTGGGTAGTTATAGTTAGGTCAGTGTTTCCATAGGAAATGCATTTTTCGTGTTGCCAATAACTTTGGCACCGTTTGACGAATCTCCTTGAAACTTTTTTAAAAAGTGATACCTTTTGCCTAATTTGCACCTTTGCTCGGTTCAAAAGAGTGCTGTTTGTATTTTGGTGTAAATTTGTTCAGTAGTTTTTGAAAAATTCCGGTTAAAAAAAATTGCAGCCATTTTAGGACCTATTACTCGGTCCTGAGTCCAAAGTAAAATGTAAAACAAAAGAAATAGGTGCAGTGGAGGGATCCATGTTTACCGCAAATTCATGCCTTTCAAGCCCCCCCCCCCCGGGGAAAGGCATGGTGTTAAATTAAGGGGGTGGGGTGCATGGCCCCCTCCCCAAATTCCCAATGGACCCCAGGGACCCCATTCCCCAGGGCGTATTACCCCGGGCATATAGCTAATAAAGGGCTCCTCCTGTGGGGTTTCAGTAATGCTGGTTCTTGCTGCACCTGCGATGGATGGAAGCAAGAGAGCTGGCAGTGTTGCAGGGACCCTGGGCCTTCCCCCACAATCTTTGGAAGCTCTTGCATTTCTAGATGATTTGGACTGTCTATTTACCAACTTGAGTTCAGAAGCACAGAACTGCGATGGCACAGCCACAAGGGGGTGTGAGGATCCAGAGTGCTTGTGGAGGAGGTACCGGAAGGGGCCTCAAAGAGGGGCTTTTCAATGGCTTTTCATGGTTCCAAGCCCAGTATGGGGGAGGGGAGGGCTGGGAGAAGAGGGCTGAGAATTGTGTCTTGGAATATTGCTGGTGTTCACATTAAACTTTCAAGTCCATACTGGCTATCCCTTAACAATAATGCAGACATTGGTCTATTTCAAGAGACTTGGGCGCTCTAGCATATATGTTTTTTAGACATTATGCAGAACATCTATTCCATCTCATGTGGGTACAGCTAAGGGGGGGTTTCACTATCTTGTGCTCTGAAAAATTAATTGGCCTCTCTATTAGAACAAAGTGTTTGAGGCCCAATCACCAGATGATATTATTACAGCTTCCATATTTTTTAGATGTGATTTTGATCAATTTGTATAGCAATATTTTCAATTCACGTGTGACCACTTTTATTGATGATATGGAAAGTGATTTAGTTAGCTTTTTGGATAACTAAAATAAGGAGTCACTAACAGCTCTGCGGCGTTTTGGAAGGTTATCAATCGGCCCTTTTTTCGCGGTGTGAGAAAACCCTCACTGGAATATGTTATTCCAGTGGAAGCCTGGCTAGATCACCATAATAGTATATTTAACCCACGCAATAGAAAGATTAATGTAGCCAATGAACATGCACCCCATGGTAAGCCGGAGTTATACTTTAATCTATGTGATTCTATTGTAGTCAAGGATGTAATTTCTGCTCTTAACCAGAGTCCTGCAGTAAAAGCCCCCGGACCTTATGGAGTCCCATTAGATATTTTTAAATATAATTAGGGCTCCCGGTTTTCCGTTTAAACGGATATTTACATGTAAATACAGACAGAATTTTCTTTTTCTTTCGTCTGTATTTATATTTAAAAGCGGGAAAATACTACTAAATTTTGCTGCACTGCCGTGCTCCAGCCGAGTTGCTTCGCCATGCCCCTCTCCCTGATTCTAGGCAGAGTGGAGCTGCAGGGGCTCTTAGAAGGGGTGAAACAACAGCGAGGCCTCATTAACATGCAAATGGTCTTTTAAAGACCTGTGAAGTGCTCGGGTGCGGCTGGTGTATGCCCGGGAAGCTCTCTCATCCCGGGCTGCCACAAACGACGGGGGGAGGGGGGGGGGGTAAGGGGGGGCTGAAGCCCTTTGAGTCCAATGGGTGTTGCAGGTCTGATCTGACCATCGTAAGACAGCCGGCCAAAGTGACACCCGCACTTTAAATTTGTGCCCAGGTCACCACTCTTCCCTGCTGCCGCCACTCGGCAGCAATCACCCCGCCCTGACGCTCGGCTCTATACCCATTTATTTTTTTATCTCTGGGGCATTTTTATTTAGTGGGGCAACACTCCACCCTGATGAAGAAGCCGCCCCTGCCAAAGATTAACATTTGTTTATATCTTGGTAATGTTATGATCTGGGGGTTCACATTGGACTAAAATGAGCGCATCTGTGGTAGATAAACTGGGAGCGCACCAGACAGCAATGAGACGAGACTGCGCCCGGCTGGTACATTTTACCATCTACTTCCATGACTTAGTTGTTTGAGCCCCATGTACTACCGACTTCAACGCGATGATTCCATTGTTTTATAGTTTCATGAGTGACCAAATACTATATTCTTCTAGTACAAACATGAATTCACGGATGCATGTGTGAATGTATGCATTTTCCAAGTGTACCTGAATGCTGTATGTCACAGAATGCAGAGGCGCAACTAGAGCCAAATTTCGGGGGGGGGGGCTAAGGAAAAATTTCAGGGGGGGGGGGGCTGATTCTTTAAGCAATGGTTAGAGTGGAGCTGCAGGGGCTCTTAGAAGGGGTGAAACAACAGCAGGGCCTCATTAACATGCAAATGGTCTTTTAAAGACCTGTGAAGTGCTCGGGTGCGGCTGACATTTCACATGCTGGCCCTCTAGTCATAACTTCACATCAACTCCAGGATGTTGTGCCGACGTTCGGACTCTCAGCAGCGGCCTTGGCTTTTTGTTGTGTCTTCCCTGTGCCTGTCTTACCACAGTGGCAGAGAGCAAAACGTGGTGCAAGAGTGAAGGCAGCGTTGGATGCTAGCGTCCACAAGATTGCTGCAGGTCACAGTTTGGAAATGGAAACCTGAACGGTTTGGTGGACTTTCCCATTTCTTAATACGTTTGTATGTTTCGTACGAAATATTTACATATCTATTAATATTGGACCTACTCCTCTGTTTCTAGGCCCTGCCAGTGGTGACAAAGGGAGTTAGACATTCAGCAGTTGATCCAGTCACACAGTGTTGATGGAGGTCAGAAGCCAGGCTTAGATCACCGTTCTCTAGTGTCCACATTAACAATGAAAGTCCATCTGGCTGGGATCAGGCCATAAGCAATTGACCCTCCATTTTGCTGCAGGACAGCTCTGACGCTATTCAGAGGTTACAATTTGTGGCACTTTGCTTACAGAGTTTACAACTATGTGCTTTTTAGGGAGAAAAGGCAGCTTTGACTTTTTGAAAGTATGCTGTTAGATGGGATGTTTACTCTTATACTTCCCCTTTAAGATAGCATTTTCTTTAACACCAATCACTACAAAATTTTTCCTCAAAAGCAGACTGTTGCAGTTTTCCCAGTAGCATGTGTGGTTTTAAAAAAATGCTGAAAATGAGCTACAAGTGTAGGCGTAAGTTTATGTGAGGAAATTAATGTGAAGATTTTATTTATTTTAAAATCGTAGCCTCGAGATGCATTTATTCTGTGCACTCGAATATGGGGTTAGAGGCGGTACCATCAACCACTCTAGTGCGAGTTGCAAAGTGTATGGGCCTAAATTAAACCATTTCCAGCTCAACCCCAGAAGTGTTTGGCTCTACAGAAGCCACTGTATCTGCTGCTCGAAGCCAGTTTCTGCACAAGTGAGGGACAATCCCTCATCTCTGTTAGCTCCATGCAAACTGTGGCAGGTCTCTTAAAAGAGTAAATTTTATGAGTATCATTTTCTCCATGACGGCCCCTTCTATGTCTTATGGCAGCTGCAAAGTTGTAACTGCACTTAAAGGCTAGGGCAAGTACATGACTGTGGCCGATTTCCACACACACTGACACTATTGTAAGATCATATTAGTTTGCATTAAAATGCGAATATAAATTGTGGTAGTACTGAGCTGTTGATAGCCTTAAATAAATGTGGAAAAATACTAACTGCAGCGTCATCTTTTGGTTGCGGAAAAAATAAATGCGGATATATACAGAAAAAATGCCCAAAAAATAAATACAGATAAATACAAATAAACACCATAAAACCGGGAGCCCTAAATATAATATTGTATTTTGGACCCTAATTTTAACCAATGTTTTTAAAGCTTCTATTAAAGGGGAACTTATTCAATCCAGGAAGAAAGGAAATAGATGCTTGCCATGCTGCTACCACTCCATCTCCCTCCTTGATAGTGCCCTTAAAATATTAGGCCGAATTATAGCTTCTAGACTTGAGGATTGATTCAAGGAAATCCAGGCTTTGACAAGAGTTCACTTTGGGTTTTGCCCGGGGTTGGGCACAGTTGAGCAATGTGAACTCTTGTTGTGTAGTTCACATAAATCTATATAGGATCTGCATGCTTAGACAACATAAACTGTGGGATCGGTGTCCAGACTGATTCCAGACAGCCCCACCTGATATGTTCGCCTTTATACCAGCTAGCTCACAGAGCCTCTTTGAACTCCTTTTACCAAGGAGAAAATAGTTTCAGTCAACTATCGAACATGACAACCCTGACCCCTCAGGGATCGTAGATACAGTACTTTTCGCTCAGTCACTCATGCTCACTTTGTCTCAGAGAGATACACAGAATAAACGATGGGGATGTTTTCAATAAGCATTTATTGAGCCAGCGTCATTCTAGTGTAAAATATGTGTGCTGCAACAACCGTAAGACAGAAACAGATATAAACGATTATAAGCACCAAGAGAGTAAATGGATGGTAGATTTCTACTATAGTGCTAAAACAATAGATAGATGCAGGTATAAAGATACATGACATAAAAAAAATGCATACTCCTTCAATGCTAACACTAACTAGATGTACCTAAATGTACCTAGCATGTATGTAGGTGTATAGCCAAGAATTCCCCTAGGATGAAGCCAACCCCATTACCTGAAGTGAGAAACTGGAGGACCCTGTCTTGGTCTCGAGTTGGACACCCCGCGAGGGATGTCAGACCACTGCGTGCTGTGGTGTCTGGGTGCGCGAGCCTCGGCATCTCGTGTCAGCATGAAAGTCTTTCACCTCTGCCTGTCCCAGCAAAGATATGGTGTTTATATACCCAAAAGGTATCCTCAAGGGTTCTACCTTGCTGTGTCATGTCGGCCGAGGATGACGAAAGGGATGACTCTTATACATAGTTATTATACAGAAGATGCAGAAAATGGTGGTCCTGCTGTGATTCTGAGAATCCTCATGCATAATAAATAAGGCTAGTTTTCGGAAAAAAACACAAAACATTTATGCAGCACCTAACTAGGTAAAAGGTCAGCACAAATCCGTTATGTATTGCAATGCTACTGTAAATATAGGTGAAAGGTTAGGTGACTACACAAGCCTATATTGGGCTACTTTACAAATAATAACACTCTCCCCTGTAATTAAATCTTCTTTGGGGATCAGACAAGGGTGTGTGATGACCCCTTTATTTTTCCTCATATATGTAAATGACCTAGAGCCCCATCTGAGTAAAGCAGGGAAAGATATGCCCAAAGTGAAATGCAGTGCCCTTCCGGTTTTATTGTAAGGCGACAATGCAGTCCTAATCTCAAGAACAACAAATGGAATACTAAGCTTTTTAGATGCTTTTTTACAGTTTTATGGGGGGACTAGACATTAAAACCATTCTTGGAAAAACCTTTGCTATGTGCATTGGACCAACAAATATGAAATCTAGAGTATTCCAATTGAGTGGCCCAGAAATCTGTAGTGTCAAGTTTTTTAATTATCTCAGCATTCCTCTGGATCACAATTTAAATTGGAACAGGCTTTTTATTAGTAGAGGGGCGAATCAATGCCAAGGAGCCATGGAGTCGTTTTTTCACTTTTGTGCACTATTTAGGATATAAGCCTGTGCGTGAAATGATCAATATTTTGAAAAAGTGTGTATTGCTGTAGCATCATATGAAGCTGGTGTTTGGGGACATAGGGGTGTCGGTACAGTACAGAGGGTCGAGAATACATTTTTAGGAAGACTCCTGGTTGAACCCAATCCACTCCCTCTTTTATGTGTCACTCTGAGGTGGGTCTGTCTCCTATAGAGGATAAAATCAAGCTGAAACCCTTGTAACTTTGGATTAGAATTTGAGGAAAAATAGGAGCTTCTCTTTCAATAAAATAAAATATGTTGGAAGATTGTCTCTCCCAGGACTATTGCCCTGGTTATTCCTTGAATTAATTATATTAAAGAGGGTTTTACAGATCTAGGTTTCCCAGAGCTAATTTCTTATCCTGGTAATATAATGCAAAGTCTTATGCCCCGTTGAAAGAGGTACTTAGGGACGGGCAGGGTAGTCTTCACGAGGCATTTTTTTAATAGTTTCTGTAGCAGAGCCAACTATAATTTAATTAAAACATCATTGGGCTGTGAGCTCTATTTGACATCAACTTTTAATATGAATTGTAAATTTTATTTTACAAGGTTCCGTTTTAATTCATGACACTTACTAGTGGCTTTTCCCAATGATGTTTATTAGAGCACAACTTTTCCAAACGGCCCCTTTGATAACTCCTCCAAGCAAAGCACTTTGCACCCCATGGAAGCGTTTTTTTTTACCAATTGTACAACTGTCCAAGATCCTATAGAGAGGCGTTTATTTTACTGCAAAAATATGGTAATCTGGATCTCTGTGTTGCAGCGGCAGATTTTATTGGTTGTGCCCTGAGAATTAGAAACAGATATGGGGCATTGTAATGTATCATGGTTACTGAATTCTGGCAGTTTTTTTCTTTGGGCTGTTGAGTTTTATGACTCCGTTTTTAACTCTTTTATAAGTGTGACGTTTTTATGTGTGAACTGTTTTTATTGTGTGCTTTTATGGCTTCTGATAAGCCGAATAAAGATTATTTGACTGACTGACAACTTTCTAAAAATGTCATTTTCAGAATTGTGACTTAAAATCTGGCTTTGCCATAAGAAAGGATTTTAAATTATAAGGCGAGATATACGACCGTTTTTTGCTGTCGCAAAGGGGTTTTAGGCCCGTTTGTGACCGCAACAAATGTGTGGGCCATGTACTATTCCTATTTTGCGAGTCGCAAACTATTTGCAACTCGCAAAATAGGGTTAGTGACTCGCTATTAGGAAGGGGCGTTCCTAGGGCGTCCCTTTCTAATAGCGACTCCAAAAACAATGTATGAATGTTTTGCGACCCCAATTGAGGTCGCAAAACACTCGCAGTTTACCACCCTTCTCAGAAGGGTGGTAAAGCACTCGCTAATGTTTAAGGGCAGTCAGTGGTCCCAGGGACCACTGCCTGCCTTTAAAAAATAAAACGGAAAAGTTTCATTTTTATTTTTTAAATGCATCCTGCTTTCCTTTAAGAAAAACGGGCTGCATTTGAAAAAATACATGCTTTATTTAAAAGCAGTCCCAGACTTTGTGGTCTGCTGAGCCCAGCAGGCCACCATCCCTGGGAGTGCCGGCCATTCCCAATGGGGTCGCAAATTGCGACAGCCTCATTAATATTCATGAGGCATGCAATTTGCTACCCCATTTGAAATCGCAAACAGTGTCTCAGACAATGTTGTACATTGAATTTTGCGACCCACAATTTTTCACATGTCGAGTCGCAAATTTCAATGGTCGTACATCTGGCCCACTATCCCCTAGACACCAAACAAAAGTTATTGCTAATTAAATGTAATCAGGTAACCCATTGTTATTCAATGGGAGAGGTAGACCTCACACTAGTGGAAAACGAATTTGGGAATTTTGCACTACCAGGACATGTAAAACTTTTTAAATACAATGCACCCTGCCCTATGGGCTGTTTAGAGCCTACCTTAGGGGTGACATATATGTAATAAAAAGGGAGTTTTAGGCCTGACAAGGTGCTTATTTTGCCAAGTCGAATTGGAAGCTTAACACTGCATGCATGCTGCACTGTTAGGCCTGAAACACGCTTTAAGGAGTTACTAAAGTGGGTGGCACAATGAGAGCCACAGGCCCACTAATAGTGTTTCATTTTCCAGCCTAGTAATATGGTATACCACATCACTAGGGACTTATTAGTAAATTAAATATGCCAATCAGGTGTATGCCAATTGTGCTATATTTTGGTGATGGATCAAACCCAGATCTGTTGACTGGGTGTGAGTGTTTGATTGGTTCTGATGCTCCGTCCATCACCACCCCCTTTTGTACCGCTATATTTTAGGTTGTGAGCACAAACACTTTAGCACTGTGTGCACAGAGTCCTAAGACCAACACAAATGATTTCAGCAAAACAAGAGGGGAGAAGGCAAAAGGTTTGGGGAAAGACCATCCTAAGGCTGAGATTAGCTAGAGTAATACTAGATTACAATGTAACTGTCTCCTGTATAAGCGATGACAATCCCCTTGCCTTAGTCTTGGACCTTCAATTGATGGGCGATAAGAGGCAGCAGGAGAATTTGTCACCGTCATACTCGTGTAAAAAGGGCGTCCATATAAAATTGGATAAAGTGAATATGGAGGGTTTCTTGTACAAGCTTTAAGGAAAAATAGGGAAGCTATTTTAGTACTTACCTTAGAGGAGGAGTCCTCGGAGAGCATCTCTAATTCTTTTAGAACTATATGAATGGCCATGGATAATGGCCACTTTGAACTCCTTTTACCAAGGAGAAAATAGTTAAAGTCAACTATCGAACATGACAACCCTGACCCCTCAGGGATCGTAGATACAGTGCTTTTCGCTCAGTCACTCATGCTCACTTTGTCTCAGAGAGATACACAGAATAAACAATGGGGATGTTTTCAATAAGCATTTATTGAGCCAGCGTCATTCTAGTGTAAAATATGTGTGCTGCAACAACCGTAAGACAGAAACAGATATAAACGATTATAAGCACCAAGAGAGTAAATGGATGGTAGATTTCTACTATAGTGCTAAAACAATAGATAGATGCAGGTATATAGATACATGACATTAAAAAATGCATACTCCTACAATGCTAACACTAACTAGATGTACCTAAATGTACCTAGCATGTATGTAGGTGTATAGCCAAGAATTCCCCTAGGATGAAGCCAACCCCATGTTCGCCATAAGTTGGCAGGGTATGCTCAGACGTGAGTCCCTTGCTCACTTTGCCACTGGATTCAAGCAAGCCTGGCTGAAGACGGCTGAAATGCCAGAAACCGGTCCTAGGAAGCTTGTTTCCGGTCCAGGGAAGACATGGCTTGGCAGTTCGGGCTGGACTGTTCCCATGAGGCACAGGGTCAGACTGATTTGCTTATGGCCATGTCTGAACTGGGGTGGCAGAGTGGGCTAAAGAATGGTGATGGATTAAACCCAGATCAGTTGACTGGGGGTGAGTGCTTGCAATGTTCAACACTCCGTCCATCATTTCCTTTGGTTTTTGCTTTGTTCACCATAAGTTGGCAGGGTATGCTCAGACGTGAGTCCCTTGCTCACTTTCCCACTGGATTCAAGCAAGCCTGGCTGAAGACGGCTGAAATGCCAGAAACCGGTCCTAGGAAGCTTGTTTCCGGTCCAGGGAAGACATGGCTTGGCAGTTCGGGCTGGACTGTTCCCATGAGGCACAGGGTCAGACTGATTTGCATATGGCCATGTCTGAACTGGGGTGGCAGAGTGGGCTAAAGAACGGTGATGGATTAAACCCAGATCAGTTGACTGGGGGTGAGTGCTTGCAATGTTCAACACTCCGTCCATCATTTCCTTTGGTTTTTGCTAGGTTTAGTTTTATGTCACTCCTTGGGATACCAGCAGCAGGTGGCAAGAAAACGTCAAACTAGCCTGTGTGGTGCTATTATAACTGAGGTTTTTAGCTCTACGTGAAGCAAACGTCTCTTAACTACAGCCATTATTTGTTTTATTTATGTATTTGTTTTGAATCAAAGACTGCACAGAATAATGAAAATCCATTCGTTTGTTTCCCTTGGAATTTACAACTACTCAGACAGATTTTTCCTGGTTACGTCGGAAAGGGCGGGGTGTTTTGAGGGGAGGTAAGCATGTTTTAGTTGCAGTATAAACAAACTACTCACTCAATCTGTGGCTCCCTGTTGGTAATGTCTACACAGTGCACACTTGTGTAGGCCTTTCTTCTATGCATTAATATATTAAATGAAGCCCTGTTGGCTTTGCCGATGTTAATTCTTTTCTTGTATTTTTCTTCTTATGTTTGTCTGTGGCCTCAATGACGTAAAGCGCCCTCGTCACCCAAACATGCAAAGATAAAAATACCGTGCTGGGGGAACAGTTCACTGGCTGTGCAGAAACAGTGTATGAGATTTATTATATGAACATCAAAGCAAAAGGTGTGACAATAACTTTTTTCGCACCAGATTCAGATCTGGTCGCCTTAGAGCTCTCATTAAAGGCTTAGGGATTTCAGAATGAACCCACCAGCTCCCCGCGAGAAGCTCTTCTATCCGAGAACCGAAATAGAACCGTGTAACATACAGGGTCACATGTTGCTCCCTTCGGAGGTAATCCTGCCGGCCTCGGGTTTCACAAACACACCCGGGGAAATAGTTGACGGAGCAGAATCTGTGAGGAGGTCAAACTGCCGAGAAGAGGGAGAGCAGGTGTTGTCCAGCAACCCAGGGGGCACCTGGCTGGAGGTTTTTAACACATCAGAGAGATGTCTTTTTTTAAACCAGAGCTCCTTACCCTGAGCGTCATCACAGACCGATGTCTGTGATGTGATCAGTGGAGCGGATGGTACCTACAGCATTCATTGACGACAGCATCCGCCCATTTCCCTGTTCACTTCCTCGGTCATAGGTCATACGTCTTACCACTTCCTGGAGTTTTTAACTCACTTAGCTTCCTGACAATCGCTGTTAGAATGACACAAGTGTAAGGAGAATGAGTTTGCTGATCACACCTGGGCCGCGTAAATCGTCTCTGATTGATAATCAAAGGAATTAAACAGAACCAAAAATCCATGCTAGAAATAAATGCAGAGGGTTTTACATACATTTCTATTTAGGTGTCTCATCCCGCCCTTACAGAATCTTAAAACTTGGGCAAATGGTCAGTGTTTTTCTGTGGGAAAGGTGGCAGCCCCACACCTTCTACTTCCTGCCCCCACACCTTCTACTTCCAGCGCGCGCACAGCACTGGTAAATTACTTGTCTGGTGGGCTGCTTTGGTGTTCACTTAATTTCTAAATTAGTAGTCTAATGATGACAAGAGCATTTGGCCTTGTCATGTAATGCCTTGGCTTCGAACAATGGAATTAATACCTTGTCGCTTATGTAAAACAAGAGCGGAGAACATTATTCATTTACTCTGTATATCTCCAAAATTGAAAGATGAAAGAAGAACTTTACTTAAGTGGCATTTTAATTCCTGTGGAATACGAACCTGTAGACAAGCACTCATAAGATGTTTACAATCAGACGATATAGCTGAATTCAGCTTTCGTAAAGTTTTTATGAATTATAAGAAAGAAATTAGACCCGCAAGATTAAACAATAGGCTAACATAGGATCTATATATTAACTATATTTGCATTATGAGGTCTGCGTTATTAAGTGTTGAGATGTCCTACTGTATGGATGATTTTGACAAACTTATTAATCGATGTTTTTTATTATCCTTAAGCCAGATATTATTATAGTATATTTATTATATTATGAATTATTGTTTTTATGTATTGTAAGATTTTAAATAATCAAGCAATAAAAAATAAAATAAAATGAAATGACGAGCCCCTAGACAGAAAGGTGTGAAATAGTAATCCTTGAACCAGCAAATCTGGATCAATAGCTATTGATACAAATGGATTGCATCAGGGGCCGGCTGAGTTAAAGGTTCTCCCAAAAGAAAGAGAAGAAAATAAGAAGGAGGAAAAGGAGAAGGGTAAGGCTAAACATAAAGGGACAAGGCAGATTCAAAGGATATTCTAGCAACAATACAAACAGGAAGTGCACTGTTCCGCGAGGAAAAGATACCACCAAAAACACAGAGGAGCCAAACAGAGGTGGAAGCAGACCTAATAAACAAAATCTATGTTATCTTTCCAAGAAAGACAAAAGTCAGTCAGGTTTCAAGATCTAGAAAAACAAGTGTTTACTAATGTATGAGAAAGAGAGTGGAGAAAAAAGGGTAGAAAATCATGCAGGGTCTTTCAGGAGGAATGAGAAGTTCTCAATAAAAATATAATTTGAAAAAACCAAACAAATCACTGGAAAAATGGAAAATGTTGAAAGACATTCAGGAATCCCTGTATAAATGCACGTCTCTAATTTCTTTACAATAGTTATTACAGGCAAATTCTGACATAGGATGCCTTCTGCCAGAGCCAGCAGAGCAGGTGAAAGTCAGGTCAGATCCCGGGGCATAACAGAAGCAGTTGTTTGAAGCAACTGAAGGTTGCTTTTCTTTCTTCTGCTCTGTTTTAATAGCATGCAATGGCAAGAAGGTAGAATATGTTTATTTTTTTGCACTGTTAAGATAGAGAAAAGCTAGAATCTTTCTGCGTGTTTCTACACACTCCAAGCTACTGCAGTTTTTTTTAAACTGACTTGTATTGAACTGTTTCTAATATCTGTTTGCAACAAATATCTAACAGGTTTTTGATGTGTTAATTTTGCACCAGAGGTGTTATCTTTATTCTACATGTGTGCAATCATGCTCGCTCTTTCATATGAAAGGTGCAAGGTTTTAAGGGGCTTGCAGGAAAAGTGATGGTTTGACCATGTTTTATATGGGATAAAGTACCCTTTGGCGTACATGATAAGGATATTGCAAGGAATATACCTTTTTACATCGAATGCGCAACAACGCATTCCATTATATCACAAGTCATTACAATGACTTGCTGTAGGGTGCGCGCTGGACTTAGGAATAGTATAATTCACTATTCCTACTCAAATTTGTTCAACAGCAGGGAAGGTGTTGGATTGTAAATCCAACACCTTCTGCCCCCTACAGAAATTTGTTGTAACAACTTGCAAAGTAATGGTTCGCGTTGTAATAACGCGGTCATTGTAACAACCTCGTTGGAATGGAATGCGTTGTAGTACATTCAATGTAAACGATGTCTCCCTATTGCAAGTCACCTCGGAATTCCATAACCTTATAAAGAGGCTCGGCCTCATTCCTCTATATGGTTATGGAACTCCCATGTGACTTGCATATCCTTATAATGAATAGCAGGGGGTACTTTACCCCTTAGATTATGATAATAGGGATATCAGTGGCGAAAAAACTTTTAGTTGCTGCAAACTTTGTAAAGCACTTGATTGTGAAAGATACAACCCGGGACAAGGACTTGATCATACTGAATGCAGATAATACACATTATGTTCCACTTAAACTGAGACTATCTCTCAACCCCCTCAAAAATCTGTGGGCTAAAGCACAAAAACAGCCAGATTTACTAACATTTTGTGGCAGGTTCAGGTGCAAAGTTTTGTGGCAGTATTCAATTTCCAACTCAAATGATGATATGAGTTGGAAAGTTGACCAAAGGAACCCAAAGTAGGTCTTTGCACTACTTTGCACAGCTTTGCATCAAGGCGGTGTTCCATCAGCGGTACATGTGCATTCTTATGCAACCACCATTTGCTTGTAGTGAAAATCCTTACCTACTAATATGTGAGGACAGGGATTTGTGCCAAAAAATTATGCGTCCTCGAGGCAGGTGTAAAAGTAAAGTAAGTTTTGAACTTTTCACATTTTTCCAACTTTGCATGTGTGCCGCACTGAACAGCACACATATACAGTGAGCACCATATTAAAGCATAGTTTTTGTACTGTAAGCATGCATAAACCCTTGAACTATTGTGCAAGGGTGTGTGCATTGGCATTTGGCAGCCTAAATTGCACTGGCATAGGTAGGAAGGAAAATAACACCATATCTTAGCAGCTATGTCACTGTTCTGCTCTTCTCTTTGCCTTTCATGTGCATTTCAGCACAGTAACTTTGGTTGCTGTGTAGTATTTGAAATGTTCAAATAAATTAATTTATTTTAACATTATTTCTTATTGTGTTTTATTATAAGTCCCTACCTCAAATATTCTAGGGGAGGGTGTTGCAGTGCCTGTAAGTGGTCATGCGTGTTGTTGGGCTTACTTCAGGTCTGAGCAAGTTTATATTTATGGCTGATTTGGGTCCTTTTTGGGTTCAGTAACTGCATAAGTGCAGTTTGTGAAGAGCAGTGGCCTTACTCTTTTGTGGGTGGGTGCATATTCCTCCCTAATCTTCTCACTCCTCCCTTTGCCCCTCCTTCTCCTCCTTTAACCCTTTGCCTTTAGTAGCAAGTATTCCTTATTTTTCAGCCACTCCCCGATTCCACTCACATTTATTTCCAAATCATTGGCATATGTGTGCGGAGATATCTGTGGTTGGGATGGAATCTTCCACTTAATATGGTAAGAGAGGTGGAGAAGGAGATCTCCACACGCAGGTTTGTGAATAGCATTTCTAGTATGTTAGTAGTTTTATTGTAGTACTACTAAACATATTACAAAATGCAGTTTGTGAATAGACCCTTCAGAGTTTGTTAGGGCGGTCTTGTGGTTCAGAATTGGATGAAAGTCCACCACATTAATAGCAGCCATAATGGAAGTATGTATTTTTTCTCTTGAGCCAGATTCTGTCAGCATGGCAAGAGCTCCCTTGAGGCAAATATGCTTTAAAAATGTGACTGCTTGCATGGCTCTCACACCTTTTTCTCCAAGAAAAGTGTTGTTGAGGTATTCAAGGGCTGCTTTTTAGGGCACCTTGCTTAGCCTTATCCTGGTAAATATTGAAAATTTCCTTCATCTGATTGAATACTTCATGAACATTAGGAGATGAAGACCCTTTTAGCTTTCTTGATGGTCTTGTGGTTGCCTGTATTATCTCTCACTGTGGATTGTGTCCTCTATGGTCTGTGATTTGTGCTATTCCAGTACCAGATTTCCAAAAGCAGATCTTAATTGTTGGTGACAGCTCATGCATTACTTTCCGAATGAGAAATAGGAGGAGGAAGTCAGAAAGCATTTTCCAACTCATAAAAGGGCGTTTGTGCATTAAGAAAAGCCCTTTTGCATTCACAGACCCTGCGAGTTTGCAAATTGCAGAGTTTGGGATCGCAAAATGGCTTTATACATGAGGCCCATTATTCGCACGCCTTCCCAACCCTAATATATTGCAAAAAAATTCAATTTCCTAGGATCTCCTGTCCCTTACTCCCCACATGGGCCTTCCTAGCCCTGCGTACATCGTGTAGAGTTAAGCATGTTTTCAGATGTTTAATTGCAACTACTAGAATATTTTCTGTAGGGCTCTTATGGGTATTTTCCAGGATATCTACTTTTCTGGACTGTATAATGTTTTTATTCTCGAGGCACAAGCCATGACTTAATAATCAACCTACAGAATTCCATTGTAAGGATTATGACTAACAAATATGCCCTCTCCTGCCCACATTACTTACTTGAAGTCAACAAATTTGCTTGCACAATTTTCTGCAGACTTAAGTGTTTGGATATAGAGTGGTAGAGCATATCTAATTAGCACTATGATTTTTTTTCCAATCGTGAAGACTTTTACATTGTCATTTATAGCAACAGATATTTCTGGTGGGCCTACTTTCAAGGAGTGAAAAAATGTAAGATGCTTGAACTTAGGTTTGTTCTGTTTTACACGTGTACCATTTCCTAACTTTGTCCCAAGGAAAGAGATGTGAACAATGACAGTGAAAAATGAATCTAGTAGCTGGCGTGGGTTTAAGCATGAAAAAGTTCATGTTTCTGGTCTTCAGGTAACTTATACAGAACATTTCTTTTATTAGTGTTCATAAGGTAAGCATATTGTGGTGAACTACAGTCTATTTTATTTGTCATTTTATTTTTTTAGTAATTTTAACTTAGGACAATAATGGACAAGCACAGTGCCGGGCAATGGGCAAGTTAGAACTTTCAAAATCAAGATTTTTCTGTCATTTTTCCAAATTAACAGATTGTTCAATAATTTTTCCTTTCATTGTTGGCAAAAGGAGGATGTATGTGCGATATAAAGTGTTTTCCCACTTCTTTTATTATTTCTCTTGGTCTTGCCCTAATCCTAGGCCTGACACCACATTCACCGCGCTCTGTACCTTGTTTGGTAATATACACTCACACATTCACCTCTTTTGTTCTGCCAGCTTACCTAAGACTCTCTGCAATGTTCACCCCACTCTTACCAACTGGCTTGGAATTTAGTTTTGCAAGAAAGGCGCCTTGGTTACTGTTAGAAATTAGGTTTCTGGTTGGCAGAGGTAGGCATCCTGTCCAAGCAGGAACCACAATGCTAGTAAGGTAAGTGTAGTGCACACTAAAAGTTTACTAAAAGGAGGGGATGCATCACTGTCGAAGGCAATGCGTTGTTTCCGAAGTCAGGCCACAGCATTGATGCGTCAATGTCAAGAGCGCTGTGAATCGGGCCATTGCATTGATGTTGAACTGCTGTATTGTAGGTGATGTGTTGCTGCGAAGCTGCGCAGGACCAAGAATGCATCACAGACAGATATCGGCGATGCGGGGTCTGAGATTCGTGAAGCAGCGCAGCTTCGGAGGCACTTCTTCAGCAATGTCGGACTGTTTTGTAAGTCAAGGTAATTATGTCACGCAGACGGCGAGCGGTGTACAGAGCATTCGGTCCAGGGAGCGAGGATGTGTCAATAACGCAGAGAAATGCGCCAATTCCGATCAACTCTTCGGTGTCGATGCGTTGGTTTCTTGGGTTGCAGCACCAAACTCTCACTTCCAAGGGCCCAGGACTGGATTTGGCACAACTTGGCAGAGCAGGATTCAAAGCAGAGGGGCCCAGGTTCTGGTAGCAAGATGCAGGGGAAGTCTTTGATATCCCTGAGACTTCAGAAACAGGAGACAAGCCCACAAGCCTTTGGAGAACCTTTAGAGATGCAGGGTGTAGAGAGTCAAGTCCAGTCCTCTCACTCCAAGGCATGAAGCAGCAGGCAGCGGTAAACAGTGTTTACCACGCTTGCGTAACAACGCATGCCAAAACAACGCAGTCGTTACAACGACCGCGTTGTTATTTCGCATACTGTTACAACGCAAGTCCGATCAACGACTTGCATTGGGGGGCAGAAGGTGTTGGATTTAAAATCCAACACCTTCCCTAGTGTCCGCAAAGACTGGAGTTGGAATAGTAAATTATACTATTCCAACATCCAGCCCCCCCTAACTCAAGTCGTTGTTACGACTTGTGTTGTAACGGTATGCGAAATAACAACGCGGTCATTGTAACGACCGCATTGTTATGGCATGCCTTGTAAACGCATGCGAAAAAACATCACATATTGGCAGGCAGCAGGCCAACACAGCAAAGCAAACAGCAAAGTGGCAGTCCTTCCTGGCAACACAACAGCTCTTCTTCCTGGTAGAATGTCCTCAGTATATGGTGTCAGAGGTCCAGTACCCATTTTATCCTTTGAAGTAGGAACACTTCAAAGAAAAGTCTTTGTAGTGCACAAGATCCTGCCCTGGCTATAGAGACACTACAGTGGGGTAAGCAACTCTTTGTGTCGGGACAGGCACAGCCCTATTCAGGTGCAAATGTCAGCTCCTCCCTCTTACTCTAGCTCAGGAAGACCCATCAGCCTGGCATCGGGCTATCAGGATATGCAGTGCACACCTCAGCTCCCTTTGTGTGTGTGATTTGTCTAGAGATAATGCACAACGTCCAGCTGTCACCCAACCCAGATTTGTATTCCAGAGACTGGCTGGGGCACAGAATGGTTCAAGTAACAAAAGGCTAATTTTCTAAAGGGGCATTTTCAGACCTGTAACTTAAAAAACAACTTTACTAAAAGATGTGTTTTTAAATTGTGAGTCTAGAGAAACCAAATGAATTTTTCCTATATTTTCCCAATTGAAAGTTACACTTGTAAAGTGTTACAAGACAGCACCAATGCTAACCTATGGGAGAGATAGGCCTTGCTGTACTAAAAATGAATTCAGAAGTTTTTCACTACAAGGACATAGAAAATTCAAAGTACATGTCCTACCTTTTAAATGCATTGCACCCTGCCCATGGGGCTACCTAGGGCCTACCTAGGGAGAATTAAATGTAATAAAAGGGAAGGGATGTATGACATTACAACGCGGGTTTTTACCACGCGTGCAGTTACATCGCATGTGTTACAACGCATGCGATGTTACAACGCTATGCCATTCCAACGCAAGTCTTTACATCGACTTGCGCTAGATGGCGTGCTAACATTAAAAAAGTGTAATTTACTATTCCAACTCCAGTCCACTTAACAGTAGGGAAGGTGTTGGGATAGTAAACTACACTATTTGTAATGTTAGCACGCCATCTAGCGCAAGTCGATGTACAGACTTGCGTTGTAATGGCATAGCGTTGTAACATCGCATGCGTTGTAACGCATGCGATATAACTGCACTGCGTGGTAAAAACCGCGTTGTAATGGCTGTTCCCCAAAGGGAAGGTGTGGGCCTGGCAAGCAGGTGAACTTACGGTCTAAATGGCAGTTTGAAGCTGCACATGCAGGCACTGCAGTGGCAGGCCAAGACATGTTTCTGTTTGCCTCTCTATGTGTATATTATTTGCTTAATGTTGGTCAACAGCTGACCAATGAGGTGGGCAACGTACAATTATATGTGTGATGACTTCAGGTAGTGCGACTGTCCAATCCCTGGCTGCTTTCCTATCTTGTGCAGGCCTGAGACATGTTTGAAGGGCTACCCATGTGGGTGGCACAATTAGTGCTGCAGGCTGGTAGCATTTGATTTACAGGCCCTGGGCACATGTAGTGCACTGTACTAGGGACCTATCAGTAAATCAAGTATGGCAGTCATGGAGAAACCATATGCCACTATATTTTAGACGTAGAGCACAGGCACTTTAGCACTGTTCAGCAGTGAAATAGTGCAGAGTCCTAAAGCCAGCAAAAACAAGTTCAGCAGACAGTCAAAAAAAGGAGACCAGAAGGCAAAATAAGTCTGGGGAAACCACGCCAAAGGATGCCAGGTCTAACAGTTACCCTCTCTCTCTTTGTTCTTCTCTTGCAACATCATCAAGGTTCACATAGCTTTAGCTCTTCCCAAGTTGATTTTAAATGCTGCCTTCATTGAGAAAGAACCTCAAACATAATTCTAGAATGTGTTAATGCCTGTAATGATTTTGCCTTGCTTCTCATGTTAGAAATCTTTCTCTTCATAGTTTCCTGGCTGCTGCCACTGGTAAATGGTGCTCCACACCGTCAGGTGCTGTTGGAAATGGCCCTTTTTAGTGTGCTTTCTCTCAACTTTTTGCTTTTGTCTCTCCTGGTTTTCCACTGATCTGTTTGCTAGTCTTAGGACTTTGACCTCTTTTGACACTGCCATTCAGTGCCAAAGAGCTGTGCTTATCTCTTACTTACTGGCGATTTGTGTATACATGATTGGCTGATTTGAGTTAGCTGTAAGTCCCTTGTCTAGGGGTAAGACATATACCTATGATACTCAAATGCTCCTCCACGAGCCTTCAGCACTGGTTGTGCCACCCACTGAGGTAGCTCTTCAAATGTGCCACAGGTTTGCTATGGCGGGGCCTATGTGCAAAGGTTACTGTTACTCAGCTTGGCATTTAAAAAGCTACCTGCCAAGGTTCTGCATATCTCTCGCTACATCGAAGTGCTGCCTGGGGGTAGGGTGCGGTGTTGGGAAGATGTAGGTAGGACAATCGCACAGGTGTGCTAAATGCACTGGTAGTGAATGGCACCAGATAGTGTGTTCGGTACAGTAGGGCCTGCTTCTCACATTGGATTGACATGAAGGATCTGTGGAAAGGCAATTGAGCTGAATTTTCTACCTGCAGAATAGTGGCAGTATAGTGTTTGATATCGCTGAGTTAGTAATGACAGATCCTCTCCGGTGGTGCGAGTGGATTCGACATTACTAATGTGGAAATCCTACTTTGGGAAAGTGGGCATTTCTGTGCTTGTGGCTTTGTGTGTTTGTTCTTTTGTCTCCAATCCACATCTGGGTGCTGGGTGGACAGCAACATCTGCACATTCCTGATAGAAGGCCATAAACTAGTGGCTCAAGGGAAACTGCAGACCTCTGACTCTAAGGGGCCTTCCTGGGACGGATACGTGGGGGTTGAATTGGCACCTGCATTCCAAGGAGCCCCACTAAAGATATTGATCAAGCCTGCCAGTGTGGGAATATTTGAAAAGAAACAAGGGAACCCAAACAAGGTAAACAAGGACCTTGGGTAATAGTATTTTAAAAGAAACAGTGGTCCTTAGAAAAATGAGGGTACAATTGGAATAAATATAGTCCAGAATCGATACTATATTAGGGGATGTCCAGCCGGACAAACCTTTTTAATTCTACAATGTAATATTTACATATATGACAACATACTTATTGTGGGACACTGTCCTGTATCCTTCGGGGAGAAATGACATCACATATAAAACAACAACAATTGCACTTTTTTACACACTGGATTAATGTGCACGTTGTTAGCTTGGGTCGACGACGTTTCGATCCTGTCTTAAAATACTAGGATCATCATCAGGACAAAATTATTTGCTGGCCTGAGCATACGAAATTGCCTGTGAAAGTAAAGGAAAAAGGGTTGATATAGAGAAAGGGGCAGATTCGAAAGAGATTTGAATAAGCATGCTGATAAGTAAGCATGCGGCTAGTGATGGAACAGGGACCATAAGGAAAGTGCTGTGGGAGACATACATTGGAACCGTGATCTAAACCAATGATATTGCGAGTGCTGCCATGCAAGAGAGTTGGTGGCGGAAATGCGAACGTAAAACAATGGGCAAGTGCTCTGAGTGCATGGCTAGAGGATCGTGTGGTGACCTGGATAAGACAGGAGTTGAGCTGTAGTAATGCTTAGAATCGGCTACTTGCTATTACGATACTGGTGGTGACAAAGGTATCGTGCGTAGATAGAGTGGATAATAATAGCGATGTGAATTCGGTGTCTGACAAGATAACAACCGTGACTACGTGGAGCAAGGTGATCGGGTTAACCGCGTTGTATACAGGGGAGACAACAAGTGATGAAAGTGTTGCGGCGTGCCTGTGAGGGCTAAAAAACAACAAGTAACCGCGTTAAGGAACGGAAAGGACGCTCACCAATTGAGTAAGGGATTATCCTTTGTCCCCACTACACATCCAAACTTCCTAGAACTCCATACGGAACTGCTTAGATTTTTTAGACGCTTACGTCTACATGCATTTTTTCTCATGAATCCTTCTCCTCCTCAGATCGCATACACTTCTTTCAGACCCCCATCCAATTTTTCACCATTGTCCAGTATGATCCCCAGTATGATCCCCAGTGAGATAACTACTTTTGAGACACTAGTTCTCAATGATTTAGCTGCCTTGGAAACTAAAAAACGCTTTATTCCCTACAACATTACTCTACAAGAGAAGAAAGCCATTATGTCTTTGAAAGATAATGACTCGCTAGTCATCAAATCAGCAGATAAAGGCGGTGGGATTGTCCTCCAAGAAAAGGTCATGTATAAGGCAGAAATTGAATGCCAACTATCTAACACAGACCACTATTGTAGACTACTCACTAATCCTACAAAAGAACTACAGACACTTATTTCACAAATCACTACTGAAGCTAAACTTGAAGGATTTCTAAGTCAGAAAGAATTCCTTTTCCTTAATGTTAAATCTCCCCGGACTCCGGTCATATATACTCTCCCCAAAGTTCACAAAAATCAGACTAACCCACCTGGACGTCCCATAGTCTCTGGCTGTGGCTCTTTTCTCGAGCCCTTAGGTCAATACATCGACCATTTCATCAAGGAATTCGTCCCTGTAACACAATGTTACATCAGAGATAGTATGGCCATGATCAACCTCATCGAACATCATCCCTTCAACCCTGAACTTAATCTCCTCTGCACCATGGATGTCGAATCACTCTACACTAACATTCCACAAATTCCGGCACTCCTGGTTATTCGTGACATCTTGGATTCCAGACCCCGTCCCCACTTTGACCCCACTCTCTTCATCATTCAATTGTTAGAACTCTGCCTGACCCGTAATTGTTTCAGCTTCGAAAATGAATTTTATCAGCAAGTGAAAGGTACATCCATGGGTGCAGTTTTTGCACCCAATCTGGCCATTCTTTATATGGACTACCTTGAAGAAAGGACAATCCTTGCCACCACTAACCCTTTTCTTCCAGCTATTGTCCTTTGGCGTCGCTACATAGACGACATTTTTTGATTTGGAATCAGGATGAAACTACACTCTCCCAATTTGCCCACTGGTTGAACAATAACTGCTCTGGCCTTACCTTCACTAACATGCATCACAGGTCACACATCCCTTTTCTAGACCTTACCATATATCATTCTAACGGAGAATTACTTACCAAATTGTACAGGAAAAGCACAGAAAGGAACACTTTACTTCGGTACGAGAGCCATCACCCCAGAGCCCTTAGAGACTCTCTTCCATACTCCCAATTTCTGCGCATTAGACGCAACTGTTTTTCAAAGAAAGATTACTTCGTTGAAGCATCTACCCTTACTAACAAACTCAGAGCCCGTGGTTACCCCAAAAGACTAGTGCGGAACGCACAAAAACGAGCGTGGTATTGCCCAAGGGAAGTCCTCTTATCCCCCAGATTGAAAACCAATTCCAATCGTATTGTGTGTATTACCACCTTCTCTCCTGCCTCAAACGCCATTCGTAAATCTATCCTGCACCACTGGCCAGTGATCAATGCAGGTAGCCTCTCACTTGAACGTCCTTTATTTGACTTTCGTAAATACCGCAACCTTAAGGATCATCTTGTAAGAGCTGCACTCCCTTCTCCCCAACCAATGTCTACCCTGGACGAACTTTGGGGTCGTGAGCCCCTTACTGGACATGCAAAATGTGGTAATTGCAATGTATGTAGTACAACCATTGAAGGAAAGAATTTTGTATTTAACAATGTATCTATCAAGTTGAACTCTTTTTCCAACTGCAATACTAGCAATGTCATTTACCTAATATTGTGTCCCTGCAACAAAGTCTACATAGGCCAGACAACTCAAAAGGTCAAACTGCGCATCGGCCAGCACAGGAGTCGAGTACGCTGCAAAACTCCTAATGCTCCCCTAGTTGAACATTTTCTGGAAATGGGGCACAAAGAACATGAATTCAAATGGACAGTAATCAAAACAATCAAGCAACCACCAAGAGGTGGGGACATCACAAAAATCCTGAACAAGGAGGAACTGAAAATGATTATTCGTACCAATAGCATTAAGGATGGTCTGAATCGTATTGAAGACTGGACCAATCTCATCTAACCACCTTCTGCACCTCTACACTTGGTTCTTCACATTGTTCGCAGAGGTCTTGTTAGGTTTCTCTGCTACTATGTACAGTAATTGCTGATACATGTCTCTTTTACATTGTCCCTCTTTAAACTATACTTGTTTCGGTTTTCCAACTGTGCCTTCAGTGTGATTAGTTTACTATACACAGTACCTGTTAAATGTACGCTACAGTCATTTTTCTTGTATCATTTATAACGTTCTGAACTGCAAACATTGCGTTGCTACCTGAAACGGCTATTTTGCTGATGCAGTATTAGCACAGTGATTGTTTATCCCATTTTGACCACATCACTTCAGTACCTCATCCTTCATGAAAACCTCGCGCAATTTAATTTCTCATTTTGCCTTTTAATTGTTGTTCAGCATATACAATGTTCGTGTTGCACTGTCTACTAATTTTTTTCCCTCCTTTATTGTGCCTTATCCTCGGCGCTTCTATCTCCTTCTATCACACCGAGCACTATCGAGTCTCTTCTCTGTGTCTACACTGCCCGTCCTAAGATGGCGCCGCGTTTCCACGCGTCCACCCACTGCGCACGCTTAATTGGTTAAAAACCCTGGCTTCATCCTGCCTCCTTGTCATTCCGAATCCCCGTACTGGAGGACCCAGGCCGCATTGAGGTAAGCGCTAACCCTGCTCTGTTAAGTCCATCACCCACACCGCCGTGGCTGTTAGTTTTGCCCGTCTTATCCTTTACCCCCTTTCTTCCCCCCAGTGCATTGCCACCCTGCCTTAATTCAACCCGTTGAAATCCAATCCCCGGACGGGAACCCCCGGCCTGTCACCGCACAGGTATCTAAACTCCCCCCTCTTCACTTTATTCAATTATACCTCTCCCCGCTTCCTTCTATTTATGTCAACCTTGCTTTTGATCCCTAGGTCAGCTTACACGCTTGTACCCTTGTTCGAGCACAGTAATCCTTAACCGCCTACGGTTTTACCGTTTCCTCCCTCCTCTGGACACAATTTTGACCGCGTCCAATTGGTGAGCGTCCTTTCCGTTCCTTAACGCGGTTACTTGTTGTTTTTTAGCCCTCACAGGCACGCCGCAACACTTTCATCACTTGTCGTCTCCCCTGTATACAACGCGGTTAACCCGATCACCTTGCTCCACGTAGTCACGGTTGTTATCTTGTCAGACACCGACTTCACATTGCTATTATTATCCACTCTATCTACGCACGATACCTTCGTCATCACCAGTATCGTAATAGCAAGTAGCCGATTCTAAGCATTACTACAGCTCAACTCCTGTCTTATCCAGGTCACCACACGATCCTCTAGCAATGCACTCAGAGCACTTGCCCATTGATTTACGTTCGCATTTCCGCCACCAACTCTCTTGCATGGCAGCACTCGCAATATCATTGGTTTAGATCACGGTTCCAATGTATGTCTCCCACATCACTTTCCTTAGGGTCCCTGTTCCATCACTAGCCGCATGCTTACTTATCAGCATGCTTATTCAAATCTCTTTAGAATCTGCCCCTTTCTCTATATCAACCCCTTTTTCCTTTACTTTCACAGGCAATTTCTTATGCTCAGGCCAGCAAATAATTTTGTCCTGATGATGATCCAAGTATTTTAAGACAGGATCGAAACGTCGTCGACCCAAGCTAACAACGTGCACATTAATCCAGTGTGTAAAAAAGTGCAATTGTTGTTATAAAAAAAGCTTCTAACATTGGATATGTATACAAGCTCTTTCTGTCTTGCCTGAAATGCCCCTTTTTTCACTTGTATGTAATTGTTTTATATGTGATGTCATTTCTCCCCGAAGGATACAGGACTGTGTCCCACAATAAGTATGTTGTCATATATGTAAATATTACATTCTAGAATTAAAAAGGTTTGTCCGGCTGGACATCCCCTAATATAGTATCGATTCTGGACTATATTTATTCCAATTGTACCCTCATTTTTCTAAGGACCACTGTTTCTTTTAAAATGCCAGTGTGGGAAGGCAGACAGGACAAAATTTAGAGAGGGCCTGTGAATTTCAAAGGTAGGCTTTTGAACTGATCTCATCTTCAAAGGCCATTGTGGGTATAACTAGTGGGGATCTGCCCTCAGGAGTTAGAGACACTTTTGGGAATGGAATCATACTACGCTGGTTTGAAGCTGGGACATCAACAAGAGGAACTATTGGGGCAGGAGGGACTGCAACTGGATTATCGGCAGACTTGTGGTGGCCTGGGGCTTGTTGTGCTCTAGGAAGGGGATTGGTGGATTTAGCCTGTAAGTTGCTGGCCTGCAGCTAATTGTCAACTGTCGTGGCCCGGGTCCCTAAGCACTCTCCAAGGGCAGCTTGGCTGGCTTCCTGTCCACGAGATCCCAGGCACAGAAAGGATCGCCCCGTTTCCACAGAATTAGAAGGACCGCGCAGTGTGCGGCGGCAATGGGTGAAAGTAATAGTTGGTTGGGACAAAGACCATCCTGACATACACTGTAATTAAACTGTACAGTGGAGTGTGCTCATAAAATCAGCGGCCCACCTGGGGTGTCGGAACATGAGGAGTTCAGGTGAAGTTTGCTGAGTTCGAGGGACCCGTGCTTGCAACTGGAGACCTGTGATACCTTGGACTTCGTAGCGTGTGCTGGCTGAGGGATGTTGGGGAACTTTTGTTGAGTCTGTGGGACCTGAGCTGGAAGCCTAGACTGTCTCCGACATCCAGATTGGGAGGACAACAGTGCCTGAAATCACAGCCTTTGTCCGAGGCCGCTAGCTCCCTCTCCCCGGACCCATGCCACAAGGTACTCTGTTGTGGAGAATATTGTGACTGGACCCATGGGTTCTTGTTGTGGCTTGTGGGCACCCACGGCTGGTTGCCTGGAGAAACTGCAGCTCACACCTCCGACAGAGGGAAAACATTTCTCCAATTGGGAAGTATGCCAGCTTTCGGTGTCACAGTCTTTGGCCTACAAGCGGGGTAGTAATCCCGCACAAGTGAAGGTGCCACTGGGTTCCTGAAGGCCTAATCTGGATGGATGAAACCCAGTAACTGTTTCCTCAGCTTTAGGTGGTCCGAATAATCTAATCAAAGTGTCACCAGCAGGGGAAGCATGTATTGTTGGCTGGTGCTGTTTGAGTGACTGAGGGGCTGGGTCACAAGGCGTAATACAAAGAACAGTGTTTTATACATACAGTGTGGAGTCTTTTTGTAGCATTCACAGTGTGTTCCAAGGGTGGTGGTGTGCCAATACTTTACACTTTAACCCTGAGGATAGGCCTGGTTTCTCTGTGCCAAGCTACCCAAGGGTGAGCACAGGTTATTGGATGAGTGTATCATACTCATCCTATCTAGGACAGTGGATTCTCTCTGGCTTTGATGTGTCCCAGCCAGCCAGACACCGCTAAGTCTAACAGATGCCTTCATTGATCCCTATACTTCTTGATGATAGACTCTCTACTGTGCAGCAATTTGCTATTTTCCTGCCTCCACCTGTTCTTCTGTCTCAAAAGTAACAGTGAATAAACTACCAGCAATTTTGAGTAGGATTTAGCTTTAGTACGTAGGCCTCCTACATTCATTCCATCATCAAACTATAAGACTGGGTAATGATACAAAAGAGCAGTATGCCAGAGTGATCTACTACTTCCACAAGAATGTTAGGAATAAGGGCTGGAGGCATTGCCTACAGCTTGGAACCAGACGAGCGAGACGAGCAATGATCCAGACCAGTTCACGCTGAGTTTCTTTTAAGCAGAGAAAGGCTGGTGGTCATTGCAGAATGTTGTCTCTATTCTGACTGAGGCCTCCTATGCACATTCACTGAGAATGTGGTACACATCAAGGTCCCAAAAGTGAACTCCCAAGAGTGAACTTTACTCAGAATACCATGAACTTTTGCGTAATCTGGCGAGACAGAGGTCAACTTGGACAGTTTGGTGTAGCTTGCCTTGTGGCCCATAACATCTTTGCTTGGCAGTCATGATACCATGTTGTGGCCAGGACCTTGCTACCCAGATCTTAGATTTTAGTTGCCAAAACCAACTTGTTCTGTAATGAAGTGGTATTTTAGAAAGTCCTGTTGTTGGTGGAAACACATTTGGAACTATTTTTGAACATTTAAATGAACTATTCTAATATTGCGCCCTGTTACATTTTACTTGGGGTTATCCTGTGACAGAATACGAAGGGGTTTTAGCTTGGAAAATGTTACTTATTCTATGGATGGAAGTCAAAGATTAAGGTATTAGATTTCTAGTATTTACATAAAAATGTATCAGGCCAGTTAACAAAAGAGGTTAACATTTTTGGTTGTTGAGTTCTACAAAAGTAAATAAAAAACTATAACTCACATTCTACTGAGAGTGCATAGTGATGAAGCTTATTCAAATCATATAGAGAAGGTTTAGTGAACGTTTGTATGAGGTAATCATATTATGTATGTTTAGTTTTCAGGCATTGCAAGTTCCACCTCAAAGTACAGAGAGTTAATTGCACAGAGATGTTGCTAAGGTATTTCCATCCTCTATTATAGGCAAGATTAGACCCTTATATGGCAAGTTACTTAAAATATAACCTTGCCTTATAATTATCCACAACATCCTACAGGCATCCTTGATTGGCAGACATGATAAAGCAGAGTGGGTAAGTATAGTGTATCTGTTTTCTCTTTTGTCCCATTCCCCTTTCCCTGTTCCTCCATATTTGTGTGTATTTGGGCCTAGATAGAGGTGATGAGAGACAGAAGAATGCATCGCCCATGTTGGATTCCCAGCACAGTCATAATGCATCTTGATGCTTAGGGCATGCAAATTAGAACAACCCAGGGAATTCTGATCAGATAACATTTGATGATACAGGCCAAGTACTGCACTAAGCATCTAATGATGAGAATCCATGACATTGTCAAATAATGTATATATTTATTTAGACTGAGAATAGCTCACTGTCTTTTGCCATCACCCAACAACCATAACCTACACCCAACATTTTAGTCAGTTGCTTTTTAATCCTTTTAGTCAATAGTTTTCTTGGGGTTGAAGGAATACATTTGAAAACTATGGCATCTTTTGGTTCTGTGAAGCATTGACCACCTTATATCTAAATTTCCGTTAAAAGTCAAGGATGGCCACTTCCAGTATAGGTGGTTCAACTTCACCCTGTCAAGGATAGTCATCACTATGCTGGGTACACGAATCATTATGTCAAGGATGCACACAATATATAGTGGAGCATTTTATATAAGAGATAACTACCCTTAAGGGCCTGATTACAACTTTGGCGGTCATGTTACCGCTGTCAAAATGTCATTGTAATAACTGCTGCACCTATTACGATGCATGTGGTTTCATAGAGAAAGATCACCGTGGTCCTGCTGCCAGGAAATCTCGACAGTGGCAGTGGCAGGATAGGCTAAAGCTTCGGTACGAGGATGGACTGCCAGTGATACTGTTGGCCCAATTATATAAGGCTGAAACTCACCTGTACTCATCTTAACACATCCTGTGCCGCCATGGAACCGGTCCTACACATTCTGCCGCTGCTGTTCCTGCTTGATGATGTACAAAACCAACTTCATCATAGACGCAACCAACAGTAATTTATGCTCATACCCATTTTCATTGACTCATTAATAAATAGATGCCCTGCCATTGACCTGGAAAGGGGTTTGGGGTCCCTGGGTCAAACATATTTTGTGAGCCCCTATTTGGAATTGTTCTCAATATATGATCCAGTTACAGGTCTATGAGGCCTTCTTTGGCCAGGTCACTGACACTGCACAGGTACACTCTACTAAATTCGACATGTGTTCACATCACATAATCCGGGATAGTGATGTGTGCATTAAATTGTGTCACACAACAGCACCTTCTCATCAATATCACACCTATTAATCTCGGTGACACCATCACATTGCTCACAAGGTAGGCCCTGTTGTGATATCAAAGAAACATCTGTATGGTTGTTTCATGAGACTGAAACACACCTTCTCTGCTAAATCTCTGTAATGAACTCTCACACATCACCCACATTAAAAGGTAATGCCAGGCGAATAGAATTTCAATTAATCAGTGTGAGAAGCATTCAATGGGCACAATGTTAAGGCTTTCTGCAGAATAGGTATGCCCTGGCCCTGGCCCTGGCCCACCGTCCACTTTGGACATGCCTCAAGAACTCTATGTGCACAGGACTCACGGATTAATGTATATCAGAGACAACCAATAGCATAACCAAGTGCCATGCATATGTGGGTAATGTGTAAGTGCAAGTCATGAAAGCAAACACAGCAGTTACAGCATTTGTCACACCTTTACATAAAGTAGATGAAAGGTACACACATGAAAATGTACACATATCCTTAAAAATGTCTACAAAGGTATGACAATTTAACACTCTTGATATGTGGATACAGAAATATCTAACTTGCGCATATCAAACACATATCCAACTTACATTATACATCACCCAAGTCCCCACATGGATAGTATCACAACCGCCCCCCCACACACACATACATATTTACATACTGCACATGCAGGGCTAGCTTTAGCACTGTTTGCGCCCGGTGCGGCAATCTTTTTTGGTGCCCCCGACCCAATGCCCCCTCTCTACACAGATCTCTCCAACAGTGCCCCTCCTCTCTCCATAGCCCCTTTCTCACTTACATTAATTTTTTTTATAGCACTGCTCATATCAATGTAGGGTATGCAATCACTTTACATTATACACACATTATACAGTGACAATGACTCATACTAAATCAATGTAAATCAGTGTATAGAAAATGTTGCATAAGACAATAAGGATTACAAGTTGTAGAAATCAAATGTCAACCACATTAGTTGGTAGTATATTTTGTGTTTGCCTGCGAAGGACAAACTCAGGATTTAAAACTTTATTAATACGAATGTATTTCTACCCAAAAAGCCCCTGTAGGAACGTGCCCTTTTTGTATGGTCACAGACCATTTTTTGCTCCAAATGGTGATGGTTATGACTCTGATAGCGCACTGGAGTCTGCTGCCCAGATCCCAGTAGCTGTGCTGTCTTCCAAAACTGTTATGTTTGACTTGTTAATCCCACACTGGCAAATACTTTATCCCCTTATAAGTCCCTATTAGGGTACCATGGTTACCCAAGGCCATAGGTGGGAAAGGGGTCCCCCGGGCTGCAGTATGGTTTTGTGCCACCCTGCATGACCCAAGCAAACTACTGACAGCAGGCCTGCCATTGCAGACTGCAGGAGCTGTGCAACTGCTCAAACTCAACTGTGCCCTTATCATGTTTTGCACAGTCAATGCACTGTCTTTAATATATATATCAAGCACCCCTAAGGAAGGCCTCCTCCTCCCAGGGTGCATTATAATAAAGGTGTGGACATAAAAGTGCAAGCCTATATGGTCCTATATGGTCCTAAAGATGTGTTACCCATTGGAAACTTCAATAAGTGTTAGAGGTTCATAGTAGAACATGGGTTGCAAACTGGGCATTCTCAAGATTGCCAGCTCCATTATGATGCCACTAAAATATGTCATGTTTGGTATCACACAATGTGCCTTCTCACCCTTGACACGATTCTAATGCCCCGAGTGATGTGGCATGCACTCAGGTGGCACATTAGAGGTTTCCCCAGCTTCACTGTTATCTGGCTGACCAGCATGTGCTTTCCTGCACCTGCTGTCAATAAGACAGGACTCTGACCTCCTGTCAGGCAGTGTAATCAGTCAGGAACAAAGGCTTGGGCATGAAGGAGGTTACACTTCCCTCCTCCCAAGCAGGCTAATGATTTGGCACATCAAGGTGGTGAGCTTCAAAGGCCGCACCTCCTGTGATATGCATCTGAGCAGTTCCCCTGAGGAGGACACAGCCCTCTCCTTGCCACAGGTGTGCTTGCACCCGGGCAAGGCAGGAAATTAGCTATAAAGGAGGTGAACATCACCAAGAAGGCTGGCCACATCTCTAGGGTGGGCAGCCTGGTCTGTACAACTAAAATCAAAATATGCTATCTGTAAGAGGGTGGAAATATGGGTTCTGGATAGAAAAGGGGACCTACACCTCCAGATGTGATCACCTCAGGGGAAAATTAGCTGCAGGGACTTGCTGCCCATTGGTTACTAGCTCCCACACCCATAACTCCCCCAAATCTAGGATTTATTTAAGGGAACCCCTAACACCAGAACCTCAGTTCTGAACAACTTACTTCAAAGAAGGACCAATAGGAGACCTGTGTTGCCAACAACAGGACTAAAGGTGGGCGGAATTTGCGAAAGTGCCTTTCGCAAAATATTGCGAAATGGCAAAAAATCTCTGCGATCACGTGAAATTTTGCATGATCACAGAGATTTTGTGCTGATTTAATGCGTTACTGAATTTGACCTTCAACTCGGGCACCTGTTTAATATCTGTAAGACTTACAGATACAAATAAAGCAGGTGCCCGAGTTGAAGGTCAAATTCAGCTACGCAATAAGAGACACTCCCACGCATTCACGAGGCGCTGTTCAGCAGATGAAGGAACTGAAAGAACCTGACACAGCTCAGGCCTTTGGATGTATCTATCCGGTTATTCCGCAGAGAGCTTCCCTTTCTGCATAGTCCATAGTTATCAGAAAATACATTGGTGTGAATAGGGCCATGGCGTTTTTACCTGGGATCAAGGCGCCTGTGCCACTTGGGGGCAAAACTTAGCACTTTGACATCAGGACGAGTTTTGTCCAACCAAGAGCCTGTTGTTTCTGCCGTGTTTGATGCAAGCACATGACAGCAGTGATGACGTTGCTGGAGACTGGAAGCAAGGCTACGGTTCTGAGCATTTCGGACAGGGACCCATGAGCTCCGACATCACATTAGTTTGTTTAGCATCTTTCTGCACTGTCAGCAGAGCGGCCAAGGACTGACTGAGCACAGATTTTAAACTATCAACCTATTGTCCAGAGCAAGGATCCTTGGAACGTTTGTAGGTCTCGGAAACTGCAGGGTCTGGGTGGGATCTCCTGACACCTCTCCGCCCGGACGTGACGTTCTGGGGCGTGCACCTGGAGGCACAGCGACCTTCAGCATCTCATGAAGTACACGACGCTGAGGACTGCAGGCTCTCAGAGAGTCCCTAGGCAGATGAACCATTGTCCCAATCAGGAACGGGAGCCGACAATGGGCAGGGACAACATTCAGAAGACAAGACAAACTCCCCCATCCCACAGGAACTGTGAGTACAGAGAAAAGGGTGGGAGGAATAGGACATGATTTTAAATGTAATGCCAAACAGGGCTCCGTGAAGTTTTTATTATGCCCGCTTGTTCGTGCCTAGTTCTCGAACATCCACATCCCCGCAGTTCGCCGAGTTCCGCACTTTTCCTTTGTCTACACACTCGTGTAGTTTTTTCTCGCAGCAACGTAAAATGAACGCAAAATTCCCACTTTTAACTAAGGGTGGGTGAGAATTTCCGTTCCCTCGCGGATCGCGGAAGTTTTGACATTTTCGCATTCCGCGCGGAATGCGAAAATGTCGAATTTTCGCAATTTCCGCGAGCGGAATGGAAATTGTCGCCCACCCTTAAACAGGACTTTCCCAAAGCACAAAGCAAAAGAGGGATACTTTGTCCCTGAGGCAACAGACTTGCAACGATGCTCGTCTTTAGCTAAAACACAACACCACCGAAGAGAGGGACCATTGTGAAAGCCAGAAGCACCCTCAGTCTCCCCTGGATTAGTGACACTAGTCCCCTGCAAACTGCAATTAAAAACACTCACATTATCCAAAGATTCCATGGCCATCGGGCCCTGCGAGAGATCACCCAAATCAAGTAGGTCGAGTGTATTGTGGGAGTTGCAGTCTCGCCCTCCCCGAAGTATGAGGCTGCTACGTTACTCTCCTGGACCCAGTAAAGTTCTACAAGATTTTTGCTGTGCTTATTGTTGCTAAGGCATGTTGGTTACCAATCCAGTAACCGACCCCCACACTCAACGCTGCATCTACAGGTAACACTGTGCAACTATCATTTGACGTCAGCAGCTGTGTACCTGTTGTGTTTTTGCATTTTGTTTCTTGCAGCACTGTGTAAGCTGTAAATACTATAATACAAAACACAATGGTCCTAGACCTTCTTTAGAAAGACATAAATCAGTTCCTTGTTTGGGTATAATTTAGTGATAATTCACATGAGCATTCTCAGGCACCACGTACCAGCTCATAGTACAAAATACCTTATTCAAACATAGAATTTAAAGAGTGCAATAACCCATTACTTTGATCACCACGCATTTTATTCCTATGCCGATGGTGTACAATTCAAAAAACATTTTTCAAGATAGTAAGCATACATAATTAAATATAGAGTTGCTCCAGATGGAACGTGCATAGGGAGAAGGTGCTCAAGTGTAGGAGGATGTGAAAGAGAGGACTTCAAAGTAGTGACATAGAAAAAGGGAAAAATATTAGTATTTTAAAACAACTGGACTGGTTGTAATTCACCGTCCTATCAGGCCTGGCCAAGTTCGCAATAAACAATAAGTTGATTACACTTTACAATTAGGCATTAATAAATTCTTGCGTTGCACGTTTTTGGGAAAAGAATGTAGGGTCCAGGCTAAGTATTGGAGCGTCGACGTTTCGACCCGTCTTGTGGCCACGAGGGTAATTCAAGCCTCGGCCTTGCGGATCTTCCTCAGGACAGGGTGGAGCAACCTGATTAGATATAGGGCTTAGTCATATACCCGTCAGCAACATACAGGTAATGGGTTCCAATCCAGGGTTACCCCATTTTTTGTAATGGCTAAGCTGTAAATACAGCACCACCGGCGGCTCCCGTTCATCCCCAAGGACAGGAAGAACAACTCTTCACCGGACTCCACGAGCTAGGTAAAATAGATCAGCCTGTTGTGGACTGGTCCTGGGGCCTACATGACCTTAACCCTACAAGGGTTCCATGTAACTCGACCTGCAAGTGACTGATCGTCACTAGTGGTTTTTTCAATTGACCACAATGGTATTTTGTCTATGGGCCTGATTACGAGTTCAGTGGTCCATAGGACAGCTGGTCCCATGGTGGCTTTCTGACCACCGCCGCACTCTGGTACCACCCGCAGTATCACATCTGCACCAGTCGGACTGCTACAGGACCACTGCGACCGCCAGTTATCCAGGATCCCACAACATTGGTCCAGTAGTCAGAGGCAGAAATATGCTGCCGGTGCTGCAGCGGCACCACCGAGCATATTTCGAGTTGCCTTACCACCACCCTTTTCATGGCAGGAAGCCCGCTATGAAAAAGGTGGCGGTGAGGCAACTAGGGTGGCCCTAACAGGACCTCCTGCTGCCTCAGGGACCAGAGGGTGCATGCAGGGGGGCACATGTAGTGCCCCCCTCGATTTGCTCCCCCAGTTTCTGCACAGTGTGGCATGTATGCTGCACCATTCAGGAAGGTGCAGACAGCGCTCTGAGAGTGGCGGTTTTCATGTAGGGCTCGTCTATGAGCCTACCAGACCACCACTGTGAGACCGCTGCACGAGCACATGCCAGCCCAGGAATAAACTCTTGATATGGCGGGAGGTAGCAGCATGAGTTTGGTGGTCCTACAGCAGACCGGATATTCCACTGTCCGCTGTAGGACCACCAAACATGTAATCAGGCCATATGTATTTTACTGCACTGATTTAATATTGCTTCGAAAATCTATAATTCCGGTTGTATGTATGTTCATTTTGATGTCAAAATTATGATTAAAATACACTCTATTTTTATAAATTGGTGTCGGATTTCTCTTGAGTCGTCTCAATTACTTATCATCCATGTTGGCACTCTGAAATGCTTAATTAATTTTTCTCTGGGAAAGCCTGATTGCTCTCTGCGACTCTACCAGGACTGAGCTAAGGATTTATTGGTGTGAATCCAAGGACCATCTTTGCAGTAGTGTGATAATATTACATGGTAAGGCTACCCAGCCATACCACATAATATTCCACTTTCCTACATTGAAATTATGGCGGTGGGGATCCTGAACCTGTGTTTCACAGTACCACTTTGCCATAAGTGATTTTGCACAAGAAATCCACTTAGTTGACTTTAGCATCAAAAACACTTTTTTCAAATGAAATATTTCTAGTTGGATGGTTAGGGCCCTGTATAGACCCCCATTCCATTAGTACAATTTAAAATACTTAGGGCCTGATTTAGATCTCAGTGGATCTGGTCCTGCCGTCACTTTTCTGTCGGTTTATCCATCCGCCTGTTAGGCAGTCCACCCGCTCATTTTAGATGCTGGCAGGTCTATGGATGACAGTCCGTCCGAGTTGCTCCATCTCTGCCAGAATTTTCCTCCCATGTCACAGGTGTCATAGGCAAAATCGTGTGTCGGAGGAGGAAGTTCAGCCAATGTTTCTGCTGGGCCAAACACGATGTGCCTTCCCATCAATGCAACTCTGGCAGGTAAACCTCAACACCAGAGTTGGCGGTTTCGAAGGGATATAAGGTACAAACTTACATTTTACACTTTTTAACACTTCCCTTTCCATCAAGAAACCGATTGCTCAAGTGAACCTACTATACTATATTAACTTTTGTAGTAGGTTAGTGTATTTGTTTAACACCCATAAACGCTTAAAAACACTTAACCCACTTACCATCATCAGTAACAGTGATGACTTTTGAGATGTTATCAGTGATGTCATCAATGTCACTTACCATGTCATGAGTGATGTAATATGTGCATAAGCAGTGCATTGTGGGGGTGTAAGTTATAGTTATAGCTCAGGTAACTATAACTGCTGAATTTTACTGGTTTTGTACGAGTGAAATCTGAACCTAACTGTAAGGTCCATGTAATCTTTGTTTTTTTAAGTGAATTTCTAAGGTTTTATAAATTCTATTTCCTAACTATAACGTTCCTGTAACCTTTGGTTTTTAAGTGAATTTCGATGGTTTTTTACCAAGTCGTTGTGTTTGGAGAGTGGTGGAGAAAGGGGCGGGGTCTCTGACCAGCTCTCAGGAATCCAGCTGTGTCAGACTTAAGGGAGGTAACAGGAGGGCTTCTAGGCCCCCAAGAAAACTCAGAATCCAAGAGGACTTCATCCCCCAACCAGCAGTAAGCCAGGAGGCGCGTTTGCAGAGTGGTGGAGTAAGGGGGTATGGCCTCTGAAGTTCTCTCAGCAATCGTGCTTTGTGGGACTTGCTGGAGGTAACAGAAGGGCTTGTTGGCCCTCAAGGACCCTCAGCATCCAAGGGTACTTCATCCCCCAGAGCAAACACAAGGAAATGATGGAAGTAGTGCTGAAACTTTTCAGACACTCACTCCCAGTCACAGATCTGTGTTCAATCATTCATCATTCTTTAGCTCACTTTGCACCGCAGTTCAGACCCAGCTATATGCAAATCTGTTTTGACCCTGTGCCTCATGGGAACAGTCCAGCCCGAACTGCCAAGCCAGGTCTTCCCCAAACCGGAAACAAGCATCCTGTGACTGGTTTTTGGGTAACACCCCTCATCCAGTGGCAAAGTGAGCAAGGGACCCACGTCTGGGCATACCCTGCCAACTTAGGGCGAACAAAGCATACACAAGGAGATGATGGATGGAGATCTGAATCTTTTCAGACACCCAGCCCCAGTGACAGATCTGGGTTGAATCCATCATCGTTCTTTAGCTCACTTTGCCACCTCAGCTGGGATTGAGGTGGCAAAGTGAACTGATTTGTATATAGCTGGGTCTGAACTGAGGTGGCGAAGTGAGCTAAAGAATGATGATGGATTCAACCCAGATCTGTGACTGGGGGTGAGTGTCTGAAAAGTTTCAGCACTTCGTCCATCATCTCTTTGTGTTTGCTTACTTCATCCCCCAACCAGCAGTGCCCCAGGAGATGTGTATGCAGAGGGGTGGAGAAAGGGGCATGGCCTGCAAAGACCTCTCAGCAACCCTGCTGTGTTGGACTTACTGGAGATAATAGGAGGACTTGTTGGACTTACTGGAGGTTATAGGAGGACTTGTTGGCCCTCAAGGACCCTCTGGAGCCAAGGGGACTTAATCCCTCAACCAGCACTTCACCAGGCGGTGCATTCGCAGAGTGGTGGAGAAAGGGGGTGTGGTCTTCAAAGTCCTTTTAGCAATTGTGCTTTGTGGGAAATACTAGAGGTGATAGGAGGGCTCATAAGCCCCCCAAGCACCATTAGCATACAAGAGGACTTCATCCCCCAACTAGCAGTGCACCAGGAGGTACATTTGCAGAGTGGCGGAGAAAGGGGGCATTGCCTCTGAAGACGTCCCAGCAATCCTGCTGTGTGGCGCTTACTATAGATAACAGGAAAACTTGTTGGCCCCAAGTACCCTCTACAACCAAAGTGACTTCATTCCCCAACCAGTAGTGCACCAGGAGGGATGTTTGCAGAGTGGTGGAGAAAGGAGAGGTGGCCTCCAACGACTTGCTGGTCCAACATTGTTTTCAATTTTTTAAAATTTATTACGGGGGCGCATGGCCCACCCTCCCTGAGCTGATTTTGGCCCCACGGACCCTATCTCCTGGGCTCTGGCCTCTCTTCTGGGTGCTCTGGTCCATTAATTAGGGCACCCAGTCACATATGTTGGGGACCACTGGGGGGAGCCTCAAGGCCCCTGTGGTCCCTGCAGGCTCCGAGCCTCCAGTGGGAGCCGGCATTGCTTTGACAAAGAGGGAGCTGCTGAACATGCAGCTCCCTTTCTTTCAAAGTAATTTTGCTCCACTTCTAGCAAGAGAGAGCACCAGCGTGCGATTATGAATAATGACAGCAACTACCCAGTAGCCAGACATTTCGCCCTCAAACATAACAGCAACAGGGAACTGTTACAGTACTTTGGATTGGACTGTGTATTTACTAATCCAAGGGGTGGGGATAGAGTGCAACGCTTGTGGAGACTTGAATCCCGCTACATAATTGATTTACACACTAAAACACCCTTTGGGCTGAATAGCGGAGAGGAATTAGCTGTGCATTTGGGGAGGTAATCAGGGAGATTCCGATACATAATTTCTTCTTTTTCTTCTTCTTCTTCTTTTCTCGTTTTCCTTCTTTGTTATTCAGGAAGCTCAGGGATCATAAGATGTAAGAACAATTCTTGTCATCAATATGTGTTTCTACTGAGCATGTTATGACTCTTTCTAACATTAGTGAGTGTATAGTCTTATAGATTCTATTGGATATTCTCAATCATGCATAATATGCCTAGGCCGATACACGGCTTTGAATGTTTAATGAATTATTTAATCCATAAGTATATCCATTTTAGATCAATTGAATGATATGAGGTTTTTTGCTACAATATGTACGCCGATCCACGGCTTAATTTTATGAATATATGTAGCTTTTTATGACACACAACTGTGAAGCGACATTTATAATATGTTTAGTTAATTACATCTTGATTGCATTTATGCTTTTATAGCTGGATTTGTAACAATTGTGTAGTCTTGATGTTGATGATTTCACTCTTGAATGTCGAGCGATAAACAGGAAGAAGTGTTTATCCATATAACTTTGTACGTTAACTTCACCCTGTTAAGATGGCCGCCATGTGATAGATGAATATTGCATTAGCTATACCGGTGGGGTAAGTGACGTCAATGGCCTTTTGATTTCAAAATGCTCTCACGCGGCTAGCGCAACTAGACACTGAAGAAGGATAACCTGAAACGCGTCTGTCTTTTGTTTGTTGCTGAATAAACAAACCTACGGAATACTCCCTGAGTGCTGTACTTTGTCCGAAAGTGTGGACTTTGTTGGTAGCGCTGATTATTTTGAACGCGGGGCACCACCGCGTTACAGCACCCGCCTACGAGTGCCTTGGCTTTTGGTGCAACTTGGTAGCGATAATTGTTTCCTGGGCACCGCGTGAGGACACTGCAGCTGTGCATCTACACAGGAGTGAGGACTGCAACCGCAGGAGCAGAATGAGCACGGACCGTCCCTTCCAGTGAAAGCAACGGGATCGGGTAAGGCGTGCTCCTATCTATATTACAATCCTCCTCAATTACTGCATTACGAGTCCCACGTCAGGCGTATGGGAGTCCGTTAGAAGGAAGAGTACACTCTCTCTTCCTTATATTCAAGCAAACCACAAGCAATGTTTGACGAAGCAGATCGTCGCGAGGCAGCTCATGACATCTTCAAGAAAACCACAACATCGTCATTAGAGAACCCACAGGCTGTATCGAATGAGTCAAACACTCGCAAATCCTTGCGCACACTTTTCACCAAACTCGAAAGACTCTATGAAAGGGAGGTAAGAAAATGGTGGGAAGCCACCTCCCTCCAAAGTTACATGGATGTCGACAGAGTGCCTAGGGGCCTACGGATCTACACTGTGCCCGCTTAAGAAAACCCGGATCCTTGTCTCCTGGAAGAATGGGCTGAATACACAGCAGCGTCATGCAAAGGCATGCTCGCAATCCTGGTTAAATTCGCGTGGAGCGACAGAGAAAAGGCATTGGTGGAAATTGCAAATCTGGAGAAAGAAATTGCAAACGATGATGACAAAGCTAAACAGGAAGAGTTAAAGGAAGAAATGAAGAAACGTTTACAAAAATACGAATTGAAGATACGACAACGTAAGCAGGACAAATTTGAGCGTGATGAACGCGATTACGCCCAAGGGAGGATCCTGACCTTCGCAAGAAAATTTGACGAACCACGAAAAGCCATCCACAAGAAGAAATCTCCGGTACCGTCTGATAGAATAGAAACGTCCGAATCAGAGGTCACGGAAAGTGAACTATCGGGAGAAGACACGACTGCCCCTCAGAGTGATAAAACGAAAAATCCTTTTCACTTGGAGTTCGATCTGATACGGCAAACGTGGCTGAGAGGCGGAAAGAGCAAGCCTCCGGAAAACGCAGACGGACAAGGAGAGGTGGCTGGTGGCGCACGAAGCAGAGGAAGAGGCAGGGGCGCATCTCGAGCGAAGCGCAGCAACAGGGGAAAACGGTGGTAGAAGAAACAAATGATCTGACCATCATTAACCTTACGCCACGTGTATTAAGCGAAGCCGAAGAGGCAGCCCTGAAACTAGGACTATCATTCTGCCCGAGCGATCGCTTAGAATACACGCAGACGCGCATCGACTTATTCAAATTTATCCGCAAAATCAAATTACAGAAATATTTCAAATTAAAACCTTCTATAACTGAAACGAGGAGACTGAAGCACAAACCTAGGCATAAGGTAACAGATGTCTTAACGGTCCAGGATCTGAACACAATTGAATTGCTGGAAGAATTACGAGCAGAAGAAGCAATCGCAACCACACAGAGTGAGGATTTAGTCCTGAGAGTACACCGGGCGGGGATTGAACAAGAAACACCTTTAACCACCTTCAAGCCTCCCTCCATTTTCAATCCACAAATGCCATACGATACCATAGACTCGTTTTCCGATGCAGTACTTCATGATCTTCAGAAATTCAGAATCAAGACTTCTTCATGCACACCGAAACAACAGAGGAACTTAACCCATGAACAAGAAATGATCCTTAAGAATTTGGCTATGGATGAAAATATAATCTGTAAACCTTCGGACAAAGGTGGCAACGTAGTGTTACTTACAAGAGAACAATATTGTCGAGAATCTTACCGACAGCTGAATGACATCAGGTTCTATGAAAAAACTAACAAAGAACTGTACCAAACTAGCATCACCCAGTATCATGCCTTGATTTCTAAATGGCATAATCTAGGGTTGCTTGATATTAATGAATTTCTCTTTCTACGCAACAATGAACCAGTCACACCTACGTTCTACCAATTACCGAAAATCCACAAAGACAAAGTTGATCCACCTGGGAGACCGATAGTCTCTTCAAAGGGCAGTTTGGCAGAGAATATGTCCATTTATATAGACAGTTTTCTTCATCCATTTGTCATACAACTCAAGTCATATGTCAAGGACACTAAAGATTTTATTTTTCATCTGATGGACATTCACTGGGAACCTACCTTTAAACTAATTGCCATGGATATTACTAGCCTATACACCTGTATTGATCACCACCAGGGTATAATGGCAATGCGATACTTCCTAAATAAAAGGCCCCTAAAATTCGCAGAACACAGTATCATGCTGCTTGAATTCATTGAATTCTGTCTCCACAACAACATTTTCCTATTTCAGGGTCAATTGTTTAAACAAATCTCTGGAACAGCTATGGGCACCTGCTTCGCCCCCAGCTATGCGAATCTTTTTGTAGGCTGGTGGGAGGAGCAGGTGGCTCTTAGTGACGAAAGACAAAAATGGGCCGAACACATAGTTGTGTGGCACCGTTACATCGACGATCTTTTTATAGTTTGGAGAGGTTCAATTAAACAGGCAAAGGATTTCATTTCTGAACTCAATAATAATAACCTTAATCTTGGGTTCACATATGAAATTAGCACCACGGAAGTCAACTATCTAGACCTGAAGGTGCAGGTGAGGGATGGCAACCTTGGAACCGAATTATATCGGAAACCAACTGCCGGTAATTCAATCCTACATGGCAGTAGCAATCACCCCCCCAAGCTGATAAACAGTATACCCTATGGGGAACTTCTCCGGCTGAAACTAAATTGTTCCAGAGAGGCTGATTTTGTGTCTGCTGCCTCAAATTGTATGACAAGATTTTTAACTAGGGGCTATAGTCAGGAAGTTCTTAACGCAGCATTGGTGAAAGTTAACAATATCCAGAGGAAGGATCTGTTGATCCGGAATGACACCCAGACTCACAGTAAAAAAAGTAAAAAAAGTAAAAAAAGTACAAACTTAGAAGGTAGCAAACTTCGGATGATAACAACCTTCTCAGATGATGCCAATACTTTGAGGAGAATAATGAAAAGGAATTGGCACATTTTGCAAACTGATTCCGTAATGGGTAAAGATATCCCGGCAGTGCCATTGATTACTTTCCGTAAATCACGGTCTTTGAGGGATAAACTGGTTCAGAGCTACCTACCACCTGTAAGTCACTCTAAAGGTGTTCTGAAAGATATGAAAGGTTTTTTCCCATGCGGGAAATGTAAAGCTTGTTGTAACAGCAAAAGAACCCTGAGCTACACTATTGATGGGATAAAAAGACCCAAACCCATAGATAAATTTATCACCTGTACCACCACTCATGTAGTTTACTGCCTCTTGTGTCCCTGTGGACTTAAGTACATTGGCAGCACTATTCATAGTGTAAAAATGCGCATCTTGGAACACCAGCGTGCGATTATGAATAATGACAGCAACTACCCAGTAGCCAGACATTTTGCCCTCAAACATAACAGCAACAGGGAACTGTTACAGTACTTTGGATTGGACTGTGTATTTACTAATCCAAGGGGTGGGGATAGAGTGCAACGCTTGCGGAGACTTGAATCCCGCTACATAATTGATTTACACACTAAAACACCCTTTGGGCTGAATAGCGGAGAGGAATTAACTGTGCATTTGGGGAGGTAATCAGGGAGATTCCGATACATAATTTCTTCTTTTTCTTCTTCTTCTTCTTTTCTCGTTTTCCTTCTTTGTTATTCAGGAAGCTCAGGGATCATAAGATGTAAGAACAATTCTTGTCATCAATATGTGTTTCTACTGAGCATATTATGACTCTTTCTAACAGTAGTGAGTGTATAGTCTTATAGATTCTATTGGATATTCTCAATCATGCATAATATGCCTAGGCCGATACACGGCTTTGAATGTTTAATGAATTATTTAATCCATAAGTATATCCATTTTAGATCAATTGAATGATATGAGGTTTTTTGCTACAATATGTACGCCGATCCACGGCTTAATTTTATGAACATATGTAGCTTTTTATGACACACAACTGTGAAGCGACATTTATAATATGTTTAGTTAATTACATCTTGATTGCATTTATGCTTTTATAGCTGGATTTGTAACAATTGTGCAGTCTTGATGTTGATGATTTTACTCTTGAATGTCGAGCGATAAACAGGAAGAAGTGTTTATCCATATAACTTTGTACGTTAACTTCACCCTGTTAAGATGGCCGCCATGTGATAGATGAATATTGCATTAGCTATACCGGTGGGGGAAGTGACGTCAATGGCCTTTTGATTTCAAAATGCTCTCGCGCGGCTAGCGCAACTAGACACTGAAGAAGGATAACCTGAAACGCGTCTGTCTTTTGTTTGTTGCTGAATAAACAAACCTACGGAATACTCCCTGAGTGCTGTACTTTGTCCGAAAGTGTGGACTTTGTTGGTAGCGCTGATTTTGAACGCGGGGCACCACCGCGTTACAGCACCCGCCTTCGAGTGCCTTGGCTTTTGGTGCAACTTGGTAGCGATAAATATATATATATATATATATATATTTTTTTTTCTATATTTTTATATATATATGTTAATTTACAATTTATATTATTAATATATTTACTTTTCTAAATTAATATAATGTTAATTTTGTAAATTTAAAATTAAATTACAAAATATATATTACCTACTACGGTCGCCAGTAGGTAGTTATACATTTCTTGACTTGCCTTTATCTTTGGCGCTGCTTGAAGAATCTTAACTAAATTTTAAAAAAGGTGTGCCACTGATTCTTGTTATGCATGGAAAGTTTTGGGGTGATCCGTCAATTGGGGGCCGAGAAAAAGGGGGGGGGGGGTCAAAAAAAGTGTCTTTCCAATGCTAATTTCCATATGGAATTTTGAACTACAGCCTGAACTGCTGGACAGATTTACACCAAACTTGGGAGAAAGCTAGCTCTTAATACAGAAAGAGTGCTTTTTGTTATTTGGTGTTAATCTGTTCAGTAGTTTTAGAAATATTAAATTAAATTTGTATATATAGGAACACGAATCCTCCGAGGATCCCACAGTCCCCGTGCTCAAATGTGATTGGTTGCCAACACTTCAACCAGGAAGTGTTGGCAGCCATCTTCGGACTCGGCTTCAGCCTCTTTCTGGGGTCCTGAAGGGACTTCGTTGGAAGTTGTGCTGGATCTGCAGCTCCTGCTGAAAAATACTAAAAAAAAGAAGCTGGGGCTCCTGTGCTTCTGTAATGTTTAGCCCCCGGATGGGTCAGTTCCACGGAACATGGGGAAATATAAAAAGGAGGGGGGAACAAGGGGCTCCCTCCTAGGGCTTATAAAAGCCCCAGGGACTGCCACCTCCACGGAGCACTTCTTTTAATGTGAAACCGGGGGTGCCCGCATAGCATCCCCGTGCCTCTGGGATCTGACCTCCCCTGGGGCCATTAAAATTTGAATGCCTCCCCGGGCAGATGATACTAAAGTTATATGGGGGGCCCGCGCAGTGCCCCCTCAGCCCTGGGGACTGCCACCTCCTGGGGCAATTCATTCAAATTAAGTGGGGGCTGCGTGCCCCCACCCCCGCAGCCCCAGGGACCACCACCTGCCACGGGCTAAGTACAGTGAAGGAGGGGGCTGTGCTGCCCCTCTCATGGAGTCATGGATGGCCCTGGGGACCACCACCCCCAGGGCGGCTCCTGCTACCGCCCGTGGTGCCCACCACTTCAGAGGTAACTGTTTGCTTTTGCTTGGTGGGAGTTGACCTTCGATGAGGTCTCAGCAATCCCGTTATGGAGGACTATCTTGTGGCATCAGTAGGGGTTTGTGACCCCCAATGATCCTCATCAGTCAAGGGGAGTTCATCCTCTAACCAGTACTGTACCAGGAAGTGCATTAGCAGAGTGGTTGAGAAAGGGGGCGAAGCATTCGACAATGTCTCAGCAAACCCACTGTGGGGGACTTACTTGTAGCAACTATAGAAGTTCTTGGCCCCTAACAACCCTCTGCAACCAAGGGGACTTCAGCCCCAACCAGTAGTGCGCCAGGAGGCACATTTGCAGAGTGGTTGAGAAAGTGGGTGGGGCCTCTGATGAGGCCTCAACAATCCCGCTGTGTGAGACTTACTTGTGGCAACAATAGGGTTTTTTGGCCACAAACGACTCTCAGCAGCCATGGGGAGTTCATCCCCAACCTGTATTACGCCAGAGTGGTTGAGAAAGGGGCCAGGGCCTCCAATGATGTCTCAGCAATCCCACTGTGGGGGATTTACTTGTTGCCAAAATAGGGGTTCTTGGCCTCCAACAAACCTCAGCAGCCAAGGGGACTTCATCCCTCAACCAATAGTTTGCCAGGAGGCCCCTTTGCTGAGAGGTTGAGAAAGGGGTCAGGGCCTGTAATGAGTTCCCAGCAATCCCACTGTGGGGGGCTTACTTGTGGCAACAATAGGGGTTCTTGGCCCCCAACAACCCTCAGCAGCCAAGGGGAGTTCATCCCCCAATAAGTAGTGTGCCAGAACAGAAGGTGCATTTGCAGAGTGGTTGAGAATGGGAGAGCGGCCTCCGACGAGTTTTCAGCAATACCAAGGAGGCTTCATCTCTCAACCAGTAGTTCGCCAGGAGGCCCCTTTCCAGAGAGGTTGAGAAAGGGGTAAGGGCCTGTGGCGAGTTCCCACCAAGCCCACTGTGGCGGAATTACTGATGGAAACAATATTGGTTCTTGGCCCCCAACTACCCTCAGCAGCCAAGTGGACTTCATCCCCCAAACTAGTAGTGCGCAAGGAGGAGGCATGTTAGCAGAGTGTTTGAGAAAGGGGTGGGGCCTCTGATGAGGCCTCAGCAATACCGGTGTGTGGGACTTACTTTTGGCAACAATAGGATTTTTTGGCCACAAACGACTCTCAGCAGCCACGGGAAGTTAATCCCCAACCCGTATTGCACCAGGAGGTGAGTTTGCAGTTAGGAAATACATTTTTTTTTAACCTTTGATATTCACTGAAAAAAACAAGTTTACAGGGACGATATGCTCAGGAAAAATAATTTAAAAAACCTTAGTAATTCACTGAAAAAACAAAGGTTACAGGGACTTTATAGTTAGGCTCAGATTGCACTCGTACAAAACCAGTGAAATTAAGCACTTATAGTTACCTGAACTAACTATAACTTACGCCCCTGCAATGCACTGCTTATGACCTCACATATTACATCACTCATGACATAGTCAGTGACATCACTGATGACTTCTGAAATGACATCACTGATGATATCATCCGTAGAACCACTCCCACACCTACTCACACCCCCATGTAACATCTCATACATCCACCAGCTCACCCACACAAACATTCACCCACTCATGCATAAAACCACTCACTCACTCACTCACTCACTCACTCACTCACTCACTCACTCACTCACTCACTCACTCACTCACTCACTCACTCACTCACCCATACAGGCACTTACACAACTAGTCACTCACCCATACAGATACTCACATACCCACTCACTTACTCATACAGATACTAACACATGTACTCAGCCACCTAAACAGTCACTGAGACAACCACATAGTTTCCCATAGAGTCTCTAACACTCACTTACTCAACTTAGACACCCACTCACTCACACATACAGCCACTCAAACACTCACTCACTCACTCACTCACTCTTTAACCACTTACACACCCATTCACGCACCCATACAGCCATTCATGTACCTTCACACTTACCCATACAGCCACTCACACAACTGCTCTCTCACCCATACAGCCACACACTTATTCATACAGCCACTGACATAGCCTCTCGCTGACCCATACAAAAACTCACAAAGCCACTTATGCACCCATGAGCTCACTCATCTATAGAGTCTCTCACAAATCCACCCACTCATCCATACACCACATACACACCCACTCACTCACCTATACAGACAGTCACACGACCACTTACCCTTCAGCTGCTCACACACCCACTTATTCACCCATACAGCCAAACACACCCACTCACACACGGAGATAACTAGTTACACAGACACTCATATAATCTATGTTTTAAAATAGAATCACTCTTTAGTAGTACACAAAGTAAACTAATTTAATTGTTGTGATACCTTAGTATATATATTTAACTCTTAGGAAACTTTTAGAAACACTCACTGGATGATGTCATCAGTGATGTCATTTGAGAAGGCATCAGTGGTGTCACTGACCGTGTCAGGAGTGATGTAATTTGTGAGGTCATACGCAGTGCATTTCAGGTGTGTTCCTTATAGTTTGCTCAGGTAACTATAACTGCTGAATTTCACTGGTTTTGTACGAGTAGAATCTGAGCCTAACTATAACGTCCCTATGACCTTTGTTTTTCTCAGTGTATATATATTTATATATATATATGGTTATATATATATTCACTGAAAAAACCATAGGTTTTACAGATGTTATAGTTAGGAATTAGCGTTTAAAAAACCTTAGAAATTCACTGAAAAAAACCATAGGTTTCAGGGACGTTATAGTTAGTTGGACATTTGGCTCATATAAAACCAGAGAAATTTGCCCGTTATAGTTAGTTGAGCTAACTTTAACTCGCGAACTTGCAATGCACTGGTGATGACGTCACATATTACATCACTCATGACATGGTCATTCTCTCTACACCGTTTGATGAGAGACAGAGCTTACAGAGCTTTTTTGAAAAGTTTGTTGAGCTAACTATAACTCGCGAACTTGCAATGCACTGGTGATGACGTCACAAATTACATCACTCATGACATGGTCATTCTCTCTACACCGTTTGATGAGAGACAGAGCTTACAGAGCTTTTTTGAAAAGTTTTTTGCTGTGTACACATATTTTATAGTACACACAACATGCAACGATCATCTTGATCAATAATCATGCTCTGTACAGTAGCCTTCCACGTGTGATAGCCATGCATCTGAAACGTTACAGCAAAAAACAAATGTGTGTTACACGATGCCCCTGGTGTGTGTGTGTGCGCGCATTATTGTGCTGCCTTTCGGCCTGGGTATTGGTGGCTCGAAGGGGTATCATCAGCCATGGGCAGAGTGCACATCCTAGATCACATGTGACAAACAGTAAAGAGTAATGTGTAGATTTGTGTTGCAGTATGCTCTGTTGTCAGGCTTTACCATAGTAGTGTGTCATATGTGAGACTTTCAGCTTCACGTTTGACATGCATTGCTTGACTGTAATGAGCATTATCACTTTGTATGACGTAACCTCACTGCTGATCCTCCCTCCATCCGAGCACATTCACATGTGTGCGCTTCGCGATAGCAACACTTTCAATAATACCGCACACCATTGACATGCGTATCTGTGCATATCCACCAGCTTGACAACGACATGTGATGTTGTCCATTCAATGTTTTTGGACACCATCTCATTAGCGATAGCTGCCGCCTTCCCGGTACATGCTACATTAATGTAAATTGCAGATTGTATGACGTCAAAACTGCAACAGGGACACCCACATAAGTACACTTCCTGCCCAGGCAGGAACTGAACAACGCCCAGGTCCTCGGAATAATTATTCACACCCCTACGCTGGCCTGGCGTACTCAAGCCCAGCCCACTTTGCGTATGTATAAATAGGATAACGACGCCGCCACATGTCCCAGTTCTTCCACACTGCTTCAGGTGATATGGCAGCATCCACCCCGCATATCATAATGCGCAATAAAAAAAAGGGATCCATGAGGTGTACATCATCCTGGCAATCAAAACTACATCTGAATTGTGAACCCTGCTAGCTGTCGTGTTTGGACACACAACAATGACAGCAGTTGAGCAGTGGTGCCTAGGTGCACAGGGGCTCCAATTGAGCGCGTTGTGTCGGGAGGGATGGGGTGCATCAGCCTGGGTACACAGTTGCAAACAAGCGATGTTGCCGTGCGTAATGATGTGATCTCTGACCTCATTCAGTCACATCTCTGTCTCATTTTAAGGACTTGCTGGACCGTACTGTAGGCCTGAGCCAGCGGGCAGCGCTGCCCTACAGACACGTGGCGTTGGCTTTTAGGGCACTGTAGTGAGCTGACTACTAAGTGTACATGCATACAGGCTTGCGCCACTGCATTGCACACGCACATTATGCTTCTAGCATGCGCTCTGTTCCTTTGTATGTGAACGTTGGCATAACATATTATTATTTACCCGTGTGTATTCTCGTGCACTCCAACTCCTCTTTGAACCACGATTACCACTAACAGTTGGTAGATCGTACTTCAAGAACGAAGGATGCACTCAACTGGTGTTCTCTCTTAAGCTTGAAATAAACCTTCATTTACCTTAAGACGTTTCCATCATTATATTATTTCTCCCTTTTCAGACACTGAGTTAGTTGCACGAAAAAGCACGCAGCAGGGGCTCAACCGGTGATAATGCTCTGGCCTTTCTGACGCCTACCATCGTGGTATCAAGGCACCGTCCCACACTGGAGACCTGCTGCGCCACCCTGAGAGGCATCCCGGAGTCGGAGCTCGCACCGGCACGTTGTTGGACACACCGGTTGTGGCAGGTGAGAAGTGAAGCCTCGGTGCGCAGGAATTGCATTTGAGCAGAGTGCGGGGGAAGGGGCTGGGGTGCAGCAGACTGGGTGCACAGGTGCAGGCAAGCAATGTTGCCGTAGATAATAATATAATCTCTGGTCTCATTCATATCTCTGTTTCATTTTAAAACCTCGCTGGACCGCACTGTTTCTCGCGGATCCCAGACACACGGGTGACGGGAGGTGAACAGTGAGGGCTGGGTGCAGTAGGCCGACGCTCTGTCTCCTCCTCCCTCTGTTCCTTTGACTCTCCCTCCCCTTCTCCCTTCCACCCACTCGCTCTCTGTCCCATTCTCACTTTCTTCCGTTCATTCTGACTACCTTTCTTTTTCTCTTGGACATGGCACACATACTTATGTTTCTTTTTTCTCTTGCAGGTTTTGGACGCTGCTTCCGGAGGAGTCCCACCCACTTCTTTCATGTTTTACTGTTGTTTGTTCGAATAAAGTTACGTTTCCATTTATTTGTGTTGTTTTAACCCCTTGCATGCCCGCCCCTTTCCCCGCCCTGTGCCGCGCTTTGCATTAGTGGGTGGGGTTCATGACGAGCTGGACTCGTCATGGGCACAGCGCCACCGCAGCCCATGACGAGTCCAGCTCGTCATGGGCACTGAAGGGGTTAATAAAAGTTATTTTGTTTACCAATAAATAAGTGAGTGTATGGGTCTTCTTTTTCTGACAACACTTGTCTGTAGTTTATTGTGAAAATCGACGGTTGATAGGAGGTTATGAGGGAAAACATTTGTAATTTTGCGGTGCACCTAACAAATATAAACCAACAGACTATTACATAAATGAAGCCTGGGTAATTGTACAACGGCAAGGGTTCTATGAATGTATAACACCATGAGTACTGCCCGTGTGATTACAGAACCAATAAGGCACTGCCTAGGGCCACTGAGGCTTCAAGGACTGGCGAGGCCCACCCTGCATATTTAAGTAAAGCCCCGGAGGTTGCCGATCCCCGGTCTTGAGTTGGCCTCGAAGCCCCCCGAACAATTCGTAAACAATACCCGGGGAGGTGTCGATCCCCTAGGCTGCGAAACGTCTCCGTGCCCTCCCGCACCTAATTTACATGTGAGATTAAGGTCCCCAGTGCTACAGAGACCCACAATATGATAATAGGATTGGCCCCGGAACATTACCCACCAGTGGGCTCATTTAAATGAACGGGTGAGACCCCGCTTCAATTTTTTTTCTCCATTTTTACCATCCGGACCCGCTTTATTGAAGCGACACGAGGGTTTCCTCCTTTCGCTTCAACGAGGCAAACAAGAATTTACTATCACAGGGTGGAAGCCATGCTCCCGCCCTGTAATAACAAACATAAATGTCCCGCGGATGCCCACCCCGGGACATTGTATGAGCTGCGTCTGAGAGGTGGCGCTACATAGGGCCATGATGCATTGGTTACTGCATAACTACAGAATTAGTATAAACGCATCCTAACACTATTTGCACACATGTAGTACAGTAACCAGAGTGTAGTGAAGAGGCAGAGGAAGCCCAAAATCAAAAAATATCAATCCTACCAGAGGTAGGATCACATAGTTCGATGAGACGACGACCCTGGGATGAGTAGAAACAGCTTTCCAAGAAAACGGGTCTTCAGTAGAACGCAAGCAAGCTCAAAATCTTGGTGAGTGCTGCCTACTTTTTACCTTCTCCCGCTCGTCACCAATATTATGTAGTGAAGAGGAAGACAGCAGTAGATTTATTGCAGGAAAAAAAGACAGCTTAAACAGCCACCAACAGGACCAGACAGCAAGGCAACCATCTTCTCCAGCACCATGTACAAACTCCCCAAGATTCCCCTCATGACAGCCTTACATTCTAACATTACATACTTACATTATATTAGCATTGCATACTAACATTCTACTATAACTTACATTGGGATACTACACAGAGCACATGACTTTACAGCAATGAGCTCATAGTTTCATCCACGAGTCTTGAGACCGGTAGGGGTGAGTAGTTCGCTTCCCACTCCCTGTATTGTATAAATGCAAACTAACACTGCTTCCACAGGTATGCTACAGCGCCCAAAGCACATCACTTTACAGCATTGAGCTCACGGTTTAATCCCCGAGTCTTCAGACCAGTATGGGTGAGTAGTTCGCTTCCCACTCCCTGTATAGTATAAATGCATACTAACACTACTTACACAGTTATACTACAGCGGCCAGTATGCTACAGCGCCCAGAGTCCATCACTTTACAGCAATCAGCTCAGTTTGATCCCCGAGTCTTCACACCGGTAGGCGTGAGTACTTCACTTCCCACTTCTGGTATAGAATAAATGCACGGTAGTGGTCAGTAGTTCGCTTCCCACTCCCTGTATCATACCCGAGTGTAGTAGCATCTCATCTCAGCTGAGCAACACCGCACTTTCAGTCCGGTAGGAGTGACTACTTCGCTTTGCAGTCCCCCACAGAGGTTACAGTGCTCCTATCCACCTGTTTCCTACTCTTTTCGTCATTTTTCCCCCTTACTCACTTCAACAGAATCACAAAATGGCTGCCAACACTTCCTAGTTGCAATCACTCGCACCGCTCGCAGCCAATAAGCATCAAGCTCGTGCGTGTACCGCCTCAGCCGATCAGATGGCAGAATTCCCAAATATCGATATCTGCAAATTTCGATATTTCTCCAAAACTACTGAACGGATTTATACCAAATAAACAAAAGCGTGCTTTCTAGACTAAGACCCTTCTCCCTGCCAAATTTGGGGTAATTCCATTCACCCGTTCGACCTGTAGCCTGGTCTAAAGTTTCCTATGAAAATTAACATGGAGAAAACACGTTTTGAGACCCCCATTTTTTCTCGGCCCCCCTTTGACGAATCACCCCCAATCTTTCAACATAGGAGCTGATATGAACAAAACATTTGTTTGGAAAATTTCATGAAGATTCATCAAACGAAGCAAAAGTTATAAGCAAAACAAAAAATGCTCTTCCTATGGAAACTTGGTCCTAACTATAACTACCTACTGGCGACCGCCAGTAGGTAATATGTGTATATGTGTATAAGTGTATGTATATATATATATATTCACTGAAAAAAACATAGGTTTCAGGCACGTTATAGCTAGGAATTAGCATTTAAAAAACCTTAGAAATTCACTGAAAAAACCATAGGTTTCAGGGGCGTTATAGTTAGCTGGACTTTTCACTCGTACAAAACCATAGAAATTCCCCCGTTATAGTTACTTCAGCTAACTATAACTCGCGCGCCCGCAATGCACTGCTGATGACATCACATATTAGATCACTCATGACATGGTCAGTGACATCACTCATGACATCACTGATGACATCTCAAATTACATCACTGATGACATCATCTAGTGAATGTGTGTTTTTCTGAAAATTACATATGTTTTATATATGTATATCTCAAGGTCGATGGAAGAACAAATGGGTATATAAGTGTCTAAATGGATGATTTGTTTTTGAAAAATTGATTGTATAACTGACTGATTAAGTGTATCTTTGTGAATACATGGCTTAGTGAGTAATGTTTAAATGTGTAAATATCTGTATCAGTCTCTCACTTTGTGTATAAGTGGCTGCATGGGTTGGTGAGAAGCTACATGAGTGTCTATATAGGTTATTAGTTGGTTTTTTGAGTATCAGTATGAGTGTCTGAGTGTCTGTATGGTTCGGTGGGGGGTATTATGTAGTGCATAGGTGCATGAATGAGTGACTCACTGTTTGTATGTGTTGAAGACAGCATGTGTGCAGGACTGTATGGGTGGATGAGTGTGTGCATGGGTGTGTTAGTGAGTGATAGACTGTCTCAATAGTGTCTTTATGAGTAACTACATATGTTTTAAACTAGTATATGTGACTATTGGTGTATATAAGTGAGTATATGTGAGAGTGAGAGATTGAAAGAGTTCCTGTATGAATAAGTATGTGTTTCTATAAGTGATTGTTAAAAAGACTAAGTATGTGTAAGTTTCTGTAGAAGTAAGTGTGGTGGTGTGTGTATAACTGTATATGCAGGTAAACGGATGTTTGATTCTTTATTAGCATGAGTGACTATGTGTGTGAGTAACTTTATGGATGAGTGGCGTTGTGTAACAGGATATATAGGTGTATGAGTACATATGATGAGTGAGTACATGTATGAGTGACTGTATAGGACTGTTGGTGAATGAGTGGATGTGGATGTGGATCTTACAATTACTGAATAGGTTGTTGTAACTGGTATTGGTATGTCCATTGTTTTGAAAATTTTAATTTCTATTTTTGAATGTGTGTATCAAAGGTTATATTAGGGGGAGAGGAGGTCTGCCACTCTATCACAAGGATGATGTCATCAGTGATGTCATGAGTGATGTCACTGACCATGTCATGAGTGATGTAATATGTGACGTCATCAGCAGTGCATTGCGGGCGCGCGAGTTATAGTTAGCTGAACTAACTATAACGGGGGAATTTCTATGGTTTTGAATGAGTGAAAAGTCCAGCTAACTATAACGCCCCTGAAACCTATGGTTTTTTCAGTGAATTTCTAAGGTTTTTTAAATGCTAATTCCTAGCTATAACGTGCCTGAAACCTATGTTTTTTTCAGTGAATTTCAAAGGTTTTTTAAATGCTAATTTCTAGCTATGCCTACAGAGATAGGACATGTGAAGAAAGAAGGAAAAAAGCACAGAAAGAAAAAAAAGAAATGCAGAAAGAAGCAACAGAAGTCCTCAAAGACGAAGAAAAGTGCAGGAAGAAGTATAACGTGCAGCAAGAACAAACAGAAGAGCAGAAACAAGCCTTGTTGCAAAATCATCCTGTACCCTCAACTTTTTCAGACGGATACTGGTGGTAACTGAGTCTGACTAACCAGTCCTAGAGCCAGTTCTATGCTAAAAGACACTCAGAATACAGTGAAAACACCTACATACACTAGGGCACACTATGTGTTGGGGTCCCCCTGTGATTCGCATGACCTCCTCTGTAAGCCCCAAGTATATAATAGGGCAGGGGATTAAAACTACCTCTTAAAACGCACCACAGGGCGTGTTTGAACACGTCACCTCATGCCCCGTCCCCTCCCTTCCCCACTGTGTAAACACGCCCTGTAGCCGTTTTAAGTTGGGAGATTAAGTCCCCTTGAATCCTGAGGGTCCCTAGGGTCCAACTAGACCACTAGGTACCTCCAGTAAGCACCACAGAGCTGCCTTGCAGAGAGGTGTAAAAAGTGGCACGGCCTGCACCACCTCTCTGCAACGCAGAGCAGTGGTGCTTACTGGAAGCACCTGGTGGGCTAGTTGGACCCCAGGGTCCCTCAGGATTGAAAGGGAATTATTTCCCCAACTTAAAAACGCGCCACAGGGCCTGTGGGCGTTCTGAGTTGAGAGATTAAGTCCCCTTGAATCCTAAGGGTCCCTAGGGTCACACTAGCCCACTAGGTACCTCCAGTAAGCGCCACAGAGCTACGTTGCATGGAGGTGTAAAAAGGGGCGTGGCCTCAGAACACCTGTCTGCAACGCAGCTCCCTGGCGCATACTGGAGATACCTGTTGGGCTAGTTGGCCCTCAGGGACCCTCAGTATTGAAGGGGAATTAATTCCTCAACTTACAACTGGCCAGGGGGCGTGTTTGCAGAGTGCTGCAAGGAGGGGGCGTGGCCTCCGGCACGATGCCAGTCTTTTATTTATTTATTTTTAAGAAGGAGGGCTTTGTGGCCCCCTTTCTTTTTCTAAATTATTAGCCCTGGGGACCCCATCCCCCAGGGCCTGCACCCTAATTTTTTTTGTTGAAAAAAATTAATTTGGCCCTCCCAAGGCCTTAATCGGCCCCGGGGACCCCAACCCCCAGGTCATGGCCTTTTATTTATTTTTTTATTCTTTAGGAGGGGGGCTGTGTTGCTCCCCTCCTCAGGCCACTTATGGCCCCGGGGACCCCATCCCCCGGGGCCGGCCTTTGTTTTTTATTTATTTTTAAATAAATATATTTATAGAAACACCTAGGACATGCTGGACAAACCGTATGTACCTATCACCATGACGATTTGCGTGATATTCATTAAAAGGCGACTATGCATACAATGAATCCACGTAGAATGTATTCACACCGCTAGTGAAGTTCTGACATGTCTGACACCCTACCGTGCCTAATCCCGGCGCCCCCGCTGGTGGGTACTCTCCAAGTAGACACCCTTGTCGTTTATTTATACAAACATGGGTAGCTATTGACGGGCACATTTAATACACATGCACACCAAGCCATTCAAAGGGGATTCGACAAAAATTCGACCAAATATGCAAGAAACCCCCTCACGGTTAATAAAACACACATCCACCGCCGGATGTGTAATACTTTTTATTTTACTCTCTGGAAAGGAGACAAACCTCACTTGAGAGTCACAGCGTGCTCCTGGCTGAGCCCAATGCTGTGTTACACCCACCAGTGCCCGCCGAGTGCCACACACCTCTGTGTTGTATTCCACCAGCTAGTGCGTATGCTATGACACTCTCTAGCCCATGTGCACTGTAACACCACCCCGTGAATATGTCATGCCACACTTGCCTTTGCACGAGTTATATTGCCCCATCTAACGTGCCTTCCTCGATGCCTATGTTATAAAGCACAGCGCTATGCCATACATATTACAATCTGGGATCCATATCTTTGTCACAGTGCATATGCAATGTTACACTACCCAGCACATATTTTATATTACAACTTTAGAGACTACTTAGGTTACACAACACTGCCCTGTGCATATTACACTCCAAGGCGCATATCACATAGCAAACGCTAGTGCCTGTGCTATCTCGCGCTCTCCAATGAATCTGTCATTGCGCACAATGTATTGCATATTATATTTCATGCCCCGGTTCATCTTATATCATACTTTTTGGTGCATAGTTTACACCATATACTATATCTAGTTTTCATTTTCAATCGTGCTCTCAGGACTATGTTCTATATAACACTGCGTCCACCTACCCTTTTCACGGGCATTACATTTTGCGATGGGGGTGGAGGGTCAGGGGATGTTTCTGCCAAGTGAGCCCGGAGTCACAGTCCCAAACGACCTCTTCTTCCTGAATAAAAGTGAGATTATGCTGCATACTTGTTCATATTTTAAGTAGTTCGCACAGACACACATTTTAAAAACAATAAAGTTCCTAATACCCACCTTCTATGAACAGTTAGCTTGCTGCCCCATCCACCTCCTCCCTGTCCTCTGTTGTCTGAATCCATGGACTAGCCTCCTCCCTCCTGCCATGCATGGTCTGATGTGCTGCCACTGCCCTGCATTTAGCATGATGTACCAGTCCACTCATCCTGCCCTCCATTGCCCAATTCTATGGCCCATCATTGACCTCCTGCTTAGCCTCTGTGCTTTGCTTGCTGCCCCTATTCTCCTTCCCCCTGCCCTCCGATGTCTTTGTGCATGCCCCTGCTCCATCCTTTTTGACCACCATGTTCCATGGACCTGCCACTCCTATCTACTCTGAGTGTTCTGTTGAGCTGCCACTCCCCTACCACCTGCCATCATTGTCAGATGACTGTAACCTGTCCCTGCCACCTCCACCCTGCCTGTCCACATGCCATGCCCCTATCCCCTTCCTCCTGTCCTCCATGTTCCATTTTACTGCCACACCCTTCTGCCCTCCCTGGTCTGTTGTGCTGCAACTGCTCCTCCTGCCTGCCCCACGCGGTCTGTTGTGAGGCCCCTTCCCCTGAACTCTCTTGTCTGTGCCCAGGTCCTGACCCTCCCTTCAATCCTCCATGGTCCTTTGTGCATGCCCCTGCACCCTCCTTCCTGCCCATCATAGCCATTGTGCTGCCACTAACCCTCCCGCTTGCCATGCATGGTCTTCTGTGCTGCCATGGCCCCTCCCACCTTCCCTGTGTGGTCAGCTAGCTGCTCCTGACCCCCTCCCACCTTCCCTCCATGGTCTGTGTGTATGCCATCATAGTCTCACTGTTGCTCTCCATTGTGTGTCTCATTTCTAGTGCCCGTCCTGCCTGACCTCCATGGTCATCTTGCTGCTCCTGCCCTGCCCCCTTGCCCCCAGCCTTCTGTTTCCATGTGCAGACCCCTATTCCCTCCCTCCTGGCTTGTCGGTTCCATTGTAATGCCCCTGATCCGTCCCTCCTGCCTTTATGGTCTGTTATGCTGCAGCTTTCTCTCCTTTCTGTCCATTATGGTCAGCTAGCTACCATTGCCTCTTTCCCCTCTGTTGTCTGTTGTCCATGTGCATGGTCCTGTCCCCTCCCTCTTGCTTTCTATGGATTGTTGTGCTGCACTCCCGTCCCGCATGCCCTGTGTGGTGTATTGTGCTGCTGCAAACCCTGATGCCTGCCCTGTAGGGTCAGTTTGGTGCACCTCTCAATGTCCCTCCTGTCCTCTGTTATCCGAGTCCATGTCCCTACCCCAATTCCTCCTGCCTACCATGATCCAATGTACCATACTTGCGAACATTTTGAACTTGGTAAGAGGGAGATTTTGAAATAAAACTGGGGTATTGATTTTCCCCTTTGAGTTGCATTGAAAAAGAGAAGATTGTAGACAGGAAACAGATCAAGTAAAGCCCATTTGAGCTTAAAAACATTGGACGTTTCCTGGCTGAAACGGGTCTGTTGGTATGTATGGTTGTATGACCACTGCCTCTTCCTTCTGCCCACAATGGTCTATTATATTGCCACAGCCTCTCTTGCCAGTCCTGTATTGTTGGTTTGTTGCCCCTGCCCCCCTTTCCACTGCCCTCCATAGTCTGTTGTGCTGCCACTGCCCTTCCTGCCTGCCTAGTGTGGTCAAATTGTTGCCTCTGCACTCTCCTACCTGCCTTCAATTTTCAGAGTCCGTGCCCCTGGCCTCTGCCTCTCAACAGTATCCCAATGAACAACTAGATTGCTAACATTCTATATTTATTACAAAAGTGTGGAATGCCTGACGTCATCTTGATGTAATCAAAACTGTAATGCCTAGAGCATTTCCTTTAGAAATTACATATATGAGAGGGTCTTATTTGCATCAAAATTATGATTAGTGCTCTAAAAAACTAAAATGAGGACATATTTTCTGAGTTTTCAAATAGCGACAAAGAACTTTTAAATTATTTGTAATCTTAGTTTTTTTATCCAGTTGACCACTTGATTAAATGTTGCATCCAAGGGGAGAGGGTGTGGTGTTACTTCCAGAGCTACAGACTTTGCAACTGGGGAACCAGGTTGGAGTTTCTGCTTCAGCTCAACATTCTGTGATTCTGGTCGAATCACTTAATCTCCCCATTTCTACAACCAACATGAATTTGATCTTGTGTGATGTAACCAATGTTCATGTAAAGCACTCCAATACCTGACAAGTCTGCACTATATAAAACTGCAAATACACAAAAAATAAGTGTTTTGCACACTTCTGTCATTGGGCTACATTTGGGCTACATCTGGGTGATATTTGGGCTACATTTGGGCTCTTTTGTCTCTGGTGGCCATTTTAGGAGATTTATTTGTTATGAAGTTTCCTAATTTCCTCATTTACTGCAGTCTCCTCAGTAGGAAATGCTTTCAGTTTTTTACTTTGATTCCATCAAGAAGGTATTCAGATATGTCACACATTTGCCATAAATTCTGAATGTTAGCACTCTAGTTGCTCATTAGATCACTGTAGTAAAGCTACTGCTCACCACGGAAGTCTGCTGCTAGTATTAGAAGTGCATGTTTCAGTCTGCATATCAGAATTTTTTAATGAAATAGAAGAGGATTTGAGAAGTCACTCAAAATGTGCCCTAATTTCTCTTTCTTCAGCACTAATCATAATTTCTATGGCAAAATGAACCCCCTCATTGTGTTCCTTTTCAAATTAAATGTTTTAAGTGTTACCAGTTTATTCCAATCAAGATGGCTTCAGGTGTGCCATACTTTTGTCATAAGTAAGACAGTAAGCGCTCTAGTTGTTCTTAAGAACACTCTGGGACATTCTGTCATTGGGCTATACTTGGGCTACATCTGGGTGATATTTGGGCTACATTTGGGCTCTTTTGTCTCTGGTGGCCATCTTGGGAGATTTATTTGTTATGAAGTTTCCTAATTTCCTCATTTACTGCAGTCTCCTCAGTAGGACATACTTTCAGTTTTTTACTTTGATTCCATCAAGAAGGCATTCAGATGTGTCACACATTTTCCATAAATTCTGAATGTTAGCACTCTAGTTGCTCATTAGATCACTGTAGTAAAGCTACTGCTCACCAGGCAAGTCTGCTGCTGGTATTCAAAGTGCATGTTTCAGTCTGCATGTCAGAATGTTTTTATGAAATAAAAGAGGATTTCAGAAGTCAAAATGTGCCCTAGTTTTTCTTTCTGCAGCACTAATCATAATTTATATGGCAAAATGAACCCCCTCATTTTGTTCCTTTGTAAATTAAATGTTTTAAGTGTTACCACTTTATTCCAATCAAGATGGCTTCAGGTGTGCCATACTTTTGTCATAAGTAAGACTGTTAGCGCTCTAGTTGTTCTTTAGAGCACTCTGGGAAGCTGCAGTAGAACACAAAGGAATCAACTGACAGTCTCTGCCCTTGTTGGATGTACATGTTTTACTGAGAATGTCAGACTTCATTCTTACATGACTGAGAAAGATAATGTGAATTTACAGAAAATATGCTCTCAGTTTAGCTTATAGATCACCTTCCAAACCTCTGTGGGAAAGTATGAGAAAATAGTTTTCTCTCAAACATGGTTCGTGATATCACAGCAGAAGGCTTTTTCACATGGTAAAATCCCCTTAGAACACACCACAATTCCTAAAATGAGTATGGTACCATCAACAAATGATTTATAATGTAACTAAAGTCTTAAAACCTTCTATTAACTGCAATGCTTTTTAATGAGGTGCTATCATGTATATTGGTCCCAAGATGGCTGCCAACACTTCTTGCATGAAGTACTGACAGCCAATCAGATCTCACGATGAGATGTGTGGTTAGGCTCCGCCCAGATATGTATGTGATTTTACTTTTCATTTTCTCAGGAACTACTGAACAGATTGACACCATATATGCAAAAGGCACATGCCTGACCTGAGGACTACCTCTTTGCCAAATTTCAAGTAATTCTGTTCAGCCGTTCGGGCTGTACCTTGGACTAAAGGTCCCTATGGAAAATTGCATGGGGAAAACACATTTTGGGACCCCCCTTTTTTCTCAGCCCCCGCTTGACGAATCCCCCCGAGACTTTCAGGGTAGGAGCGGAGCGCCCCACCTATTTTGAAAATTTCGCGAGGATTCGTCAACCGGCGCCAAAGTTATCCCAAATAGAATGTTGCGGATTTCCTACGGAAACACGGTCCTAACTATAACTATCTACTGGCGACTGCCAGTAGATAATGTATGTGTGTGTGTGTGTGTATGTGTATATAAATATATTACCATTTGAACAACCAACACATACTAATGTTGTGGTGTTGCATAGTTTAAATGTGTTTAAAAATGTACACCAGAATATTTCTATGTAAATAAAAATAAACAGAAACTTCACTTCAATCACTAAACTTCACTCAGGAACTAAACGGAACATTCTTGCCTGTGTTTAAATAAATAAAAAGTTAGTCATGATTACACTTTCAAATAAAACATGTGCCTGCTCCTCTGGTAAGTCATACAGCTTGCTGTACAGGGACAGGACCTCATTTGCTAACATCTCCAGCTCATCTGGTGTGAAATGTGGGGCCCTACCTCCTGTTTTACTTGGCATTGCAGATCCCAGAGGTAGGAAGCAGCAGCAACAGTTGAGGAGGTGTGCTTGGTGGCACTGTTAGGAGGCAAGGGAGTTTTTTTTTTATTACTGCATACATCTACATGACATGTAAGACTCGTCAACTGAAATGGACATATCGATTGTCTTTTATGCATTGCTTTCACACGTTAGCCTATGGCTGTGTCCTTCGTGAAGTTTCACACCCACTATCCCTTAAACTTCCGCCAAGTTCCAATTAACTGCAAAGGTCCGGACGGCGAGGTCAGGCTTCCGCCATTTTAGATTGTTAAATAGTGTGTTTGTGAATGTTAAGTGCGTCACCACCACTCAAAATGGTGGCTAGTATGTATAAATATACAAAATTGTTAATGCTATTTATTTGTTTTGCCACAAATGTATTATGTAGTGCTTTACTGTTGTTAAATACGATAGTTGCACAGTTTTGTTCATACTTCCGTTGACAGGATTTTAGATATAACTTTTTTTAAAAGAATGTTGAAATAATAGATTTAAAATGTATTATCTACACATTTCTTTTTTTTAAAGTAGTATACATGTTGACATTTTTCACAAATAAATGTTGTGTAAAATTATGTAAATAAAACAATATTTTGAAAAATAAATTAAATTTGTGTTTTATTTCAAAAATATGTTAGCAAAATTGATACAATTTTTACAATTTTTTAAAAATAGACATATGTTCCAAGTGAGAGTGAGAAGACTATGGGCTTAAGTTATGAGACCATTTCCAGACCTTGCCACCATGGAAGAATGGGATATAATAAAAAAAAATCAGATTAATTAGGCATACTATTATTCATTTATGTCATCACCTGGAGTCAGATTTTCTGCCTCACAATAGGAATCCCACATCAATAACACCAATAGTGAAAACAATGGCAGTACTCCATTTTGTAGCTACAGGATCATTCTAATATGCTGCTGCATTATCTGGTGGAATGTCACAGCCTTCTTTCAATGCTACAAGAAGTTGTTTCTTCAATGATGAGACACATCAACAGCTTCATACAGTTTCCAAGAAATTAGTATTTAGCCAATGTTGAAGGAAGATTTGTATGCTTTGGATCACCTCCCACATGTGGTTTGAACAATTGAAGGCACTTATATTGTCTTGGTGTCACCACACAACAGACAACAAGTCTACTGCAATCAAAAAGCTTCCATTCGATCAATGTGCAAGTTGTGTGCTTAAAAGATTTGTACATCACAAGTGTGAGTGTGCACTTTCCAGGATCAACACATGATTCATTTATACTACGGAACCACACCATACCTCTGCAAATGTCACAACTTGGAAATGAGAGTGTCTGGATCATTGGTAAGTACAAAATGTCAATATATTTTTAGCTAATTTCAAGTTTAATTTCAAGTTAAATGATCAAAAATAGGTTTACATTTTTTGGCTCAATATCTTTTTTTTCATATGGGAGACTCAGCCTATCCTAACCGACCACGGTTGTTTGCACCAGGGGAAGTCAGCTTCAATGTGGCCCATGGAAGAACACAGAGGCCAGTGGAGAAAACGTTTGGGCTCGTAAATGCCACTTTCGATGTTTGTATAAGAATAGTGGAGCCCTCCTCTACTCAGCCAATAAGGTGTAAAAAATCACCATGGCATACTGCAGGTTACATAAGGTTCCCTGACACAACATCGATGTCAAAAATATGGATGGCAAAAATATCGATGAAAAAATATAAACAACAAAAATATTGACTCCTATACTTAACAGGTAAGTACAAAAATATTGACTAAATAAATTGTTGTAAAAAATATAGATGTAGAAAATATCAACTTTCATATAAATATAAAATAAACTAATATGTATTAAATATATCAAATATTAAATTTGATTTTAACAAAATAACATAAATGTAATATACATTTAAATAAAATACAACAAATAAACTCAATAAAAAAGATAAACACACAACCGTAATTATTTATACATATATACTTACTTCAAAACAACTAATAAACTATTATTTTTAATCTATGTTAAAAAATTTAATTATATAAAAATAAACATATATCAATGATTTAAAATATTAAAAAACTAAATTCTATAATAAATTAAATATTAATCTATTAAAAAATATTTAAACTTAAATTTTACTATACAGTCAGTGCAACAGTACAGAAAGTGTTGGATAGCAGAGAGGTAAAAATAATTATTTCCACTCCAGTGAGTGCAACAGTAGGGTAAGTGTTGGATAGCGGAGTAATTAAATTTACTATTCCAGCTCCAGTGAGTGCAACAATAAGGAAACTATTGGATAGCGGAGTGGCAAAAATTACTATTCCCTCTCCAAAGAGTGCAACAGTAGGGAAAGTGTTGGATAGCGGAGGGGTAAAAATTACTATTCCCACTCCAGTGAGTGCAACAGTAGAGTAAGTATTGGATAGCGTGGTAATTACATTTACTATTACAACTCTTGTGAGTGCAACAATAAGTAAAGTATTGGATAGCGGAGGGACAAAAATTACTATTCCTACTCGAGTGAGAGCAACAGTAGGGAAAGTGTTGGATAGCGGAGGGGCAAAAATTACTATTCCCACTCCAAAGAGTGCAACAGTAGGGAAAGTGTTGGATAGCGGAAGGGTAAAAATTACTATTCCCACTCCAGTGAGTGCAACACTAGGGAAAGTGTTGGATAGCGGAAGGTTAAAAATTACTATTCCCACTCCAGTGAGTGCAACAGTAGAATAAGTGTTGGACAACGGAGTAATTAAATTTACTATTCCAACTCCAATGAGTACAACAGTAGGGAAAGTGTTGTATAGCCAAGGGGTAAACATTACTATTCCACTTCCAGTTAGTGCAACAGTAGGGATAGTGTTGGACAGCAGCGTAATTCAATTTATTATTCCAACTCCAATGAGTACAGCAGTATGGAAAGTGTTGGATAGCAGAGGCAGAAAATGTACTATTACCACTCCAGTGAGTGCAACAGTAGGGAAAGTGTTGGATAGCGGAGTGGCAAAAATGACTATTCCCACTCCAATGAGTGCAATAATTGGGAAAGTGTTGGATAGCGGAGAGCCAAAAATTACTATTCACGCTCCTACGGTAAAAAAAAAAAAAAAAAAAAAAAAAATATATATATATATATATATATAATTATAAAAATAAATAAATATTATTAAAAAAAATCAAAATCAAATATATTAAAAATATAAAAAGAAAACATATTATAATATTAATTACATATAACAACTACCTACAAATAGTATATACAATAAAATAATGCATACATTTAAAAAAATTATCTTTAAAACTAGAAAATACTGACAAACAGAAACCTTAATTAATACATAAATGTATTAATTTTATTTCCTAACCTATAGCACCACACCAATAACAACACACTTCTACATTATAAAATAAACAACCATAACTAACATAATTAATAATTAAGAAAATATTATTAATAAAAAAGAACTAATAAACATGAATTAACTACACACACTTTAACACTATAATGTCCACAATACACACATAAATTAAACTATAAAATAATAAAACACAATTAAAAGTTATTTTTAAATTAAAAACTATTACTATTAACAACTAATTTAAAGTAATTACAATGTATAATTCATCACAAATTGCTTCCCACCCTTTACCCCTATAAAAACCACAATGCACACCTACAATTAATTACACAATTACCATAATACATTTTTAATTACTTTAATTAATATGAATTAACAAAAAATTAATAATAAAAATAAATAACTACTTAACACCCTTCACCCCTATAAACCCCAAAACACACACCTAAAATTTATTACACTATTACCATTAATTAACAACCAACTATTAATTCATAAATTAAAAATAAATTACTTCCCACCTTTTACACCTATAAACACCAAAACACACACCTAAAATTATTTACACAATTACTATAATTAATTACCAAATCATTAATTAAAATGAATTAACCAATTATTAATTCATCTATTAAAAATACATTACTTCCCACCCTTTACACCTATAAACACAACAAAACACACACCTAAAATGAATTACACAATTACCATGATGAATTACCAATTAATTAATTCAAATTAATCAACATCCAATTATGAATTAATTAATAATAAATGACTTTACATATTTCACACCATAACATCTCAATTAAACAAATATTAATAAATGAAACATAATCAATTATAATATATAATTAAATTACTTCCCACCCTATTTATTCCCCTGTAAACCCACAACCGGCTACGGAACAAAAAATGCAAAATTCTAATAAAAAAATTAATAACTACTAAAAATGTAACACATATATTAAAAATACAAACAAATCTTATACAAAAACATACATCACATACATTTAAAATATATACTAAAATACATAACATTAATGAAAAAATCGATATTTTTAACAACTATGGTGCCGATTCCGATCGGGTAAAAAATTTTCCCGTACGACTCGTATCCGTATTTTTTTACGTACAAGTCGTACAAGTCCCGTACAAACGGCGAAGTACGATTCGTACCGTAAAAATACATACTAATTGCTTCAGGAAAAGTCTACGAGACGTCCCCGGACAGATTTACGTACGAGTCGTAAAACTGAAGTCCGAGCGCACAAGTCCGATCCGTACCGGCGTCCCGAATACACAAGCGTATGGAAAACGTCCCGTACGGAGTGAACTTTGTACGACCCCTACCCCGAGTACACTTGGGCCCGGGGTACGAGTCGTACGGCCACCCCACCCCACCCGCGCTGTACCCCAGCACCCGCGTATGTCCGCGCCGGACCCCCCCACCCCAGCACTTGCACCTGCCCAGCACCCGCGCCTGTATGCGCCATACCCCAGCACCCGTGTATGTATGCGTCGTACCCCCCTGCCCAGCACCCGCGCATGTACGCGCCGTACCCAGCACCCGCGTATGTACGCGCCGTACCCCCCACCCCAGCACCCGAGCATGTACGTGCCGTACCCCAGCACCCGCGTATGTACGCCCTGTACCCCCCACACCAGCACCTGTGTATGTATGTGCCGTACCCCAGCACCCGAGTATGTCCGTGCCATACCCCCCACCCCAGCACCCGCCTATGTACGAGCCGTATCCCAGCACACGCGTATGTACGCGCCGTACCCCCACCCCAGCACCCGTGCATGTACGAGCCATACCCCAGCGCATGCGTATGTAAGCGCCGTACCCCCCACCACAGCACCCGCGTATGTACGCCCCGTACCCCACACCCCAGCCCCGTACTTGGACACACCGTACCCCAACACCGCACCCCAGCATTGCGTATGTACGATTCGTACAACACCATTGCATATCTGATCACTGTACAACAACATAGCCATGGACGCACCTTACATACGCGAAAATGACTCGTACTGAACCAGGACACTGTAAAACAGCACTAGGGGGTCAATTTGACTCGCACAACACCACAAAACACGTCTACAGGACAAAAAACAACTAAAACACTGACCTGGCACATCCAAACAGTCAAACAGAGGCCCAAACTCACAACCACCTCTTATAACACACCCACCAAAAGTTCAAACCCAGCCACACCCACAAATGGACCAATAAAAAGGGCCCACAATCACAAACCATGAGCCTTTGCAACAGACCCACTGCTGACAGAGATCACACACAAACAACTGCACCCATACACCTTAACTTACACACCTTCACACAACCTCCTTCACACAGACCCCCTCTACACGTACACACACACCTACACATTCATACCCACAACCATCCACACCCACACCCCACACCATGCCCACAGACAAGAATCCAAAGTTCACAAGGGAGGAGCTGGACATCCTTGTCAACGAAATCATCAGAGTCGAGCCACAGCTCTTTGTAACATTGTTCAGACAGACCAGCATATCCCAAAAAACTAGCCTGTGGCAGAGGATCGTCGATAGGGTGAATGCTGTTGCGCCCATCAGAAGGACCAGGAATGAATGTCAAGCCAGGTGGTACGATCTGCGCAGGGCAGTCAAGCGCAAAATGAACGAGGAATACGCCCAGAGTAACATCACAGGAGGTGGGCTGCCCCGCAGACCGGTACATTACCATCCCTGGGAGGAGAAGGTGATGGCCCTGCTTCCGCCGGTGGGAGTACACGGAGTCGAAGGAGTTCTAGAGCCTGGTGAGTACACAAACAACTCACGTAACATGGGGGGAATGGTATCCACACCCCAACTACAACAAATGAACTCACCTACCCCCAAGCCCTCACCTGACACAACCGCACTCTAAACAACGGTCAGGCCAGTAACATGAGTATGCCCCATTCACAAAGCAAGGCCATGCCATGTCCCAGCCTACACAAACCACAAACCCAAGACAGGAAGTCCGGGATGCTGGGAGGGTGGGGATCACTAAACATATTGTACAACTCAGAAACAGACACCATTGCCCTCAGCCCATATGGCCCAGGTACATACCCATGCACCATGCGCAATGCACAGGGACTGGCAAAGTACTGACAAGGTAGCTGACACTTGGCCCTGCTGTAGGCAGCACAAGGCCCTCCTGTGACAACTGCAAACTCGAACACAAACACAACAAGCTCAGAAATCTAGGACAGGAACTCACACACACTGACATGGCAGCATGCGCCATGGTGGGACAGATACATCACCTGGGATACCCACTGCCAAATCACACCACACCCACCAGCAGGCACCGTCAATCAATCAACAATCGATCAGGGTGCTTGTAAGGCGCGCAATTTACCTGTCAGTGTCTCAAGGAGCAGAGGGGGGAAGGGGGGTCCACCACTGCTGGAAGAGCCAGGTCTTGAGGAGTCTCCTGAAGGCAAGTAGGTCTTGGGTCAGTCGTAGGTGGGTTGGGAGGGTCTTCCAGGTCTTGGCGGCGAGGTAGGAGAAGGATCTGCTGCAGGCGGGCGTACGTTGGATGCGGGGGACAGCTGCGAGGGTGAGGATGACGGAGCGGAGCTGGCGGGTGGGGGTGTAGAAGCTGAGTCTGATGTGCAGGTAGGCTTGTCCGGCGGTGTGGAGTGCCTTGTGTGCGTGGCTGAGGAGCCTACAGGTGATCCTCTTGTCGATGTGGAGCCAGTGCAGGTCTCTCAGGTTGAGGGTGATGTGGCTGTGGCAGGGGGCATTGACGATCAGTTGTGCCGAGGCGTTTCAGAAGCGTTGTAGCCGCCGTTGATGTGTGGATGGGAGTCCTGCGTAGAGTGCAGTGGCATAGTCCAGTCAGCTGCTGACGAGGGCCTGTGTCACTGTTCTACTTGTTTAAGTCGGGATCCACCAGTAGATCCGGCGGAGCGTGCGTAGGGTGTCGTAGCAGGAGGAGGAGACGCCGTTGACCTGCTTGGACATGGAGAGGGAGGATGTGAGGATCAATCCTAGGTTGCGTGCGTGTTTGGTGGGTGTCAGTGATGTCCCCAGAGCGATCGGCCACCAGGAGTCATCCCAGGGTGAGGGTGTGGGTCCCAGGATGAGGACCTCCGTATTGTCCGAGTTCACTTTCAGATGGCCGCTCCGCATCCAGTCGGCGATGGCCCTCAGACCCTCGTGGATGTTTGACTTGGTGGTGTGAGGGTCCTTGTTGAGGGAGAGGAAGAGCTGGGTGTCGTCGACGTAGGAGATGTCTTTGAGGCTGTGGTGGCGGGCCACTTGTGTGAGGGGGGCCATGTGGATGTTGAACAGCGTCGGGCTGAGTGATGATCACTCACCCCTTACACAAGCACACACCCCCGGGGCAGCCAATGGAGTCACACACTCTCACAATGGACATGTGACACAACAAGATCAAGCCACAGCCAAAAAAGCATCCAAGGCCAAATGCGACATGTCAAAGACCCTGGATAACATTTCAATCAGTCCCCTGCAACATACCCATCCACAAGTGAACATTGATGTGAATGCTAGGCACATACAACTACCTTGAGGAACTGTGGCAACCAGAACATGTATGAAACATGGATGTCGCATGAAACAGCATTAACATTGTCTCTCTCTCACACACAGGGCAACGTCATGGATCTCCCCCCAACACTGGAGGGGAACAATCACAGGCCCAGGCTCGGAAGGACGATGATCCCACCGGCAGCGACGACTCTCAGCACTCTGTGGATGACCCCAACCAACCTGGACCCTCTGGTGCCCAAGCCCCTGCAGCACCTGCATCAGGTACATCTGTGCCAACCACCACCCCATTCTTGCCACAACCCAGGAGACACCCAGGAGCCCTGCCTGCAAAGAACAACTGAGCCAGTCTGACCTGGAGGGACAAGGATCTCCGGCCACCCAGGAGGAGGCAGACAACCCTGCAAATGCCATCCCTCAGGGGTCCCGTAGACCCGATGTGCCCACAACGTCAGGCCAGGCTCGTGTGGGCAGGGGTGGTGGGAGTGGAGGCAGGCGGAGGCGCGAACCTGACCAGCCAGCTGAGGGAACCGGTATGTCACACATACGCCACATCTTGGAGACATACCGGCGTGACACCAGGGGCATCAGCCAGGTAGTGGGGACCCTCAACGAGATTAAGAACCAGCAGGCCGAGCAACACGCCAGTCAACAACAACACCAAGGACGGATGGAGGCAAGACTGGCTGAGCTCCTGGCGGTGCAAACGGACATAAGCCGTTCACTCTGTCGGATCGCCGACAGCATGGGCAACCCTCCCTCTGCCACCAGGCTAAGACCAGCACCAGCCACAGGGAGGGAGGAGGAGGAGGATTCGTCCGATGGAGCGTCCCAAGCATCGTCAAGGCCTGCATCTGAGGGTCCTGCAAGGAAGGCGGGTTGTCCACGGAAAAGACCGTGAGAGGCAGAGGACCATCCACATCTCCCAGGTCACCTGGCCTGGCACCTGGCCCTCATGCACAACAGCAGCACCTCATCCAATGACATTCTCTGCCACATGGACTTGCTGGTCACAGTCTGACCAATGATGACCAACACTGTGGTCTGGACTCTGATGACTCCAACTGACAAGGATGCCATCTCCCCCTGTGAACTTTGGATTCCATGCACACTGTATAGCACCTATTTGTCCACACTAAACAGGCCCCCCACCGAGAATAAATCTTAATTTTCTACAATTACATGTTGCATTCATTTTGCATGAGTACACAACCTACGTGTGGGGAAATGTCAAACTATGCATGAGTGTTGAACTAACTCCAGCCATCCATACCCTGGAATCTGAGTCTGGGACAGGACACACATGGGTCACAATATATCATACTATACAGACATGGAGCACAATACTCAGCCATGATGGCCTCAAGCTGCTGAGGGGGGGCATGCATTACTGTGCGGACAGACCAATTGGGAAGAGTATCCTGAAGGTGTAGAGGTCATGGCTCATGTGGATGTTGCCGGGGAGGGAGTAGCAGGTATGTCTTGCCAGGTGGGAGAACTATGTCCTGCATGCTGGAGTACGGTGGATGTGAAGAATGGTGGCCAGGGCAAGGTTGGATGCACGGAGTTGGCACAACGGGGTCTTGGATAACAGACGGCCAAGGTTGGTTTGGGGTCTGGGGTTGTGGCCTGCCTCCTGAGTGTGGGTGAGGAGTCTGAAGGTCATCCTGCAGCACACAGTGATCAATTGCAGCTATCTCTGGTGGACGGTGATGTGGCTGGGGCGTGGGATGTTGAAGCTGAGGTGTGCACGTGCAGCCTGGATGTGGACAAGTTTCCCGGGAGTTAGGATGTACTTGCTCCGTAGAGGGCAAGGCAGTAGTTGACATGGCTGGTGTCGTGGGCCTGGGGCATGGTCTGTCTTTCCCTGGAGTGGATCTATCTGTGGATCATGTGCATTATGCAGAGGGTGTTGCACCCTGAGGTACAGATGCTGGTGATTAGCATGGCAAATGCGAGTGACAAATCCATGATGCACACCATCTTGTGTGCGTGGGCACTGGGTGCATGTGCAGGGCTCTTGCGGGTGGGACACAAGGAGTTGACCCACCTGTGAGGGGACAATCCTCAGATGATTACCTCAGTCCTGTACAAGTCCTGCCTCAGGTGGCTGATGTTCAGCCATTCATCAATGGATCTCATGCCTTCATGAATGTTGGAACTGGCAATGGCTGCGTCTTTGGTGAGGGTGAGGAGCACCTGGCTGTCAATGGCATACGAGCTGATGATGAGGTGCTGTGCGCATGTGATGCCGGTGAGGGGGACCTGGACACATTGAAGATTGACACACTGAGAGATGATACCTGGGACATGTGCCAGATGATGCCACTATACTACATGCTGAAGGCTTGAGTCCCACTCCCATGGCCTTGCTGGTGTACGGAGCTGGTGGGGAGTAGGAGGGACATGACCTGGTTGGTGTGACAGGGCCTGGAAGGCGGGGCAGCGCTGTGTAGGCAGTTGGAGTTACACACTCATCATGCAAAGGTGTTGTGTGTGCGCCTAGGGTATGCCTGAGAGCAGGCGGTGGCTCCTTGGATGGACAATGCTTGGAGGGTGGCTGCAACATCAGACTGTAGTGTGATGTGAGTCATGTAAGGACATGAGGGTCGTGCAATGTGCACGTTGCATGCGCTGACGGTCCAGCCTTTGGCACCGCGTGGGCGCAACAGTGGCACAGACAAGCTGATGCCAGCCAAATGAATGGGTGGAGGGAGGAAGGGAGGAGCATCTTTGAGGTGTGTGTGTTGCCAAATCTGTAAACTTTGTGTGCCCTTGCTGCAGGGGCCGCAGCAGCAGGTGGCATGTCCTGGAAACTATGCCACTAGTTGCACACAAAGACAAGGATGTCAGAAAGGACTACTGCAACAGGTATATGTAAAGGAAGGAGTGTCCGGTTTCCCATGGCACACCCAGAGACAATGGATGCACAATCACCAAAGATGACTGACACCGGATCATGAAACTGAAGGACGAGCTGCGCACAGGATACACACCCTCAGCAGGTGTTGACGGTCCATTGTGGTCACCAACATGCCCAAATACATACACAACCATGGACATCATGCACAATAGATATTCAAATCCCTGAAGAACTGCATGCATGTTGCTAAACTACACATAGACTCATATGCACAATCTTTGACAACTATGTCAGAGATGGCGCATGCAAAGTGGCAAGAGACCTGCATTGACAGAGATGAGGTACCTTGGAGGGTGAGGAACACCTTTATTACTCAGGTTCACACCTAGGGAAATGCATCAATATGAACAGACTCACAGGTCATTTGGCTGAACATGTGGGACCTACACTGGACACCCCCTTCACAACACAGATGCTGTAAATCCATTGAACTGGCACACAAGTGAAGGGGGTGAGCCAAACACCCCCTGCTGCACACGGAGGGGCTGCAATTCCCCATTTATCCTCTCATGGGGATGTCCCACACTATGTCCACCCGTAGCATCCCGTTTGTTTCAGAGGGAAGTTGTACACACATTGATGCCTTCATCAGAATCCACTGTCCCATCACAGATGACTGTTACGAAGTGTGACTATCAATACATGGGAGACATGCAACATGTCATGTGCCCCATGGTGAGTCGACATGTATGTATAGTAACACAACATGCACAGGAGCAGTGCCCACACATTCCAAACACCTACCAACACCAAAATGCCGTGCAGCAATCCTTAACCAAAAAGACTTTTCACCATGTCCGTGCATGGGACGCTGATTCAGCACACGTTGCAATACTCATGAGGAATAGCGGGAGGCCAACGATGACATGAGCAGACAGCATGTGAAATGACCTGGGGATGACAGACACACACGAAGTCAGATTCAGGTGAAGAAGTTGTTGATGAGCTGGGTGCCGGACGTCACCATCATCTTCATCATCACTGGCATCTTGGCCCAGGCCGGGATCCTTCATAGGTGCCGGACGTTGGCCATCGTCATCGTCATCCTGGATGAGAGGCACCTCCTTCCGCACCGCCATGTTGTGTAGCATGCAGCAGACCAGTATTATTTTGCACACCTTTGCAGTCTCATATGGGAGGGCCCCTCCGGTCATGTCCAGGCAGCGAAAGTGGCTTTTCAGGTGGCCAAATGTCCGCTCCATCACCCTCCTGCTATGACCATGTGCCTCATTGTAGCGCAGCTCGGCTGGTGTAACAGGGTTTCTGAGGGGTGTCAGCAACCACGGCATGTTGGGGTATCCAGAGTCACCTACACACACAAAAATGAACAAGTAGCTGAGTTTTGTAGGAGTGCGGAATACAACACTGACAAACACACACAATGAGAAACAGTCAGTACACACCGACAAGCCAGGCACGCTGAGCTGGCATCTGTGACATCAGCGTTGCAATGTGACTACTCCTCATAATGTAGGCATCGTGCGCCGAACCAGGGAACCATGCACACACATGTATGATCAACATGTCAGCAAGACAGACCACCAGAGCATTGATCGAATGGTAGTGCTTCCTGTTCCGGTATGCCTGCTCATGGGCCTGTGGTGGCATCAGGGCAACATGTGTCTCGTCACCGGATCCAATGACGTTTGGCATCCTCCCCAGTGTATAAAAGGCATCCTTAATTTCAGGGAGTTCATCTTGGCTCGGGAACTTGATATACAGGTCGAGGAATTGCAACATCCCCTCCAAGACATCGCGTAGCACCCGACTAAACATCGTTTGTGACATACCACCAGCAGTAGCCACAGTTTATTGGAAGGTACCGGTAGCAAAGAAGTGCAGGGCTGCCATCACCTTCACCTCTGGGGTCAGTGCTGTAGGGTGTGTCCGGCCAGGTAGCAGATGTGGCGCAAACTCCTCCGCCAACTCCTCAATCAGTGACCTGGTGAAGTGGTACCGTCTGATGCTGTGGCGTTCCTGCATGGTTGCAAGGTCTGGGAACGGCCGATGGACAGCTGGTGCCCTGCAGTACAGAGATGCACAAAGGAAGATTGTCAGTACATCCCCCCATGTGGCCATGACCACGATCACTATCACATGCTAGTTCATGACATTACACAATGTACTGAGGTGTGTGTTGATCACGGACACATATGTCACCTACAAGACCACCACCTCACATCTCAATTCCACATGTCCACATGAGTGCCACGTAGTGCAATGGGCTAATCATCTGTCTGTGTCACCCAACCTATGCGCTGCCGCAACGTTCAAAATACCCACCCCAGTGACAAATGAGGACTCATGTCTCCCAGGCATCACAGATCTTTGCTATGCAGAAACCCAGGCTCCCTGTATTGCCACATCAACACAGCAATGGACATGGCGTACACACCTCAAGGCAAGCGTAAGGCCCACAGGTAGTGGCCACTGTTGTTCCTGCTGGCCCTACATGTACGTCTCTTAGATACACACCCCATTAAGGTTGATGCATATACCACATGGATGTGGAGACTGTCACCCATTGGTAACATGTGATCAGACACATCTGAGACACAACATGCACACAGACTGTGGGTGCACATCAGTATTGGGGCTACAGGTCTCACTGTGACGTAAATGCCATCACCCCCAGGACTCAGGGTGTATGTGACATGTCTTAAACATATCCAACCTGACACTGTGGCCTTCACTCATGCCCATTACTGTCCAATTGCACATCACAGTGCTAATGTGCACAACACATGAAGGACTCTGCCCCTAAGTACACGTGCACAGCCTGGGAGTGGCTGCACAAAGTGCCAGAAAAAAACCCAGCTGGGCCCCCTCAAACACCCAGGGAATGCAGCCTCATATGCCATGGGACACTGTGTGACCAATGCTATAGTGTGGCAGGTGTGTGCAGGTGTCCATGGGCAGTATATGTGTGTTGCATCCGTCTAATAGTCACACTAATGAGGTCTGACGCGGGTGACAATGCGTACGCATTGCACGGGGGATGACCGAGCCGTGCGTACACATTGTCATTGCATACAATGAGGTCTGACGCGGGTGACAATGCATACGCATTGCACGGGTCATGACCGAGCCGTGCGTACGCCTTGTCATTGAATCCAATGCGGTCCGACGTGGGTGACAATGCGTACGCATTGCACGGGTCATAACCGAGCCGTGCGTACGCATTGTCATTGCAAACAATGAGGTCTGACGCGGGTGACAATGCGTATGCATTGCACGGGTCATGACCGAGCCGTGCGTATGCATTGTCATTGCATACAATTAGGTCCGATGCGGGTGACTATCATGCATTCGCGTCGGACAGGCATGGTCCGAGACAGGCGTACGCCTTGGCCATTGAATCGTATGGAGACGGGTGCATGTGTATATTCAAAATACGCGTTGTACAGTCAGTTGAACGAGCCGGGTGCACCCATTGGCTCAGGACTGTCATGGAGACGGATGCGGATACAAAACTTGTACGAGTTGTGCACTGGAATTTCAGTTGGATGCCTACAACAATGTTGCAATTTATAGTGTTCCTTGAAGGTGAAGATTTGAACGATGCGGAAGGTGTGGACGAGTTGTACTTTTGAATGGATTGGCCAGATTCATAGGATGCAACCGTGTTGGACCTATCACTTGGGACACATGGCACAGAGTCTGCCTCTGCAGCACAAATATAAGGCTGGCTGGCCCCCAGGGAGCTCCCTTGCCTGCACTACATGCTACTGGACCACATCCCTGCTACCACTGCTGCTGTCTATGCATCCTCTGGCTCCTGCTATGGCACGTACACTGGAGAGGGCCCCAGCCTTCACTGAGGAGAAGAACCAGGCCCTGCTGGACGGGCTCCTTCCAGAGTACAGAAAGCTCTATGGGACACCAGGGGAGCAGGTGAGTGTGCTGTCCACTGCCTTCCTAATTATGCATGTTGTCTGACTAGCAGTACTAGCAGTGTGTACACCAGTGGCAAGAATTCTCACTGACTACTTTCATCCACCAAAGTGTGTAGGTACATGTAATGAATAGTTTTCATGCTGCTAAAGTGCATTATTGCAAGCTTAAACTATCCAGGCATTGTTAACATGTCAGACATGCATGTGAGTTTTCATTCCCCATGGTTGCACTATCTGTGTAATGTATTTCCCTATGTGATGATGACATGTATATCCAATAGTGTGCTGCACAAATCTGGGGCATGTGTGTTAATGTACTTTTCACTTTGTCATCCTCACAGGTTGATGCCCACCAGAAGCAGGAGATCTGGCTGACCATCGCCCGGGCTGTTTGTTCTGTGGGGGTCTACAAGCGCCGGATCCACAACTGCCAGAAGAGGTGGCAGGACCTTCGTGGCTGGACCCGGAGGATAGCTAGAGTCCAGCTGAAGCTGTCACCTCCACGCAGGAGGGGCGGACACCTGACCCTGTCTCCCCACATGCTCCGGATACTGGCGGTGGTCTTCCCGGACCTGGATAGGCAGCTGAAGGCCAGACAGCAGCAGGAAGGGGGTAAGTCCATGCCTGCTCTGTGTACTATGTCTGACATGCAAATAGCAGTCTTTTGTCCTGGTCACACTTCTACATTACGTACGTCTTGTACTCCCAAAGTCAGGTCTCTTATTTGTGTGATGCACCCTCCTCATCTGTTCCACAGGTGTGGCCCCTACAGTCTGTTGCTTGTGTCACTAGGGCACTGTGTCCCTGCAGTCAGCTACGTTTCAGGTACCAGTCAGCATCAGTTCCCGTGACTCTGTTGTGTGTTTCATGGGTGGGTCAATTGTTTACACAATGCCTGAGATCTGACATGTGAAATGTGTGTGCCCTTGAGATGTGTACCAATTGCTGGTCTGACTCGCAACATGTTTCTGGGGTATTCAAAACAAAACCATGCAGCAGGGGACTCCAATTTTTGGACATCAGGAGTATGTGTATCAAGTATGTCACAATTGCTTAGCGACCTGACTACTGTCCGGGACAATACACTGTTTCACTTAGTCCTGCCCAGTCATGCCCCCTCAAGGGCATTTAGAAACACTCTGTAATCCCACTCCTGTGTATGAAATTGCAGGTTGTGCTTAGTGACATGTGCCCTCAGGTGTGTGCCTCTGTGTCATTAGGGTGTGGCTTGTTGCTACGTACAACTGGGGTGTCCATGATTCAGAGGGTCAGCATGACATCTGCAATGTGACTGTGGGAGACAAGACCTGTGTGACATAGAGGTGTGTGATCATCTGACAGCGCACAATGGTGTATGCAACTGTGTCCCTCATGCAGCTGGGTTATATGCATGGCAGACTGTGATGTGTTAATGTACATGGATTTGTGTTTGCTGAGACTCATATGAATGATTTGCATGATGTGAGGTCTTCTGGGTCCTGGATATGTTGTTTGCATGGGATGGGCAAGTGCGCCAGTCATCTGCAGAGTCAGATTTACCCCTGAGCTAGGATTGTGAGTCAGTGCATATTGTTGTTGTCTGGATGCCCTGCCCCTGTGACAGGAGACAGTGTTGACAGACTTTCAGGGCATCCCAGTGCCATGGCATTGAACTTGCTATGAGTGAGCCTGTGTTGTGTTCAAGTGTGCACCATGCACCCCATTGTGGCCTTGCCCATCAGGACATGAGTACATCATAGTGTGTGTTGCTGGCATGCATCCCAAGCATGTGAAATGAGTCTCTGCCCATACCTTCATCCGGACACCTGTACTGAGTCAGTCGCAAGAGATGTGCTGTGTGTCTAGTGACATAATCCTACATGTTCACTTGCATGTACAACTAATGTGTGGGTGGTGCATGTTGGCACATTGGTGTGTTAGCATCCAACATGCAACGGACATATGTGTGAAAGTCAAAGAGGGATATGTGTGCCATGGTTGATGTTAAGAATGACATTTGTCTCATCCTAAACAGTGTTGGCAGTTTGAGCTGTGTTCAGCTGATGATGCCAGGGCTTGCCCTGTGATATGATGTACTCACTGTGGTGTGTGCAGTTGGTGCAGGTGACTGATGTTGTTCTGTTACTTCCTATTCCTATCCAGATACATCCACGGCCACAGGAGGGGACAGCTCCATGGACCAGGAGGAGCCACAGAGCCTTACAGGGACAGAAGGAGAGGAGTCAGGTGGACCCAGTGGCACGGAGGGCGAGTTGAGCCACACAGAGGAGTCGTCAGCACCATCCCCCCCAGCTGAAGGCCACAGCAGCTCTGAGGATGACTCCCCTGTGGAGGCGGGTGTCAGCAGCCACCAAACACCAGCTAGTGAGGCTGTCTCTGCCACCACCACTGCCACCACCACCACCACCACCACCCTCCCATCGGCTCCCATCCCAGAGGTCCCTGTGGGCTCCCGTGTTCGTGAGCATGTCTCCTTTGTGCCAGGCACCACACCCCCTGCCCCTGTGTCCCCTGCTGCCCTGAGTGAGGAGTCTGTGGACTTACTTCGACAGATCCATGTAGGGCAGACATCGATGCTGAAGGTCCTCCATGCACACACAGGTCTGTTGACACAACTGGTGTCACTCATGGAGGGCATTTCCTCGGGCATGTCTGCCCTACAGAGGACCAACCAGTCCGTGGCCTCCTCCCTGACGGCAGCAGTGTCCCTCCTCCAACAGTCCCACACCCCTCCTACCCCTGCACCACCCATGATTCCTAGCAGCCTACCTGTCCCTAGCACAGAAACCCCCAAACCAAGGGCTAGGCGTGGACACAAGCAAGCGCAGGGGACTGATTCCACACTCACAGGGGCTGGTTTGCTGACACACACACAGTCACCCACAACCACTCCACAGTCCTCCGAGACCTCTCCCTCCCAGCCCCCTTCCCTTGCCTCACCTGCAACCCCATCCCCCCAGAAGCTCTTCCTCTGTGACCTTGGCCTCTTCCCCACCGATCCAGCAGATTCTGATTACAAGGGGAAGAGGAAGTCCCCACACACAGAAGGGAGTGCCCCTCACACCCGGACACCCTCCCCAGGCCCAGTCAGACCGAGACACCCACCTGCAAGTCCCCCCGGCGCAAGAAGAGCAAGACCCCCCGCCACCATGCAGCTCCAAGGCAAAGTCTCCGTCCTCCATCCCCCAGGCCACCACTCCAGAGGTTCCCCCGCCACTCCCTGCCCTGGGTTCCCCCACACACAGATACACCATCCCCAAAATGTTAAGGCCATCCCCCTAGCACTTGCTCCTCCACACCTGGTCAGATAGTTGGTGTCACTGATGTGGGGACCGTGTCCCCCCCCCCGCCCTGCTGACCTCACCTGTCCCCCATTCCGCTCCCATGGATGTAGGCACTGCTTTGGAGTCCACGATCACCCCGTCATATGCTGAATAAAGCTTTTTTCTTTGTCCCTGTGAACTTGATTTAGCTGTACATCATGTTGATGCTGTTTTACATGCCCTTGCATCTGTAATGCTTGGTTTACAATGTTGCATACTGATGTGCTGATGTGAGGTACTCCCTGTGGTCCATGATATATGTATCCTATTCTGGTGGGTATCCATGTCATCCTTTGCAGCTACCTGGGTGTGTCTGGATCAACTATTTGTGTACATCTCTCTGTGAGCATTTCATTGACATTGTCACATCTGTGGCTTGCACCCCTGCACATGTGATGTGCTTCCCATTGTCCAAATTGTCACTTCCACATACTTCGTGCTCATCACTACTGGCCCTACAGGTGTGTGCATCATTGTAATAGGAGCAACTAGGTCCTCTGTGCAACTTGCTAGACATATGTTTTGGGTCTGTGCAGCTGACTTAGGGGAGACTCCCGTACCCAGGCTATTGAGACCAGAGCCTTCATTGTGTGGTAACTGATGGCTGGCTGACCAAGTGTTCTGCAGACATGGGTGGGACTTGCGGTGAATATGTTTGGCACAGCTGGGCTCCCACAGGAGTTACGTCCCCTCAAGTTAGTGTGTTGTCCAGTGACATGGCCTGGGCCCATGGTGTGTGTTGTATGTGCATGTGTGTGTGTCCACATCCCTGTTCATTCACAGTCAGGGTTCCCTTGATATGTTCCTGTTGTTGATGCTTGCTGAGTGGTACTGGGTTCATCCCACTACTTTTCCAATGGGCTACCAGATGTGTGGGTGCATGACACACTACTGTTAATTGGTGTATCATCATTGGGATTTGTCAGTTCTGAGTGGTGATGAAGTTGTTAGACACAGATGGGACACAGTCATGGTTCCTGAAGGCACTTGTTTGTTCGAAATATCATGTAGTTGTCCCTAGGTGGTACTTTTCAGTGATTGAGACATTTGTATCTATGTGTGAGTGCTCCCACTTGTCGGGTTCACAGCAGGGATGCTGGCAGGTGTCATCATGGGTGCCTTGTGTTCCTCCTTGGCATCTGCATAGTTCTGGGACTGTGGCAGGGATTCTGAAGGTTACATGAGCTTTGAGGTCATGGCCATGTACTGCATACTGTGCAGTGTGTCTGTCATTCCCCTGGGTTGTAAATAGTCCTTGTGTGATGTGTGTGTGCACCTTAGTTCCTGGCAACATTCCTGTGTTTGTCATGGGTGCATGTGCAATGCCACCTGTTCATGTGGACTCCACAGATACACATTGTTGCAGTTCAGGTGTGTGGTGTTGATGGTGGACTGATGTGAATGTTTGCATAGATGGTCCCCTAGCTCACGTTTGTCCATGGATGAGGGGCCATGCTGAGTGATTTGTGTTTGTGTATATGTGATGTACGTTTGTGGCACAGGACACATGTCTGGGTTTCCCAGTTTGTACGACATCTGCCTTTGTCATCACAGTGGAGGTGTAACAATAGGTAGGGGAAGACAAGGATCGATTGTGATCCAGTAGGGCAGAGGTCTTCAAACTTTTGGATGCCGAGACCCCCCTGTCAACATTTTGAGGCGTAAGGACCCCCTCTTGACAAAAATGTCTAAACCTGTTGACTAAATTGCGTGGGATGAAAATGTAAATAAGGTTATGTGATGCCGCGTATTTTGGGATAGCATTGCTTCATTATTTTGTTATTTGTTACACACAGTAACGCTGAGGAAAGATTTCACCCAATCAGTACCCATTTATAACCAAAATACAGCAATTATCATCAGAAAGATTTCAAGTCAACGTTTGTGAAGGGCCTTCCACTCTGCAGCAATACGTGCTGCCACATTAGAAGCTCACCTGGCCCTGACCGGAAGAAGCAGGGGTCCCTTAAAACCCTGGCGGTTTTGTGTAGAGTTAAGCCTTTTACCCATGCAGCTTTCCTCTCACCCCCTCCCTTCCATCCCTCTCTCCTCTCCTAACCCCGGATCCCTCTCTCACTTTGCAGGTCATTTTCTTTCACCCCTTTTTACAACTTCTGAACTCTCCCCATTCAACCTCTCACTTCACCTTTAATCACCTCTTGCCATTCTGTCCTTTCACTGCCCTCATCTCTAACAGTCTCTCACATTTATCTCATGGCCTCTCTGGCCCTGTCACCTCCCGTGCCCCTCAGCACTTCTCATTCACCTCGTCTCTTCATTCAAATTTTTGTCTATTTGTATCTTACACCTCTCCAGTCCCCCCATTCCTCTTTCACATCTCCCCTTTGTTCTAACAGAAGCCCTCACCTTTGGATCACACTCACTTCTTGCGTGTCCACACTTCTCTTCGGCAATTCACATTTCTCCTCATCCCTGACCTCTTCAATCAAATTCTCTCACTCCCTTGCTGTCCTCTCTCATTTTGGGTGCGGATGCAAGTTCAGAATGGGATGAATGAATGTATGATTACTGATGGGCTTGCTTGAGTGAGTTGCATATTGAGTAGTGAGGGGGACAGGTGAGTGAAGTGTCACATGAGTGCAGGTTGAGTAGTGTACTCGTGTGACTGCAGGTTGAGGTATAGTGTGAGCAGGACAAGTGCATTTTGAGAGCAGAGTGATCACTGTGAGTGCAAGGTGAGCGGGTGAATGGTGCAAGTGCATGGTGATCAGTGTGAGTGCATTGTGATCGCTGTGAGTGCAAGGTGAGCGGGTGAATGGTGCAAGTGCATGGTGATCAGTGTGAGTGCATTGTGATCACTGTGAGTGCAGGGTGAGCGTGACAATGAAGGGCGAGAATGAGGAATGAGTTGTCTGAATGCAGGGTGCATTCCCAGACCCATGAAGTAACTCAGCATGTTATTGACGGGGCGTAGACTTTAAGATCTAAGTTAAACTATTGCGGCATTAATCGGGGATCGAGGGTGAAGGAAATAAATAATGTGCTGATCCTGCAACAAACTTCCAGTCCTATGGTTAGGGTTGCCAGCAGATTATTTTGGTGGCCCAGTCGGTACAAAAAAAAACAGTCACCTAAAGCGGTATTTTCAGCGCTTATCTGTGCATACTTCCCAGGGCCAGCTTTAGTGCTGGTGGTGCCCTGTGCGACCATGTTTGTTGGTGCCCCCCACAATGACCACCCCCACCACGGATTCTCTCACTAGCACCCTTTAACAGTGACCAAGTCTCCATAACCCCACACTCTCAGATGCGTTGAATTAGTTATATAGTGCCACTCATACCAGTGTAGGGTGTCCGAGCACTTTGCATCACACACACATTACACAGAGACAATCAATCATAAGTGTTTAAATCAGTGTATAGGAAATGTTACATAAGCCAAAGGACTAAAAGTATAGGAGTCACATGTCATCCATACTGGTAGGCAGTATAGTTTAAGAGTGCTTGGTGTGGAGAAGCACAAACTCAGAGTCGAAAAAGAAACAGCATAGTTGGGAGTTTCCTTTAATAATAAGAATTGATTTCTAGCCAAATTAACCCTTTTTGCAACATTAATCAATGGTCTAATAATGTATTCTTTGCAGTGTGTATGCTGTTCTAGGATGAAAGTTAATAGCTCACTATTCTCTATTAGGACTTTAAGTTATAAATTGCAAGTAACAAAAGGATGTCTCTTTTGAAAGCAGTAACCTGCTGATCTCTTCACATCATACGCACTCTGTAATCTACTTGGTACACGTTCTTTGCAGCAGGCATATTAACCCTCTGCACTAACATCACCCAAGTCAAAACCTCAACTATACAACATTCTGATCTCTCTCCAGGAAGATAATTAATCACACAAGTTATCTTGACATTTATGTGAGGCCTGGTAATTGCTGGGGAAAGAAACGCTGCAGCCGGTGCTTCAAAAGCACAATAAACTTTCACTCACGGCGCCCCCAGGAAGCCAACTTTGTATTCCTTTCCATGAAATGCATTCTCACACTACGGCAGTGAATGTAAAATCCAAATGTAAGGAATAGGCACAGTGGGGACCCAGGGGGTACTGGAACCAGCAAAAAAACCTAAGCCTCTGTAAGCAGTTTACAAAGGCATGTTAAATGGTCTTTAAAGACCTGTGAAAAAACACGGGGGTGCCGGAGATAGGAATCCAGACACTGCCCAGCTGAGCCCCCAGCAGCTCAAGTTTCACTGCAGCAGCCCGGGCTGAGACACAGGACGGGGAAGGGGGGGGGGGGGGGCTGAAGCCCTTGGGCCTGGGCAGAAGTGTGACTGGGAAGGCGCGACCCCCTTTGCATCACTCCACGGCCCCCCTGGGGGTCGCGCCCCACAGTTTGAAGACCCCTGCAGTAGGGCATTAATTACCATTCACAAGAGAAGGGAATGGAAGGTCCGGCCACAGTCGTAGCCCCAGATATGAAGGCAACAAAAGGAGATGACTGGGCTGTTCCTTGGGGAAGGAAGGAGGAAAGGATCACTAGGGAAACAGGGTTAGTGCTCAATGGAGGACAACCCCTGAGTATCCAATTTGTTGGATATAATGGCCTCACACACCCTTGCGAGTGTCATGCTTCATCATCGGCAATGCTCCTCATTGGGCAGGCGGTCCTCTGCCACAAGTAAAATCAAGAATATCCGGACCCGGTGAGATGGGTAGGCTTGACTGGCCCTGACACGAGCAGTAGAAACCTGTAAGTTTATGGCTTCTCCCTTGATGTCAGATCCACCGGGTACTGTTGACACCCTATAACTCTAACCCTTAGGTAAGAGCAGTGTCATACAGGTAGTACAACTTATGTGCTGTATTTAAACTGATACTAACCATTAGGTCATGTTTTGTAGATTGTAGTTTTTTACTAGGTCCTGAAGAATCGCAGTCAATGTACTAGAAGCGAGAAACATGTTGACCACACCATTTGCACTCTAGCCCTGGTTCACTCCGGGAAACCATAGTCCCCATGAGCACCGGCTATTCTTGATTTTACTTGTGGCAGAGGACCACCAGAATAAAAATTGCTTTCCGGTACCTTAGGCCACATTTTATCCTCACCCACACTATCTACTCTGTCCTGGCCCCTCACCCCCACTTCACCCATAGGCAGTTGGACAAAAGATCTCCGATAAAGAGCCCCTCTTTGAGGTGAGCCCGTTGGGCATTGCACCGCCTGCCCAACGAGGAGCATTGCCGATGATGAAGCATGACACTCGCAAGGGTGTGTGAGGCCATTATATCCAACAAATTGGATACTCAGGAGTTGTCCTCCATTGAGCACTAACCTTGTTTCCCTAGTGATCCTTTCCTCCTTCCTTCCCCAAGGAACAGCCCAGTCATCTCCTTTTGTTGCCATCACAGTGGAGGTGTCATGCATGCTTGTGTCACCCCACTGTCTGGTCCCTGGGGGTAGTGGTGTTGTGTGTCAGTCTCTTGCTGTGTTAGTTGGTGTTGATTCCAGCTTGTGTCACATGTGTCTGTTGTGCTCCCTCTCATCTACCAATGCCTAATTGCCCACTGAGGGTGTCCCAATGATGGTTTACTTTTGTATTTGGGAAAAAGGGGGTGGTGATGGACAGAGTTTCTGAATGATGCAGAATACTCTTACCAAGTCAAGAGATCATGGTTTTAAGCCATCACCGTTTTTTAGCTCACTGCACCATCCCAGCTCAGAACCTGGCTACATGCAAATTAGTCTGTACCTGTCCCAGTGCATGATGGGAACAGGGCAAACCAAACTACCAAGCCAATTCTTATACTGGGAAGGAAACAAGCTTCAGGGGACCGGTTTCTGGCATCACAGCCTTCGTCGGCCCGGCTTGCCTGAATCCTGATGGTGCAATGAGCAAGGGACTCACGTCTGAGCATACCCTCCCACACTGAGTGTGGATAAAAACGATTTGGGAAAAAGGGGGTGGTGATGGACAGAGTTTCTGAATGATGCAGAATACTCTTACCAAGTTCCCATCATGCACTGGGACAGGTACAGACTAATTTTCATGTAGCCTGGTTCTGAGCTGGGATGGTGCAGTGAGCTAAAAAACGGTGATGGATTAAAACCATGATCTCTTGACTTGGTAAGAGTATTCTGCATCATTCAGAAACTCTGTCCATCACCACCCCCTTTTTCCCAAATCGATTTTATCCACACTCAGTGTGGGAGGGTATGCTCAGACGTGAGTCCCTTGCTCATTGCACCATCAGGATTCAGGCAAGCCGGGCCGACGAAGGCTGTGATGCAAGAAACCGGTCCCCGGAAGCTTGTTTCCTTCCCAGTATAAGAATTGGCTTGGTAGTTTGGTTTGCCCTGTTCCCATCATGCACTGGGACAGGTACAGACTAATTTGCATGTAGCCTGGTTCTGAGCTGGGATGGTGCAGTGAGCTAAAAAACGGTGATGGATTAAAACCATGATCTCTTGACTTGGTAAGAGTATTCTGCATCATTCAGAAACTCTGTCCATCACCTCCCCCTTTTTCCCAAATCAATTTTATCCACACTCGGTGTAGGAGGGTATGCTCAGACGTGAGTCCCTTGCTCATTGCACTATCAGGATTCAGGCAAGCCGGGCCGACGAAGGCTGTGATGCCAGAAACCGGTCCCCGGAAGCTTGTTTCCTTCCCAGTATAAGAATTGGCTTGGTAGTTTGGTTTGCCCTGTTCCCATCATGCACTGGGACAGGTACAGACTAATTTGCATGTAGCCTGGTTCTGAGCTGGGATGGTGCAGTGAGCTAAAAAACGGTGATGTATTAAAACCATGATCTCTTGACTTGGTAAGAGTATTCTGCATCATTTAGAAACTCTGTCCATCACCACCCCCTTTTTCCCAAATCGATTTTATCCACACTCAGTGTGGGAGGGTATGCTCAGACGTGAGTCCCTTGCTCATTGCACCATCAAGATTCAGGCAAGCCGGGCCGACGAAGGCTGTGATGCCAGAAACCGGTCCCCGGAAGCTTGTTTCCTTCCCAGTATAAGAATTGGCTTGGTAGTTTGGTTTGCCCTGTTCCCATCATGCACTGGGACAGGTACAGACTAATTTGCATGTAGCCTGGTTCTGAGCTGGGATGGTGCAGTGAGCTAAAAAACGGTGATGGATTAAAACCATGATCTCTTGACTTGGTAAGAGTATTCTGCATCATTCAGAAACTCTGTCCATCACCACCCCCTTTTTCCCAAATCGGTTTACTTTTGTATGGCACTGTGTCCACATCTGTGTCACTGTGGTTCAGCCCCCCTCATGTGTTGTGTAGTTGCCTGGGGATACTGTGACACACACACACACACATGTTGTGTCTGATGTGCAGTGTGAGTTTGCCTGTTTGTGCATCTGCACCAGTGCATTGGTATTGCTGTTGTGGGCCTTTGTCTGGATGCTGTTTCTGTGATTTTGCCTGCTGTCCCTGTGAGTCATTTCAAATCATTGTGCATATTCATCCTGGTTTTTGGGTGTCATTACTGGCATGGAATGTGAGTTTGTGAGCTGACACCTACAGTCTACACATGTTGTTTTGATTGGTGTGTCTATTTTCGAGATGTGTGCATGCTTGGTGATGGTCACTTCTGCTGTTGTGTCATTGTACGCTGTATGCATTGTCAGCCCCCATGTGTGCTGCTTGTCTGCACATGGCTGAGAATGTTATGTTTTCACAGCACTGTTAGCCTCACCACATCTCTGTGTGTATGGGACACAACCACTAGTTTGCCCCAGAAGTGTTTGATGTGTTGGGAGCAGGGATCATACATGCTGTTTGTTATTTGCAGCTTTGACCATGATGACACTTACCTTTTGGTCACTGTGGTGAGGGGGGTTTGGTCCCCATCACCACAATGCTCCACATCTGCTGCATTTTGTGAGCCCCCACTTAACTTCTGCTCTACACAGTGAGGGGGTGTTCTTTTTACATTGCCACAGTGCTATGGTGATGCTTGCCTTGTGTATGTCACACTCATGTGTTGGTCACACATGTGCTGTTACTTACATTGTATGCTCATAGCCATAATCACTGTTGTGGGCATTTGTCACAGACTACACACTGTTGTCGTGATGTCATGGGGGATGTATTTTGCGGACATACCTGATATTTGCATATGCTGGATGTATTGCGCATCACCCATCCTATGGCTGGGGGTGGCAGGGGTGATGGGCAACAGGTCCCCTGTGAGTGAGGGTGGCAGGGGTGATGGGCAACAGGTCCCCTATGGGTGTGGGTGGCAGGGGTGATGGGAAACAGGTCCCCTATGGGTGTGGGTGGCAGGGGTGACGGGCAACATAAGCCCTATGGCTGGGGGTGGCAGGGGTGATGGGCAACAGATCCCCTATGAGTGGGGGTGTCAGGGGTGAGGGGCAACATAAGTCCTGTGAGTGGGGGTGGCAGGGGTGATGGGCAACATAGTCCCTATGGGTGGAGGTGGCAGTAGTGATGGGCAACAGGTCGCCTGTGAGTGCGGGTGGCAGGGGTGATGGGCAACATAAGCCCTATGGCTGGGGGTGGCAGGGGTGATGGGCAACAGGTCCCCTGTGTGTGGGGGTGTCAGGGGTGATGGGCAACATAAGCCCTGTGAGTGGGGGTGGCAGGGGTGATGGGCAACATAGTCCCTATGGGTGGGGGTGGCAGTAGTGATGGGCAACAGGTCCCCTGGGAGTGAGGGTGGCAGGGGTGATGGGCAACAGGTCCTCTAGGGGTGTGGGTGGCAGGGGTGATGGCCAACATAAGCCCTATGGCTGGGGGTGGCAATAGCGATGGGCAACAGGTCCCCTGTGAGTGGGGGTGGCAGGGGTGGTGGACAACAGGTCCCCTGTGAGTGGGGGTGGCAGGGGTGATGGGCAACAGGTCCCCTGTGAGTGGGGGTGGCAGGGGAGATGGGCAACATAAGCCCTGTGAGTGGGGGTGGCAGTAGTGATGGGCAACAGGTCCCCTGTGAGTGGGGGTGGCAGGGGTGATGGGCAACAGGTCCCCTATGGGTGTGGGTGGCAGGGGTGATGGGCAACATAAGCCCTATGGCTGGGGGTGGCAGGGGTGATGGGCAACAGGTCCCCTCTGAGTGGGGGTGTCAGGGGTGATGGGCAACATAAGCCCTGTGATTGGGGGTGGCAGGGGTGATGGGCAACATATGCACTATGGGTGTGGGTGGCAGGGGTGATGGGCAACATAGTCCCTATGGGTGGGGGTGAGAGTAGTGATGGGCAACAGGTCCCCTGTTAGTGGGGGTGGCAGGGGTGATGGGCAACATAAGCCATGTGAGTGGGGGTGGCAGGGGTGATGGGCAACATAGTCCCTATGGTTGGGGTGGCAGTAGTGATGGGCAACAGGTCCCCTGTGAGTGGGGGTGGCAGGGGTGATGGGCAACAGGTCCCCTGTGAGTGGGAGTGGCAGGGGTGATGGGCAACAGGTCCCCTGTGAGTGGGGGTGGCAGGGGTGATGGGCAACATAAGCCCTGTGAGTGAGGGTGGCAGGGGTGATGGGCAACATAGTCCCTATGGGTGGGGGTGGCAGTAGTGATGAGCAACAGGTCCCCTGTGAGTGGGGGTGGCAGGGGTGATGGGCAACATAGTCCCTATGGGTGGGGGTGGCAGTAGTGATGGGCAACAGGCCCCCTATGGGTGGGGGTGTTAGTGGTGCTGGCTATGCAACCCCTATGGTGGGCTGTTGTCAGTGGCCAGGATGTGGATCCCCTGTGTGTGTGTGCCAGTTTGTGGGTACGTGTCGTTTGTTTATGTGGTAGGTGTCTGACTTACCGCCTGCGCCGTCGGCTCCTGAGCCGGTCATAGATGTAGAGTACTGGTATGACCTGCGCGATGGGATTCATGATGTGTTCGTGTCATACACGCTGCTTGTTGCTCCGTCTCGTACCCGCTGCAAGCTTGTCCGTCTCGTAGCCATGTATTGATTTGTGGCGCGAATCGTAGCTGATATGCTTGTTTTCCGGATGCTGTGATGTGCCGTACGTGACAACCAGTCCGTCGCGTAGGAACTACGCATCGTACTTGTCATGCCGGAAACTGCTATGGATACTGCTTCCGGGCGACACGGTTCCTCTTTAGGAGTTACGGCTCGGACGGAGAATGGGTCTTGATTCACAGCCTACGTGTCAGTCGTGTTTTTGGCAGTTATGCGCATCGTACTTACTCTACAGGACGGACCGGCTCCGGGTACGTGTCGGTCGCAGGGTAAGGCTACGGACACCTGTTCCACCAGTCATTGGAATCGGCCCCTAAATGGTAAGGCTACCCAGCCATACCACATAATATTCCACTTTCCTAAAATCCCTTTTTTATCAACATTAGGACAATGCAAGACTGGTAAAAAACATAGCATTCTAATCTACACCGTGTAGTTTACATGCAGCTCTTTGATGGACGTTCTTAGGTCACTGTACTGCATTATGATTGTAATTTATAAATGTATGAACTGTAAGTAACAAAAGGATCTCTGTGACAAAAGCAGTAACCACTGAGCTAGCCACATAAAATACAGTTCTGTGATCTGCATGGCAGAGTTCTTTGTAGCAGACATATTAACCCTCTGAGCTACTTTATAATGAGTCAAAACCGCCATAGACAAAACTCCAATCTCTTTCTGCAGCAGGAACATTAATCACCAGAGTTATCTTGACTTTTTATTGTTGCCCAAAAACTGCAGGTCACTCAAGGAACTCTGCAGGAGGTGTTTTTAAACCCATAAATTATTTCTAAACATAGCGCACTCCCAAGCTCAAGGCCAGCACCGGTTGTACCACCCTAATGCCGGACCTGTGCACGTGTGAGTTTGGGGCATAATTGAAAGAGAAGCATTCTTACATGGATGTGCTTCTGTGTTTTTATAGTGTTTACTTGTGTTGAAACTGCCAAAATTGGCAGTGGGAGTGCAGCAAAGATGCCTGCTTTTCTCCTCCTTCCACCTTACTGCTTGGCTTGGGGTACTCTGCCCTGAAAGCCACAGTTTTAAACAGGCTAGATTTGGAGGTTTTATGATCATTCCTAAAGTGCTCTTACTTGTCGCCAAAATCAAAGTGGTCTGCTAATCGGGCACTAACATACCTTATGAAAATACCGTTAGCAGATGGTATTGGACAGTGCTTAATTTGAGGCCTTTTTTTCCAGTGCTCAGCGCCAGCACTTAGGGGCTCATTATGATGGCAGAAGGACCGCCACCGCCGGATGGCGATGGGTCTCGTGGTGGATACAAGGTCCGTCCGCTGCTTTTCCACCGGAGGCAATTGCACCGATTGTCTGGCAGGTGGAAAAGGGCCACTAATATGGTGATGGTGCCTAGCAGGCATCGTCCGCCATATTATGATGTGTTCTGGAAGAGGCCTTTCCATGGCGGCTCTGCGGCCATGGAAAGGCTGGTGGGGATTGGGTTTGGGGGCCCGTTGCGGGCCCCCTCTGTGTGGGGGGAGGGTATACGTGCACTGGTACCCCCCTACACTTCCATGCACAAGGTGGCAGGCACCGCATGGCGCCTACCACTTTGTGCATGGAAATGCATAGCATGGCATTTTGGCATTGCAAACGGTGCTGCAGCCAGCAGCACCGTCCGCAATGTTAAAAGGCCAGGATTGGCGGGCGCATCCTAATTGGACTGGTGGGACCGCCACAAGTCTGGTGGGCAGTCCCAGCACCGCTATGATGACGGGCATCATAATGAGTCCCTTAACCCCTTCGCTGCTAGGCCTTTTCCCCCCCTATGCTAAGCCGTTTTTTGGCTATTTTGGGTAGTGCGCACTTAAGCCCCTGTAACTTTTTGACCACATAAGGTATCCACACCAAATTGGCGTCTTTTTCTTCCAACTTCATGGGGATTCAAAAGGTAACCAGGGTTTGTGGATTCCCCTGGAGGGGTACCAAAAATAAGCCAAAATACAGCTACATTTTGTTTTGGGGGGAAAAATGGGAAAAAAGGGCTGCAAATGAAAGCGTCTGGGTTTTTCCCTGCAAATGGTATCAAAAAAGGGTTTCTGGGGCTGAAATCACCATTTTCCCAGCCTATAGGGAATGACAGACCTTTGTCAGAAAACAAACATTTTTTACACAGTTTTGGCATTTTTCCGGGATATAGCCTATTTATGCTATTTTTTGTGCTTTCAACCTCCTTCCAGTTAATGGTAGAAATGGGTATGAAAGCAATAATGGATCCTGGAAAGCTATACATTTTAGAAAAGTAGATACAATTCTAAATTCAGCAAGGGGTCATTTGTGTAGATCCATTAAGGTTTCTTTACAGAAACTAACAGTTAAATAGAGGAAAAATTGAAAATTAGTTGAAAAAAACTGACTTTTGAGTCAACGTTTTCACCTGTAACTTCTTCTAATTATGACTGTTATTTGAAAGCAATATACCGTTACATCCGCTGGACCTTACTGGTTGTGGGGATATATAGGACTTGTAGGTTCACCAAGAACCCGATGAACCCAGAGTCAAAAACTGAGCAGCAATGTGCAATGGCTTTTTATTATGTACAGGGTATATGGCAATTATTGTGAGAAAATGTATACATGGAAAAATCGGTATGAAAGACACCTATGTATTTCTGAAATGGGAACAAAATATAGAGTTTAGAAACAGTAGATATTTGCACATTTCCGAAATTGGGAATACTCATACTAGCATGAGAATTATCGTTCATTTTTCAAAATGACTTCTTTTTTACACAAACATCTTTCATTTGGAAGGCAGAAATGCATCGAAAGTCAATAGTTAATAACAGTTGCTTTACAAATCTGAATTACCCTAAGTCTCCTGATAAAAATGGTACCTCACTTGTGTGGGTAGGCATAGTGCCCGTGACAGGAAACGGTGCAAAATGCAACGTGGACACACCTCAATTTCGCAGTGAAAAATTACCCTTTTTTTGCAAAGTGCCTAGCTGTAGTTTTTGAACCCTAGCTCTGCCAGCACCTAGGGACACCTAGCAAACCTATACATTTTTGAAAACTAGACATGCAGGGGAATCCAGGATGGGGTGACTTGACTGCCTCTCACCAGGTTCTGTTACCCAGAATCCCTTGCAAACCTAAAGAATTGTCCAAAAAAACACATTTTCCCCACATTTCTGTGGTGGAAAGTTCTGGAATCTGCATGGATCCACAAATTTCCACTCACCCCGCGTTCCCCAAAGTCTTCCAAGAAAAATGGTACCTCACTTATGTGGGTCGGCCTAGTGCCTGCGAAAGGAAACGGCGCAAAACGCAACGTGGGGAGACCTCAATTTTGCAGTGAAAAAAGACCCTTTTTTGGCAAAGTGCCTAGCTGTAGTTTTTTAACCATAGCTCTGCTGGCACCTAGGGAAGCCTAGCAAACCTATACATTTTTGAAAACTAGACACCCAGGGAAATCCAGGATGGGGTGACTTGACTGCCGCCCACCAGGTTCTGTTACCCAGAATCCCTTACAAACCTAAAAAATTGTCAATAAAACCACATTTTCCCCACATTTCTGTAGTGGAAAGTTCTGGAATCTGCGTGTATCCACAAATTTCCACCCACCCCGCGTTCCGCAAAGTCTTCCGAGAAAAATGGTACCTCACTTGTGTGGGTCGGCCTAGTGCCTGCGACAGGACGGCGCAAAATGCAAAGTGGACACATCTCAATTTCGCAGTGAAAAATGACCCTTTTTGGGCAAAGTGCCTAGCTGTAGTTTTTGAACCATAGCTCTGCCGGCACCTAGGGAAACCTTGCAATCCTATACAGTTTTGAAAACTAGACACCCAGGGGAATCCAGGATGGGGTGACTTGACTGCCTCCCACCAGGTTCTGTTACCCAGAATCCCTTGTAAACCTAAATTTTTTTTTTTAAAACACATTTTCCCCATATTTATGTGGTGGAAAGTTCTGGAATCTGCGTGGATCCACAAATTTCCTCCCACCCAGCATTTCCCCAGGTCTCCCGATAAAAATGGTACCTCCCTTGTGTGGGTGGGTCATGGAGCTGCGACAGGCAAGGGCCCAAAACCTATTAAGGCGACATCAAAATTACCTGTCACAAACCAACCTGGTTTTGCAAGGGGGGTCCCATGAGATTTTGGCCCGGGGCTCGGCGGCCATCTAGGGAAACCTACCTAACCCACACATTTCTGGAAACTAGACACCCGGGGGAGTCCAGCGAGGTATGGCTTGCGTGAGTCCCCCATCATTCTACCCAGAATCCCCTGCAAACCTCAAATTTTGCCAAGAAATGCACTTTTTTCTCAAATTTCGGTGTGGGAAAGTTCTGGAATCTGCGTGGATCCACAAATTTCCTCCCACCCAGCGTTCCCCCAGGTCTCCCGATAAAAATGGTACCTCACTTGTGTGGGTAGGCATAGTGGCTGCAACAGGAAATGGCCCAAATCGTACTGTGGAGACTTCAAAATTACCTATAGCAAAACCACCTGGTTTTGGGGGGGCACCTGAGATTTTGGCCCCGGGCTCGGCGGCCATCTTGGGAAAGTACAAAACTCAAACATTTCTGAAAACTAGACACCCGAGGGAGTCCAATGAGGTATGGCTTACGTGGATCCCCCAACGTTTTCCTACCCAGAATGCCATGCAGACCTCAAATGTAGCTGAAAAGACACATTTTCCACATATTTTTGTGTGGAATCACCGTGCCAGCACAAATGTCTTACCACCCAGCGTTCCCCTTGCTCTCCCGAGTAAAATGATACCTCACTTGTGTGGGTGGGCCGAAGGCCTGTGGCTAGGAAGAGCCCAAAACATCGGGATGTAGAGTATAGCACCGAGAATTCTAAGCGCTACATTTTTAGCCAATTCTGCTTTGGACACCCACAAAAGTGAGGTATCAATTTACTCAGGACACTAAAGGGAACGCTGTGGGGTTGGACATTTGTGCCGGCACGGTGATTCCACACAAAAATATGTGGAAAATATGTTTTTTTTCAGCTAAATTTGAGGAGAAATAAAGCATTACAATTGCAATTCACAAAAAATAAAACAATTAACATTATTACACGCTATGTTACTACCCAAATGGTCACTCAGCCAGAAGGGCCTTCAAATAGGGCTAAGAAAAATAGGGGGTGATCTTGCCCAAGGGATCGGGTGAGGTTTTCTGCCAGGCCAATCTGTCCCCCAGGTGGGGCAGAAAGCAGCAGACAGAAATTTGCCCCCCTTGCAAAAGTAATAAATCCCTAGTGCCTAGTAGGGTTTTCTGCCTCCCCCCTCCCGCCTAAGGCAGAAAGGCCAAAAAAAGGGGCAGATCTGTCCCCAGGAAGCAACCATGTCACTTCCATTACTCACAAAACGAAATCCCTGGTGCCTAGTGCGGTTTCTGCCCCCAGGGGGGGGGGGGGCAAAATACACATATAAAAACATCTGCCCCCTGGAAGCGACCCTTGGCCAAGAGGTTGATTCCATTTTAATTTAAAAGAAGTCCCTGGTGTCCAGTGGGGTTTTGGGCAGAAAGGCAAAAAATCCAGGCTAATCTGACCCCAGGGGGGCAGAATACGCATACAAAAACAATATGCCCCCTAGAAGCGACCCTTGCCCAAGGGGTCACTTCCATTTCATTTTTAAAATGAGTCCCTGGTCTCTAGTGGGGTTTTCTGCCCCCCGGGGCCAGAAAAGCCCTATAAAAATGCCGATCTGCCCCAAGGGGGGCAGAATACACATTGAAAAAATAATTGCCCCCTGGAAGCGACCCTTGCCCAAGGGGTCGCTTCCATTTTTATTTAAAATAATTCCCTGGTGTCTACTGGGGGTTCAAAAACGGGCCGATCTGCCCCCACGGGGGGGGGGCAGAATTCCCAAACTAACCAAATTGGCCCCCTGGAAGCGACCCTTGCCCAAGGGGTCGCTTCCATTTAAATTTCAAAATAATCCCTGGTTCTAGTGGGCTTTTCTGCCCCCCCCCCCGGGTCCCGAAACGGACCAAAAAACGTCCGATCTGTCCCCAGGGGGGACAGAAAAGTCTTTGAAATAATTGGCCCCCCTAGGAAGTGACCCTTGCCCAAGGGGTTACTTCCTTTTAACAAAAAAGATCATCCCTGGTGGCAAGTGGGGCATTCCTGCTGCACGATCGCGACGCTGTGCGCGATCGTGAAGCAGGAATGCCCTGCATTGAGACATCAGGGGAGAGGAAATACTCTTTCCTCTCTCCCAATGCCTCAATGCGTCCCCAAATGCCCCCCCCCCTCGCCCCACCGGAGCAGAGAAAACTCACCTCGCTACTCCGGACGCCTGGAAGCAAATGGCTTCTAGGCGTCCCAGCGCCTCCTGATGACGTTGGCGTGCGCTGTGGGCGCTAACGTCATGGGAAAGCGTGGAGGGGTCGAGGTGGCAGCGGAAACTCTTCCGCTGCCATCCCCCTCTTTGGGGGCAAGATCGATCCCCCAGGGGCTGTGCTCATGACGGAGTGGTTCTGTCAGAAGCACAGCCCAACCGATGCTAATGACGGAACCGCTCCGTCATGAGCATCGAAGGGGTTAATTTTTAACACATGCGCTTATGACAGTCTGCCACATGGGGGTACTGTCTGTCTAATCTACAGATGAGTACAACAATAGTTGAATATTATGTTCAATATACATTAAAAATGGCTGATACCTGCTGCCCAAGCTATTCTTATAGCTTTGGAGGCCTGAAATAGTCTAAATTGTTATACTTGTAGGAGTGTGATGCTTTGTAGTAGTGTTGGCAGGGAAGGCAGGGGAATTGGCTGGTGCAAGTTACAGTGGGCTCCTGTTAAGGGCCCTGACACTTATTTTGTTTTACAAATTAAGCATAGGTATCGAGTCAGCCTTTGACCCCTATTCCCACTATTACACTGTGATCTAAAAATTGTATGCAAAAATGTTTTTACTCTTTTTCACAGGGGTTTAAAATTTAGTGGTGTGTTACTTAATGTGAACGCTACAAGTGCAAATTTAATGCATGGTCTCTGCCACCGTTTAGGGCTGACTGTTGCCTTAAGTAGTGGAGCAGTGATAGCAACATCGTGTAGTTATGCTCGAGGCAGAATTTCTATAGAAAAACATTTTTCGTTTTCCTAATAACTTTGATGCCATTTGACGACTCTGTCCACAACTTAAAAAAACAAAAACATACATTCACTTTGCATCCTTCGTGGCAAGTTTCACACAGTTCTGTCAACTGGGAGACTGTGCTCCTAACCATAACTTTTGAGTGACAGTGGTTTAGTGATTTTAATTCGTAACCATCACTGCACTTCTATGGTTCTTTAGGTGAATTTAAGAGGTTTTTTCCCCAACATATGTTTTGGTGTTTTAAACAACCCTAATAATAACTTTACTTTATACCTTTGCCTTTTCAATGAAAATATATATATCCTCGGCCATCTTTAATTTAGCTCATCAAAGCACTACAACAAAAATGTGAAGTGTGCAGTCCCTAACACATCTCCTCCTTCAGAGCTACTGCCAGCAGCGGCTCCTCCGCAATGGCGAAGGAGCGCAGTCCCACTGGCTCAGAGCCAGCAGCTGAAAAATAAAATTATGTTTTATTATTGTTTTATTTTTCAGCTGGTGGCTGAGCCAAGTGTGTGCAGGAAGCGGCCAGGATGGGCCATGGGAGAGAGGAGGAGTGGAGTGGATTGCACTTATAAGTGAGCATGTCAGTTTGGCTGGCCGTCTTAGACCGGCCAAACAGACATGCGCACTTAGGTTTCTCCAACCCAGCTGTATTCCACAACAAGGTGGAGAAATGGCACTGACTCGCTGTGCCTGAGGGAGCGTTAAACCAGCCCGCTCACGCCAATCCTCACGCTGCTCTCATGCAGCATGAGAGCAGTGTGGGGATTGGATGGGGAGTCTCTAATGCTGTTCCAGGGACTGCTGAGAGCAGGAAACAGAAGAGCACCGAGGCGCGAGATGGCTGGCAGCATCAGGGATATTTTTTTAAATTATTAATTTCCCCCACCGCCCGCTAATTGTTATTGCCAGCAGCTGCGACTGCTAAAACATTGAAACCACTCCCCCAAAACATTTTTTTTTGTCTTCCAAGTACTAACAGAAAAAAACACTTGAAGTTTTGGGGCGTGGACTCAATTTATTAGATTCTGTGAGAGCGCCGCTAAATTAAGGACGTACAGGTTCATTTTTAGGTCTCGGCTAGCGAAGGCTGCGCTTGCGCAGTCTCGCTCGCGAGATTTATTGACTTGGAGAAGAGGGGCTTGAACCCGCCCCTCTTCTCTCCTCGTCTCCATTGGCTGGCCTCTTGAATGCTGGCCAGCCATTGGAGAAGAAGTTTGTCACTCCGAACAGGCCCCGTCCTTTTCGGATTCGGGTGCGTTTTTTTTGTTGCTTTTCGCCCGGGCGTGTTTTTCTCTCCTCCAGCCACTCCTCCAGCCAATGGCAAGAGGAGAGAAAAGAAAAACACGCCCCCCGAATCCGAAACCGCCGCTGCCTTTCTCCGAGGCATTTCTTCTTCGCCTCCGAGAAAGGCAGTGGTGTCTGCGCAGAGCGGGTGCTAGTCAGAAGCTTCTGCCATGTACAGCTGCGAGCGGCATCGACGTTGCTAAGAGGTGTCCCAAGAGTTGTAAAGAAGTAGACCGCAAACGTATCATTTGAGGAAAAAACATGAAGCAGTCAGGTACGCCATATTACTAGAACGGAAGTTTAAGAAGTCATCCTGGATGTACTTAGATCGAAAAAATTCACGAGCTAAGTGTTTTGAAATGTCTGGGACTATTGAGGAAGGCACCCGTGTTGGGTGGTTGTCAGATCGTGTAAGCTTTAGTAACAGCTCTATTTCCTTAAAATTTGAGTTGCCCGTTCCTCCTGCACACCTCTCAAAAGCCCATAGTTATCCCTTCGTGCAATGCGGCTTTTGAGCATCCGCGTTTGGAAGCAGGGGCGCTCTGTCCCGTTCGTGAACTCTATCGTTTCTCCTTCCAGCCTGCTCCTTCGCGCCAACCCAAGAAAATTAAATCAAAGAGACAGCTGAAACTGCTAACCAATCGGAAACTGCTGTCATTGGATAGGCATGGTTAGGAGCGGGAATCCACGGATTTCTGCTTATCACGTGGCTCCAGCACCGGGGAATTGGTCGCTTCCTGCTCCCGAAATTAACCGCCACCTAGAATTCCTCCCCTGCTCCCCGATGTATCCCATGTCAGCCTTCACCGTGGAGCCCTTGGGTAAGTAGTACACTGCTTTTGGAAGAGCTAGGCCCACTCGAGTGCGTCTTTTACAGAGGTTGTGTGTGTCTACAGCAGCTCGTTAGAGAAGCAGTCTAGTTGACACGCATGTTGAGTGTGTCACTGTCAAGGAGCACTCTCTGCTGCATAGCTTCCTGACCGTCACCCCAGTGCCGCTTGGTTGCCAAATGCAGCCGGTCATCAGCACATAGCCGCCAAGATTTCAGTCTGCTTATGTGTGATGTTTTCTTTTTTGACAACACTTATGTCTGATAGTTCAGAGCTTTATGTGTCACTTGATTAGGGTGACCAGATGTTGAGAAGCAAGTACTGGGACAGGTCAGTCATAAAAGCAGGACTAAAGCCTCTAGTCTCACTGTTACATCTCATTTCTGGGAAGTGCCAGTACTTTCCAATTAACAGTGTTCTGTTTTTCGTGAGAAGTGCAGATACTCTCCCTCTCAAAATAAAAAAGTGCTGGAACTCAGTACCGGCCCGTTGAAATCATTGTATATTTATGTGTATATACGCACAGAAATTTACAAGGCTACTTTTACATAACATTAGCTATGGCAGAACATCCACATTGCGTTTCCCCTGCTGATCTTTTTATTCTGTCTCTGACTTAATTACATTATTTGGGCCCCATGGATTTACGTGTGTACAATCGCATAATACTGGTGTTTCGTGGGATGTTCACTCATTTAGTATCGCTAGTGCCCATTTGACTTGAGACTTACTGACTATGTGTCTAAATTACAGAAGTTGGTTGATTGATTGCAAGGTTTTTTGGGGGGTTTGCAAAAAGAGCTGATTAGGGATCACGTGGTAATACATGCCTGCTATCCAAAAGAGTCTTTGGGTTAGTTAGGGTGTCGCACTAGATGACGTTTTTAGGTCTCGGCTAGCGAAGGCTGCGAGTAAAAAAAGATCCCCTGCGGCCTTATTTGTTCGAGGCTGCAATCTCACGAGGTTATGTGAATCCTTTGTTCCCACAGGACTACAAAATATTTTATGGAAAGGAGTAATTTGTCACTCCGAATCACTAAACAGTGTCTAAACGTTTTTAAAAATAACAAATATCAGTCCCGTCTCGTGTAATTCTAGGCCTTGGCCGTTCCCCCTCCCCCCACCCCCCCCCCCCCCCCCCCTCCCCTCCATAATAAAGCATTTGTGATTGGTTTATGGAAAGGTAACTAACCCGGGCAACAGTGTTCTGCGCGAGCCACAAAATGGGACAAACGCAAGCAGAAGTCACCCACGCCCTCCTCGAAGCTCTATCGGGAACGCCGTGATATGGGTTCGCCAGGTATTTAAACTCACAGACCTCAAGTGTGAGACCTCTGACAGGCGCGAACAACCTGCAGTTTCGACACTTCCTGGCCTCTGGACAAAAGACTGCGTAATTGCATTGGCTTCTGGGATTGAACGGCGGCTAATATTTGTTTGGGCTGTGTTTCCATGGCAACCAGTGCACTTTCTATTAATTAGACAGTTTGTTTCCGGCATATTTCTGATACCTTCTTTTCTTTTTTTTAATCACCGGTAATTTCAGGTTGTCAAGAAGAAACTTGCAGAGACCTGGAATGAAGACGTGTGATGTCTTTTGAAAATACACTACAGTACAATGCACACTTCTTGTGCTGGACTTACAGCTAGAGTCTGTCATTAATAATAATGCACTCTTAATTTCCTCATGCTTTTTGGCGTAGCGGTGGTATTCAGTTTTCATAAAAGCAGGAGGCATGCACATGTACAGGGGTCTTTCAGAGAGGCGTGGTCGATTTAATTAAAGGCGTGGCTTAAAACATTTAAGTGAAAAAAATCTGTGCTTAGCATAGTGTGCTTCCCGACTAGTATTTTGTCTCTTTTTTAAATGTATCTAGATATATAATACAACATGTAACTTACACCTACAACAAGCCATGACTATTGGCTTTGTCAATGGTTGTTAGTTGCATAAGATAAATAAGGAACAACTATGGCTTCGTTGTATATAATGTTGAAAATGCTTCAGTTCTGAAAGGATGAGGCTGTGGAAGAACTATAACAAGTCTCTTTGATGTTACATCACAGACAGTGAAGGATGTTCCTGCTGCAGAGTTATGATTTTGTTTCACCCTGATGGCGAGGACAAACATGGAGAGCCCGATAGCCTCGCCTCAGCATCTACTTTTTAAAACTACTGGTGCTGACCACCGGCAGGACCTGGCCCACTTAAAGCCCTGCGCTTAGTACAGTTATTGGCAGCGGAACACATAGGCCAATCTGTATTCTTAAAGCAGAAGAGGTGACCTGCTCAGGGTGTGATCTTTGCGGTGCAGGCTCAATGTAATTGTTGAAAGAGTGTAGCAGGCTGCATTTACTGATACGCATCATTTGAGAGAGATTAAGCTATTGACATTGTAAATAACAATGCCGTTGCTTTAACCCCTTCCCTGCTCATGACGGAGCCGCTCCGTCATGAGCCACGGTTGCCGTGTGCTCATGACGGAACGGTTCCGTCATGTTACGGCCGTTGGCGGCCGCTCCGCCTACGCGGGGCTGTTTCCCCGCCTGTGCGGGGGGACAACGCAAATGGGCGGAGTCATGACGGAACGGTTCCGTCATGAGCACAGCTCAACCGTGGCTCATGACGGAGCGGCTCCGTCATGAGCACAGCGCCACCGCGTTGCCCCCCCCGCACCCCCCAGCACCGCGGCGGAATTCCCGCCGCGGTGAAAGGGTTAAATGTTTTAAAAACAAAAACATAAACAAAAATAATGTCATGAGCAATGCCAATAGCTCTAACTTTAACAATGCCGAGACCATTGCATTGTAAATGCTTGTTAGTAGGGGTTTGATGGGCTAAATTGAAGCCGGGCGAAGGGGTAAATGCATGAGACAGTGTGAAGCCCATTCTCATTCATGAAGTCCCTAAGAATGTTCATACAACACCTGATGCCATTAATGGATGCTCCCAGTTAATATTGCACTGAGTGACTGACGCACGCTAGAAGAGAGAGGGTGGTATATAATCCCCAGGACCACATAAACTATCAAGTAACGGAGCCAACTCTTGACTCAGACACCAGTGCGCTAATTAATGAAGGGGAGGCAGCCCCCCTCACCCTACCCCCTCGCCCCTCCCTCCTCCCTCGGCTTTGGAAGACGGCCCTAGACAGTCAGCAGGTTTTCCGTGCCTGCTTCCCGGTAACAATGACAGCTCCGAGGCTGGGCTCATGGTGAATACAACTGGAGTGATTGAGTGCGGCCTCTGCGGCCGGAATACAGAAAGAGTCCGGTGAACGCAGTCTGGCTGGAAACAAGTTCGTTGTAAATGCTTTTGTGTTTATTTTACACTGGGCCTGTAGGTTTCAGTGAACTGATGTACGGGAAAAGAGCGTTTACATTTAAAAAAAAAAGTGACATTTCAGGAGACATGGGGCAGGTTTTTTTTGTTTTTGCATCTATTGTGCGTCTATACACACGACGATCGACCACGGAGTCTCAGAGGCCCGTCAACAATGATACGCCTTTTTGCTGCCCTGAAGAAAAGCTCGAAGCAGCGCAACTAACATAAAACCAAAAGAAAGCCCGCGCTGCCGCCGCCTCATGCTCTATTTTTAAGCACGCACTTTTTCCCAACTGGCCCGGCCCTCCCCTCCTCTCCTCTGTATTCCTGGCGACGACTTTTTTTTTTTCCTCTTTTAAAAAAAGGCCACGGAGCCCTGTGTGAGGATAGGGATTTATTTTTGGACCAGCGGGGATCTGATAGCCTTGTTGGGGCCGTTATAACATTTCCACCGCTCCCACACGCAGAGAGCCTGCCGGAGAGAGGGTGTCCTGACTGGGAAGGGAAGGCGGGCTCCCCGGAACCAGGCGCACCATGCCATGATGCTGCACAATGAGGAGGAACAATTTAAAATCCCTTTGGGTCACTTGAAGCAGCTGGAAACTTAAATAATGCAGACCTGGAACCAGTAGAGAAGAACTCAACAAAAAAACTAAAAAACAAAAAATAAGAATAAGAATTGTCTTACTAGAAGAGTAACATATTTCAGCCAATCTTAGGTAAATCAACCGGACTTTTTTTTCCACTGTGGAAGTTTTATTTTTGTTTCACTTGCTCACGCTTTTGGCACTGAGGCAATTTGCGGGATTGAAATATTTTCGACAGGAAGGAAAAGTTGTGAATCTGACAACTGCTTTTACCCAATTTATTTTTGTGTATCAGCAAGGACTCATTGTTGCACCAATTTATAAGCTGTGATTTTTTTCCCCTGAAACTTCGGCGTTACACCTGTGTAGAGGAGGTTGGATATTTGGAGTCACACAGGTCACCACTAAACAAGTGTTTTTTCTTGTACCAAAAGTTTTTTCCTTAATTGAAATTCTGCAGTGGCTTAAAATTCCTTGGATAAACTCCTAAGCAAAAACGACGAAAGGAACAACTTGGCAATACGCGTGCACCTGGAATTTGATGGTAGGATGAGTGGAGGGCGCTTCGATTTCGATGATGGCGGGGCCTACTGCGGCGGCTGGGAAGGGGGCAAAGCTCATGGCCATGGGATCTGCACGGGCCCGAAGGGCCAAGGGGAGTACTCTGGTTCCTGGAACTACGGATTCGAGGTGGTGGGGATCTACACCTGGCCGAGCGGCAACACCTTCGAAGGCTATTGGGCTCAGGGCAAACGACACGGCTTGGGGATCGAAACCAAAGGGCGTTGGGTTTACAAGGGAGAGTGGACCCATGGCTTCAAGGGACGGTACGGAACAAGGCAGAGTCTAAGCAGTGGCGCAAAGTATGAGGGGACCTGGAATAATGGGCTGCAAGATGGATATGGCACCGAGACGTACGCAGATGGAGGTAAGGACCTATTGGTTGGATAAGGGACAGCATGTGATTTTATTTGATGTTTTTTCTGACACAAATTGAGGAGGCTTCTAAATGATTTTAGTGAACCAGAACCGAGTACAAGGATGTTTGGTACCCCAGGCCAGCTGTCACTTGCTTCTACAAGTATAGGCACGACTGTTGAGGCTTTGAACCATAAGAAGCCAATGTGTAGTGTAGTGTCAGTCCTCGAATCAAGAATATAGTCTGCCTCCAAGTCTAATGGAATATTCAAGAAATGGCAACTGCCCCATTAAGGGTGCTGTGAGAGGAAGATTTTTCTCTACTCACTTTTCTTGCAGCCTTACCAGCTCCTTTTGAGAAACAGACCAAATAAGGAGAAGGCCTCATATTTCTAGTGGACTGCCAGAGGAGAGACTAAGCCTTTTCAAGGGCATTGTTCATTTTTTTTCATTCATTTGGTGTCAGCCAGGTGTGAAGTTATAAAGGAGGATGGTGAACTTTCTAGTGCAAAGCATGGGGGGCACCGGTCATTTCTGCAGTCTTACTTTTAAATGCATGCGCTTCCCCTAAGTTCTGCAAGCAGGAGAGAGTTTCACAACACAGCTCGAGTGACCAGATTCAAGGAGCTACTTTCTTCATTCAATGAAGCCTATGAATGTAGAACATAAATTCGTTTTTCTTTAAATATGAATATCGAAAACAATAATGCATCTGATTAAAGTAAAACCACTTTAAAAATTTAGAGTAACTTTGTATTTACATATTCTGGTTAAAATTGAGGAGTTTGACACTCTCCAGCTGCACATTGTAAGGTTGGCAGATGCATTGGTAAGGCTGTATCTCCCCTTTAAATAAAATCAGCGCCCATTTAGCGATTGGAAGTGCTGACGAACCGAAATCACTTGGGGTGTATTACACTTGAAAAATGAGGGGTGTCGCCTTACCCTCAGCAATGTGCGTGTCAGCTGCAGTAGAGAATAAATACCCGCTGCTTAAAGTAACCCTTGCATTCCAGTCACTGCTCTTTCCACGTACCTTGTCTCCACCAAAAGGCAGATTTGTATTTGAACTTTACCGTTTTATAGTGCTTAGAAGTATGTAGCGCTTGAAACAAAGGAAAACATCGCAAAAGAATGGTGGGTCACAAGAAAGACATTTCTGCTTAAGTTGCCTGATCCGTTCTATTTTGCACTTGTCATAAAAAGGGCCCTGGGACGGACACGCGGTAGAGATCTTATTCCCAGTTTTGTCTTATATTGCACCTGTCTGGCCATACGTCTTCGACGTGCAACTTAAACGCACAGCTCGGAGCTGGTGGGGGCTTAAGTGCTGAGGGTGCTGCTGGCACGGTCGGACTGGCCTATACCGCAGTCAGGCAGTGGCTAACCCGCTTGTCTGACAGGTCAGCGTGTTGGCCGATTTTCTGGCTGTTTCTGGGCCTGTTTTACAGTCTGCTGATTCGGTTTTATGGTGATTTCCCTGATATTAAATCAAACCTTGCCTGCCGCAAGCTTTGATCCATGCAGTCATACTTGCATACCTTGTAAAACACTTATACAGCGTGACCTTACAAGTTCAAGTCGTCCCCAATTTGCAAACATGACCACATTTTTAGCTTTCCATTTCACTTACTGGTACCACTATTATTTTGGTGCCCAGGCCTATTTTTTGTCCCAGTCTGACGCTGGATGTTTGGAGTAAATGGGTAGTGGGTTAATTACATAGCAATCGAAACAGTGATCTGCAGAGGCGTAGCTACACCTTTTGGCAACTGTGGTGGTCCCTGCGTTTCCCGCCCCGCGACAGCTGCAGGTATGAGCGGTGGGATGCTGGTGATCCCTGAGTTTGCCGCCCCAAAATAGCCGGAGGTAAGAGTGGGGCGGGCGCCGTCCCCAAAACTCGTACCTGACCACCCCTCCTTGCTATGCTGCTGGCGATCTGCAAAAATGTCACACACACACAATATCGACTTGTGGTATATCATCAACGTACGTAGATGTGGAGTTAGTGATAGTAAACCTATACATCCCGAAACAAATTTAGCTCCATAATACAATGGTAGTAGATATTGTGGAAAAAAATATTTTGGCAGGTCGATATTCTTAACTGGATATTGTGAGATTTAACCCTATAAATAGATGGTTTTACTTCCTTCATTAGGGAGAGGGAAAGCGCAGCTGCTGTAGCGGCATCTCTTGCAACCTGGTATCTAGCCATGTAGTAAACATAGGCAAGTGACAGGTGGGATTGAAATCTGTGCTATGGTAGAACTAAAAACTGAAAAAAAATCCTGCATGGGCGTGGCTTTGGTGATGACAGCGGGGTGTGGTTTCTGACATCAAAATGCATAAAGGCACTGGTGCTTTTCTCATCGCACCTCGATGAAATAAATCAGTCCACCATGTTTTTGGTAAAGGGCATCCCACCAGCCGAGGCACGACTTTAAAGCTTACGGCTCACCCACTAGAGTAGATGTAAATTACCGAATGGGTGGAATGTTGTCAGAGTCGCCCTATGATAAAGTCGGGCCCATATCAGGTCTATATAAGGGGTCCTAGGGTCTATACCTGGGGCCATATTCCAATGGCAGAAGTACGCTATGCAAATCTCAATGTCTTAATATAACATAACAAAACAAAAACAGAAAAAGGCTTGATTAGGAAACCCTTAAATTGTAGGCATAGTGTAGGCATCTGGGGTGGAAACAAATCATACTCTGAATGACGTCAGCCTGCTTTAGTTGGAATGCAGACTCCAACCTGTCTCTTGCAAGTCCCCTCCAGGTCGCTGGGGCTCTTTTCTTTTCAAATGGAGGAGATGTTCTCATGGTGGCCCTGATTATTGCTTTGTAGGGAGGCACATGCAACAATGTTTGAGGCCAAATGGAGATAATCAAGCAAATTGGCATTTTCAGAAAACACTTGTCACCATACATCTGTCAACTGGATGGAAAGTCATGAATCAGCCTGAAGACAAAGAAAGCCCCATTTTAAATCAATTTATGAGGCTCCCCTGGCCATTGCCTAGTACATACGCAGACATGCGCTATGCAATTAAAAGGATAAGATATGATGAGTGGGGTACTTGCCAAAGTTTTAGCAACTCAGACTACATTCCAGTCCATCATTTTTTTGCCCACAGATCTGCACCACTATGCAAATCACTATTGATTCTACTCCAGTTGGTGCAGTCCATCCCAAATTGCCAGGCCTTGTTCACTTTGAAGGGCAACACAAGCAACCACAGCCCAGACACTGCCCTATAGAAATGCATGAGGTGCAGCATGGTTCATATGACAAAGAGAGCACAAGACCCATGCCTGCACATACCTGTCACACTTAGTACATCACATTGAAACACCAAAAAGATGATAGATGTCAGCCTATGGCAGTTACTCAAGCCACATTCCAGTTCTTCATTGTTTACCCTCTGCGACACATCCAACAGAGAACAACAACATACAAATCAATCTTGGTGCTGCTTCCATCAGAACAGCCAATCCCAAAAAATCATTTCACGCTTCCACTTGACAGGTACACAAGCAAACGTCACACTTTGTGTCACATTAAAATTACAAGAAGTGATGGGCAGACTGCTTGCAGAAGTCTCACCCACTGGCAGTTGCTCCGCCTGAATTCCAGTCCATTGTTTTTTGCCCACTGTGCCACTCCAGACGAGGAGTAAGCATATGCAAATCTGTGTTGACCCTGTTCCAATAGGTACCAATCAAAAGTACTTCCAAAGAAGCAGCCCAGTTTAAACTTGCAGGTTTCAGCCTTGTTATGCTTTTTCAGTGCAGCTGGGGTCCTATGGAGAAATTAGCACTGGCCCCACATCTGGACATACATGTCACACTTAGGGCATCATAATAAAACAAAAAAAGATGAAGAGGGGATTGCTTGCAAAAATGTGAGCTGCTGCCAATACCTAGACTTCACATTCGAGTCCATCATTTTTCCCACTGACCAATTCAGACCAGGAGCAGTCACATGCAAATCAATATTGGTTCTGTTCCAATAGGATCACTCGCCCTCCTCTACCCAAATGCCAATGCCATACTACAACATCACATTAGGAAAAATAAGGAGAGTAAACTAAATGCTCCACGGACCACTAAAAACTGAATATTGTCACTCTCCCTATAACTGGAATAGCAGACTGAAAGCTCCCTAGCACGGCCACTCCAGGGAGCAGTGGCCTCAGTCCTTTGAAAGGGATGAAGTGGCTACAAGTTGACCCTGGCTGTTAGTCCATTATGCTGTGTAGGGAAGCACTCGGAAGAGTGTTTGGTACTAAGGGGAGATTTTGAAGCAAATTGGCTTCCTTTAGAAGTATGTAGCCTACAGGTCCCACAATGCAAAATATTAGTGCCAAACAACACTGGGTTGTCTGAATCAGTGTCACTTGGTATTGTTTCACTTGACATGATTCCCATAGAAAGCCATGACTGGAGAGGGTTTGGCGTACTGCAAGAGCTGCAGACTTTGCAACTGGGGAACCAGGTTCGAGTTTCGGCTTCAGCTCAACGTCCTGTGATTCTAGGCAAATCACTTAGGGGCATATTTACAATCTGGCGATAAAAAATTATCGCCGCTTTTGTGTCCGTAAAGCGGCGATAATTTTATCACCTAATTGGCAAGGCTACGCTAACGCGTGAAACCTTGCTTTAGCGTCAGGATTCCTAACGCCCAGCTTTGCATCTCTAATGAGATGCAAAGTGGGCGTTCCTGACCTAACATGACAGGAGAAATGTCGCTAAGCGACATTTCGCCTATCATCAAGCCCCACGCTATGAAGCATAGCGTCAGGAAAAGTAGCGATAACCCCTGTTACCGCTACTTTCCTTCCGCCTGCTTCAGGACTGACTTAGCCACGATATCCTATGGAAGGTGGATATCATGGCTAAGTTTGTGAGGCCCTATCAGCAAGCTCACGCCACATTGCGTGAGATTATTGCTGGGTTTCCAGCGATAATCTCACGTTAGGCAGTTAGCGTGAGGATTTTTATCACTGAGGAGATAAGCGTTGCTAATAGCACGCTATCCCAGTGATCAAAATCCACGTTACCTGGCGATAATTATCCTCACGCTAAGAGCGCTGAGCGATAATTATCCCCGGTTGTTGTTGATATGCCCCTTAATTCTCCCTGGCCCAAAAACGAAAACAAAAAGAATGTGACCTTGTATATTGTAACTGGTGCTCATATAAGGTGCTCCAATACCTTGGGGTTAAGTTCACACGATATAAAACTGCAAAAAAATGTATTGTTTGGGAGTACAGGTTGCTTTCTTACTAATCATGATGAGTCATGACACACACAGACCTTTTTACTACTCAATTCTAATTGGTCTGGTGACATGTGACAGGTGCTGGAGCAAAGAGCACTGTCTACAGTTTCATTGTGTCTTTAGATTTTAATGTACCAAACAACTCACAATATTTCCTAAAAAATCCACCAAGGAAAAGTGTGCCATATTTGTCAATTCTGTGCTTGAAATGGGAACATAAAAGTGTAGGTACTCTGTACCAGTTCTGATAAGTGCCACTACTCTCCATTTAAAAGTATAAAGTTTATCTTTAGAAGTGCAGATATTCTCCCTCTCAAAATAAAGAAGTGCCTGTACTCAGTACCGGATAGTACCGCCCCATTTAAAGCACTGGATAGGCTGAGAATGAAAGAGGATGGATTCTAAGCTGTCTACTTTTAGAAGATGTCTTGTTGTTGACCAATTGCCAGCATGAAGAGCTTGGGTCTAGTACCACTCACGTAGCACTTTTCACTGGCATAAAATACACACCTTAAACTCTCCCAAGTGCCTCTTGCTGATTGCTGTGAGTTTTATATTGGGAAACATCCTTACTTCGCTGCAGTGGTCCTTTGCAACTTTCGCACAAGAACTATTCGAACTTATGTACGGCATGCAGCCCATATCCTTGCGCAGAATTCAAAAACATGATTCAGCCATACATCCGAACCACCAGCCCGAAGGACAAATGCCAGTTTCATGGAGGATGACAAACTGGAACTACATTCCTTATGCATAACCCCGCTAAGTTGGGGCACCCGATGGTCCCCATGAGCAACTTAAGGCCTGGGCCACTGGAATTATGCAGCAGAGAAGGGCCAAATTGTGCAGCAGGGTTGAGTAAATTATGCAACAAGAAAAGGCAAATTATGCAGCTTAATGTGGCTAAATTTGCTATATTATTACTTCACTACTTGTTAACTTTTAGACTGCTGGGGCATTGGTGGCACATCCTTAGTACTAGTTTAACACCCCAATACAGCAATAAGCAACAGAAAGGTGACCAGTCAACCTTTGCAAAGGGCCTTCCACTGCGCTACAACACATGCCACTGAATTTTCAGTAACTTTTGAACTGTTTGAGCAGCAACATAATTTGTTTTTGACAGATTATGTGGCAAATGCGGCACAGTTATAATTATGCTAAAGACTCAGCGGCCACACAATCAGTTAACCCCCGTGTCCCTGCTTAAGTCCACTTTCAGCTGCAGAAGTTGGAAATATCAGGACACCTACAATAACAATAACAATGTCTACAAGAACCCTAGTTCTTATTGCATCGGTTGAAGAAACGAATCATAACTTCCAAGCGGAAAATAGCATTGTTTTTTATGACCTTGAAGTTATTCTCTGTGAATTAAGTGACTTCTTTTATTCAGGGGCTTCCTAAAACGTTCACTGCATTGAATTAAGGAAATTGAAGGTCAGTCAACAGGCCATTGTTGTAGCTCAGTGATACTAAATTAACTACACTGGCACTTGTATCTCTGTTCTGCCCTTAGTTTAAGTGTGTATGTAATGAGATAAGGGATCTAAGGGCAGGCTCACTGGAATTATGGGGCAGTGAAGGACCAAATTATGTGGCAGGGTTGACTTAATTATGGGTCAGGGTCACAAAAAGCTAATTTTATAAAACACATTGACAAGCGCTACTACTGTCTGGGTGAAGGTTTCGCCTCATTAATACCACTTTAACACCGAAATACAGCCATCATCACCTGGTAACCAGTTAACCTTTGCAAAAGGTCTACCACTGTGTGACACATCACACAGTGACTTCAGTTCTTACAGCTTTTGATCCATTTGAGCTGTAAGCAAGATTTCACACTAGTACACACTCTCTATCTGTAGATGAACATGATATAGTGGCAAGCAGGATATTGTGCCAGTGTCTGATCCATGAGTCATCATTTCCAAGGTGGGGTGTTTACCTTTAAGCTTAAGATGAGAGTGAATGGGGAGATGTGTTCCATACCTCTGCTGGGAACTGTATATGATTGTAATACTAATATGAGACTGACGTAAAAAATAACTGAAGCTACCAATCAGCGCCCAGTCCTCATTCTAGAGCAGGGGTCTTCAAACTTGGGGGCTGGTCCCACTAGAGGGGCTTCAAATGATCCCAGGAGGGATGCAAGGCTCTGGCCAAAAGAAGCATTGTACTGATAACAGTGCTTTGTTTTAAGTGGAAAAAAATGAACAGCAGTAAGCCGCTTTGCAATGGGACATCGCTAACATATTTTGCCATTTATATCCTAGCTGGGAGAAGTTGTCAAGAGGGAAGGGACTCCAAATAATCTTAAAAATCCCCAACCCCATTTCTGATAATCACACTGTGGGTACTTTTATATGTCAGTAAGGCCTGCCTGACCAGAATAGTATGTTTGGCTATCATGTATTTGATTCCATTTTTAAAACAGTACAGAGCTGCAATGTTCAATTGAGTCTAGGCATATTTAAACATTGACAGTTTAATAGAATATTTGTTAAACAATTTTGAGGGTGGGACCGAGATTTGTTTTTTTCACTGCGAGAAACGCAGCATTAAAAAGTTTGAAGACCACTGTTCGACTGTGTTGTATCTTTTTATACTAACTTGGAAAACATTGCTCAATTTGTTTAGTTTCCTGAGCTTTCTGTGTTGCTGTTAAAAAAAAAAAAACAGGATTGTGAACAAACTTTCCCCCCCAAAAAGTAGGGTGGAGAATTTTCCTGCGAAAATATATATTTTTTCTTTCTATTCTCCTGTGCACCTGCTCTTAGCAACCGTTTTTTTCCTTCAATTGTTTTACTGTGTTATGAACTTCTTCAAGTTCAAGAAGATTGCTATCTTAAATAAAAGTGTGTGGGAAAAACCTTTGCAACTTCACACACACAGAATTCGGGGGATGGACCAGTGCGCTTGCTCAGGGGTAACTGAAGATTGTGATCAAAGCATATGAGCATCACTGTCACATTCCAACAGAGGACTTGGCGAAAAGTAAATGACGATCAAACTCCAGACATTTAATTCCTTGAGTTTTCCTAAAATCGGCACATACTAAATGACCCTTTTGCCCCTGAGCGATTTACTTTGGTTCAATCTAGGAAAGGAGAACTGAATTTTAGAACATTTATTTAATTGGAGAAATATTTTTTACTTTCAACACCAGTATTAGCTGCTGTGGAACTAAATATAATTTCAGGTCTGTGTGGCGTGATAAATGCCAGTTATGCTTGAAGGCTACTCATACATTAGCCACAGTTCTGCTTTTGATGGTTCAGCCACAACAACAACCCATATTGTACATTTGGAAAACAAGCCTGTTCTTTTGAATTTAGGTGTGGTGAGCCATGTTATAATTAACAACTTTGCAGCCACAACAAACAAAAGTGACCGCTCCTTCCACATCTGAAATCCAAGACTTAATTACTAATGTGGACTCTAGTTTTTAGGTCTCGGCTCGAAGACTGCGCTTGCGCAGTCTCGATCCGAGATTTAATGACTTGAAGAAGAGGGGCTTGAACCCGCCCCTCTTCTCCCCTGTTCTCCATTGGCTGGCCTCTTCAATGCTGGCCAGCCATTGGAGAAGAGGTCCCGTCACTCCGATCAGGCCCCGTCCTTTTCGGATCGAGGGGCGTGTTTTTTGCAGAAAGTCTAATTATCTCCTCCAGCCAATGGCAAGAGGAGATCACAGCAAAACACGCCCCCGAATCCGAAAACGCCGCTGCGTTTCTCCGAGGCATTTCTGCTTCGCCTCGGAGAAAGGCAGCGGCGTTAGGTTGCACTCCACAAAGTCTCTGTAGTTGTGCCCTGTTCAGTTGCTTGCTCTTAGTAAAGGACCCCTGGGAGACACCCAGGGCAGAGACAGCTCGAAGGATGATTGACCCTGGGAGAGCCCCGGCCGGAGGATGAGACAGACCCCGCCTCCGAGGAGCTCCCGAGACACCGCCGCCGAGCCCCGGGGCCCAGGGGCGAGACAAGCGGGGAGACCCCCGAGGAGGATGTTCTCCCGGGGCTCCAAGAGACGCACCTCGGGCAGACAAGGGGTGAGTGTGGCTGGGGCCGGGGGTGGCAGAGGCTGATACGGGGTAGTAGGGGCTGTAGGAGCAGGGCCGCGAGTGACGTCACTGGGTTAGCGGTGGGAGTGGAGGCTTCAGTGAGCTGCACTCACCCAGGGCACTGGAGTTCTGCAGCCGCTGCTTTGTCCACGTTATGTTATGTTTACGATTCTCCATAAAGCGCACGCAGACGGTTTCTTGGCGCTAAGCCACATAAATGTACATTTGCCGCACTGGTGACTGGTCACATAACCCACAATCAGCTGCATAATTAAGATTTCAACACAAACTTGTTTCTAGTACGCAGGTAACCAGGAGTTGGCCTAACGGCTAGGGCGCTAGGCCGGGGAACTGGGTTCGAGTCTCGGCAATGACGCTGAACCTCCTGTGATTCTGGGCAAATCACTTAATCTCCCCGTGCCTAACAAAACAATGAATGTGTGTCCTCATGTAACGCAACGGGTGCTTGTGTAAAGCGCTCCGATACCTGATTGGATTCGGGTCAAGATCGCGCTATATAACAAGCATTTACAATGCAATGGTCTCGGCATTGGTAAAATTAGAGCTATTGGCATTGCTCATGACATTATTTTTGTTTATGTTTTTGTTTTTAAAACATTTAAAGAAACGGCATTGTCATGAGCAATGCCAATAGCTCTAACTTTAACAATGCCGAGACCGTTGCATTGTAAATGCTTGTTATGTATGAGAGAAGACAAGGTAGGACCTGGCAGGCTGTTGACATACATGCACAGAAAAACATGGCCTCGACCATGTAAATATTAAAGCAATCATGGAGCAGCTTCAATAACCTTAGATATAAAGTACGCCTTTCTGTGACCAGTGATGTCTTACTCCTGCTTGGGGCGTGACTTACTCCTGAATTTCTAGGTCTGATACACAAAGTATCTTCTCTGAGTAGTTGGCTTGATATACAAGTATTTCCTGCAGGGTTTTTCTTCTGTGTTAGTTGTGAATTTCGACGGAATGTCCAAGAATAATTCTCAAAACATCAACTGTGAGTAGTTGTGTATTACTCAAGGCTTAGGAGTGATTGACTCATAATGTTTCCGAAGTGATGCATGCTACCACTAGGGTAAATGCTTTGTGAATCATTTTTTTGCTTTTAGCAATAATGCCGGACGCCTAGAAAACATATTATGAAGCCACATTCAAGAGTGGAGTAAAACACAACAACCCACAAAAAATTATTTGTAAATTGCGCCTGAAAATACAGTTGTAAATCACAATACAGAAGAAAAAAAACAATTACTTACAGAAAAAATAATTGGACCCTTTGGATCCAATTCCGAAAGAATTTGCTTAAACTTACTTTTGGAATCTGTAGTCCCACCCCAAGACGCTTTGTTAGACATAATGGGGGTCATTACGATAGCGGTGAATCCGCCACCGGCAGCGAATTCACCGCCATTGTGCAGCCATTCTCTGCCCGCAAGATGAGGATGGCGGGTAGTTTGCTGGCAGACGGGAAGTCCGTCCACCATGGGTCCAGCACAGGCAATCGTTACTATTGCCTGTCGGACCCACCCCGCATCCACAAAATGATAGTCCGCCAGATTAGGGTGCTGCATCCCCGCCAGCCTGTGTATGGGGGTGCAAGCGCCATTCACAGGCTAGCGGGGATGCACTTTGGGGGCCCTGTTGTGGGGCCCCTCTTGTGCTGGGGGAGTTTAGCTTTGCACTGGGGGGCACCCATGGTAACCCCCTACATTTCCCTGCACCAGGTGGCAAGCACCGTGTGGTGCCTGCCATGTAGTTTAGAGAAATACAAACACTGCGTTTTGGACATTGTGGTGGGTGATGCAACCGCGACAGTGGCGGTCGCATCGTAATATCATGTGCGGGAGTGCTGCATTAAGGCGGCCGGTCCCAATCCCCGCAACGATGATGGACGGACTTAAGTCGGTCCGCATCGTAATCACCCTTAATGTCATTATCACTCAACCTGTTTCTTATTATGTATTGGAAGGGCCAAGGACCTGGAGCCAGCAGCAATAGAAGACCGTAAACAAGAATAATATGCTTTGTACTGCTGACATAGGGCCATATGTAGGAAGCCCAATACCGGTCGGTAACGGCCGATTTTCGGTAAATATCCCGTTACCGACCGGTATTCAGGCTTTTGGTATGTAGGGGGCACATTTCAGGATTCGGTAATTTACCGAATCGGTAAAATTACCGATTCGGTAATTTTACCAATTCGGTAAATACCGAATCCTGAAATGATATGTAGGGGGAGTGTGTGGTTGTTGTGGGGATTCGTTATTTACCACCAACTAAAAGTTGGTGGTAAATGACGAATAGCTGGTAAAAAGCATTTTTTTGCACTTTGAAGTGTGCAATGTGGCAGACATACATGCCCTTAGGGCATGTATGTGTGCCACATGTGCACACATGCAGGAATCAGGGGTGCAACAGGGTGTCACTGTGACACCCTGCCACCCTTGATTGTGCTCCCCCCATTACCGAATCGGTATTTACCGATTCGGTAATGGTAACTGGCTTCCCATTGATTCCTATGGGCCTCCTGGCCCATAGGAATCAATGAGAAGCCAGTTACCATTACCGAATCGGTAAATACCGATTCTAAATTACCGACCCATTCCGAATCCGTAAATATTACCGATGGATTACCTACATATCATTTACCACTTCATAAATACCGAATCGGTAAAATTCGGTATTTATGAAGTGGTAAATTTTAGGCTACCTACATATGGCCCATAGAGTGTATGGAAATATTCAATGTATCTAACCATCTGGATCTTTGTAACAAAACAATAAAAGAAAATTGTTAAAAAAAAAAAAGGTACTTCTGGATTCTTCCCAACTAATTTCTAAACACTACAAGTATTATAAGAGTAATCAGACCCATTCACAGCTAAATCATTGTGAAACCACTTTATTGTGTCTTACTCCAGGCTCATGTGCAAATGTTCATGAATTTTCAGGAGCAAGACATGCACATTCAAGAAAAAAAAAAATGAATGGGTCCATGAGAAGGCATGTTTTAGTATTTAACACTCACGAGTAAATCACACCTAAGCCTGGAATAAGACGCAGTTACTCAAGACAATGCTTTGCCAATCAGATCTTCTAATTCAGGAGTAATCTACACCCATGACGTGTGTAAGACACTTAAGGCTTGATTACGAGTTAGTCGTTTTTCCCAACCATAGTGTATAGCCACCTGTTTACGCGCAGGTCAGAATTAGGAGTTGAGTGTTACTTAAATCATCCGATAATTATCAGATGCGTTAAATACCTCAACCCACGTTAAATTTCGGCAGCTCAATCCTGCCAACATTTAAAATTGGAAACCATATGGTAATAACACGATCACGCAGACTTTGGTGCATTAAACACCAAAAGGTGCGTGTTATTTCAAAGAAACATGTAATAGGTGCTATTTATTGCACCCATTAAATAACAAACCCTGTGATATCGCTATTTACCAGGTGCGAAATATAGCACCCTTATAAAAAAAAGCTGTGTGAATTGGCCCCAATGGGACACAATTACACAAACTTGTAGAAATATGAGGTGACATTGTATAGCATTTATCGTACTAACAATAGGGATAATCATTTCTCTATTACACACGAACATGCCAGTTATCATTTTAATCACATCTTGCTTTCCATATTCAAAATATTTCCCTCCTCCAATTTTCTATTCTCCGTGTTTATCCCTGTAAGCACTCTCCACATTACACTTCCATGTCCATCTCTCATTCAAATTTAAACCTCCCACATATTCAAAAAATAAAAAAATGAACACTGATATGACAGGCTTCCTGTGCCACCAATGTCTAAATTGAAACAAGCAGCCCATGAGCAAAGACATTTAATTTGCATATATAGAATCATTTTAATAATGAAGTGGCTGCTGCAGAGCTTTTAAGGTTTTGTTTAGATTCGCAAAAACTGTCAGTTCTATATGTCACTAATACCTTGTCAGCTCAATATTCTTGTCCTCGTTTTGTTTATATTATTGTCATCATACCATTGAGTTTTCCCCTCACCCTTGAACAAAGTGCCTGCAATAGAATATTTATACAATCCATACTGAACCAATAAATTATACCCCTCTGCCCTCAATGGCCTGATTACAACTATAGGTGTTATTTATCGCACATGATAAATAACGTTACCACAGGGCACATTATTTATAGAGTGCGATAAATACCACCTATTACGCGTTGTTGAGGAATGACATCCGGATTTTAGGGTTACCGTATGATACAGAAAATACTGTATGGCTTTCCCCTGCCGAAATTTAACAAAGGTTGAGTTATATTATGCGTCCAATGGTTGTATGACGTTTCAACGCATTCCGTTGCAACGCATGCCTTTTCCACGCATGCGTTACAACGTGAATGCCTTTACCACAAATATCCTTTACCTCGAAAATCCCTTTACCACACATACCTTTACAACGATTTTCGTTGTATAGCTATGCATGATAATGGCATTTTCATGGTTAAGGTTTTAAAATTAGTATAAAATTATACACTCACCGTTTTTCTTTTCTTTCTATGGATGGATTTCTTTTTCTTTTCTGTTTTCTTTTGTCCTTTTTCTATTTTTTGATAATGCAGTACGTAGACGCACGTACGTAATAACGTTGTTAATTATTCTCCTCGCCCGAAGGACACGAAGCACAGAAGAGCGTTGTTCAGGTAAAAATTTTCTTTTTTTCTTTTTACCTTTAACTCACATTCCTTTGCTACGCATCTCGTAGTAAAGGAATGCGTGGTAAAGGTCATACGTGGTAACCACGCATGCGTTGTAAAGCATGCATGGTTCAGTGTATGCGTGGAAACGGCCGCGTTGTAGTGGCCGTTTCCGGCGTCCAATAATTATTGGATGCGGTAAATACCTAACAACTCATAATTCCAAACCGTGCATAAGCAGGGGTTTACGCATGGGTCGCAATTAACCGCACAACTCGTAATCAGGCCCAATATGTCTTCGATTTAGGTTGACATCTCATGTTTGAGATAAACACGCACAGTAACAGTCTCCTTTTCATAAACAAGGTAAGTACACATAGCTGCTGACTTACCCTTTAGTTGGTGATATTTTATTAGACTGTTGCGCCAAACCTGCGCACTATGTTCCAGAGGTGATGCACTGGATGGGTGCATAGGGGCACTTTTCAACATAAAACAATTATTTCATGTTGTTTGATGTGGATTTCAAATAATTTATCTTGATTCTTTTTACTCGAATTTTTGTTCAGTGTGTCAGGCATATGGATTGTCTGCCAAGCATTGTTTTTCAGAATCTAAGGTGCTTATGTTTGTGCAATTTTGTTGAGCACATAACATAATCATTGGGATAAGAAAATTATAATTAAGTGCATCTGACTTGAGCATCACATTTGGATGAATTCACACCTTGTACCTAAGGTTAAAAAGCATGCTTGGTCATATTATATTTCTACAGTATACATTGCAATGCCAGTGTTTATGTTCTGCAAACGTTCTGCCACGTTTTCCAGCTCAAACAACATAAATAGCTCTGCTCTGTATTTATCTGTGCTACACTGCCCTTAGTACAAAGTTGGGAACCAAATCATGGTTTCCTATTGAATTAATGGTGCCTGTGTTTCTGTTTGAAGCAATACAAAGTCAGCATTAATTCTCTGCTTTCATTTATGTGCCTTCCTGGAAAATCTAAACCTTCATGTCATACTAGTTTACTAGATAAAGCTTAATCACAAACAAGGTTTTTTAGATCAAGCAATATTCAACAATATATCATTTCAGTGTTAAAAATTATTTGTGGGTGAAGGTACAATTTTCGGCCCCCGAAGTGGTGCGAATTTGGAAAGTGTGCATCAGTGAAGCTGGTCGAAGTTTTCTGATTTCATCTGACTTCACTTATGCGAAGTTTCCTCTCTGTCCTCAAGCCACAGGATATTCATCCCTTCATGAAGAGGTTAGCAACAAACATTGACAAAGTCAATAGGTTTCACCTATGCGAAATCTATTGGCTTTGTCAATGTTTTTTTTAAATGTTGCACAGCTGTGCAAACTGCTGTTCTACATAGCTTAAAGTAAAAAAACAAAGTGATATGGCATGGCCAGACCATGTCATAGCGCTTTTATTTTAACTTTAAGCTATGCAGATACAAACAGGTTTAACATTTTATATTTCTATGCTTAATATGCAGTTTATATTCTTGAACATATGCCCAGTTTGTCAAAGTGTTGTTAGCTGGAACCCTGAGCATGTAGATGCTGTGGCGTTACAGCCATAGCTGCTGACTTTGGACCTAGGGAACCAGATTTGAGTCTCTACAGCAGCTCAACATCTTGTGATTCTGGACAAATCTCTTAGGGCCTGATTACAACCCAGGCGGTCTGGGAACACTTGTCACTTTTTGGCAGGCCGACCGCCCACATATCTGGCAGTCCAACAGTAGATTACAATGTGAGCCGGAAGACCGCCTCCAGGCCTCTGCTGCCACCAAGATCCGAGCTCCCGCCGTGGCGGCGGTGGGGACAGCGGCGGTCAGTGCTGGTGGTTCCAGCATGGGCATCGCCATCTGAATTATGACCTGCCTTTTCGCCAACCTTTTGATGGCGGGGACACCGCCATCAAAAGGCCGGTGAGGAGGGGCAGGTAAAGGGCCTCAATAAGGGCCACAGGGCAAATAAACCCATGTGGATTGTGGCCGGGGCACATACTGAGCCCCCCTATGCCTGCACTGTCGGGCCACGCACTGTTTGCAATGTGTGACATGGGGCATGGAAACAGTGTGCCCAGCTTTGGCTTCAGATCCTCTCCTAGAGCTGAAGCATGCCACCGCTGTGGCTGCACCGCCAGACCACAGCCAGCCCCGCAGTGATGTCCTAATGCGGAGGTCGGGATGCCACCGGCTTGGCAGTGTGTTCCCGACCACGACTGGCTGGCCATCCTCTCGCCAAACTCATGATTGGCCCCTTAATCTCCCTATGCCTGTAAAAGTTAATGTGTCCTTGTGTAAAAGAACTGGTGCTCATGTAAATCACTCCAAGTCCTTCCGGTTGACTTTGAGCTATATAAAACAAGGTGTGTGGGGTGGGGTAAGGGCATACAGTGACGGCAATGAGGTGGCGGGAGGGACAGGCCAGCAACCAATGGGGAAGGTGCATGCAGCAACAGAAATGAGGTGGTGGCAGGGATGGGCAAACAATGAACAGGAATGCGGACGCTGGAAAGTAAACAAAACGCACATACAAACAAGTTAAATTTGTTACTTTCCCTATACTCAATATGCAGTTTATATTCTTGAACAAATGGCCATTGCAATTATCAGTGAGTCAAAGTGTAGCTAGCTGCAACTCTGAGCATGGAGAAGCTGTGGCATTTCGGCCAGAGCTGCTGACTTTGGAGCTTGGGAACCAGGTTTGAGTCTCGGTGCCAGCTCAACATCCAGTGATTCTGGGCAAATCACTTAATCTTCCCATGCCTGTAAAAATAAATGTGTTCTTGTGTAATGTAACGCTCATGTAAAGAGCTCCAAGTCCACTTCGTGCTATATAAAACCAGCAATGATGGAGGTAGGAGGGAGGCAGCGAGCGATGGGGTGGGGCAGGATCATGCAATGACGGGAGCGAGGTGGCGAGAGGAACAGGCTTACAACGAACAGGAAAGGGGACATGCAGGGAAGAGGCATGCAGCAACAGAAGTGAGGTAGTCGTACGGGCAAGCAATTAACAGAATGTGGATGCTGAAAAAGTAAAAAAATAAAATAAAGTATGTTACAAGTGTGTGGCCTGTGGAAGGACACTGGCCACCGGAAGCAGTACTTGATCCAAGCTCCACAGCATGGATTAAGACGTGAAGCAGAGCAGGAAACAGGAGGCAGGGGGAGGCGCTGATCAACAGGAAGAAAGGAAACAGGAGTGCTGTGGGAGACAACTAATGGTAAGAAAAGGTAAGTAATGGGCAGGCTCTAAACCCTTTAAAAAAATGTTTTTTGTTACAAATGATTTCACAAGCATGTCATAAGCGCTGTTTAGGCGACACCTCAAAATGTCCCTACAGCATAATTTAAATCAGCCTTCTCTACAAAATAAACAACTTCACCCCCCCCACGCCCCTTCTGCCTTCAAAGCTACTTTGCTAGCCCTTGTCCTTTTCCTACCTGATTGAGGTCACACCCTTCTCACTGGTCTCCATGACAACGTTCTCAAGGCTGCCGTACAGTCAGAAACTCGCTTTACCTTTGGTGAGCAAACACTTGATCATATTAAACCCACCCTCATGACCTTTTCTGTGGCTCCCTTCCCCGCATCACCTATACCTATACACCCTACACACTCACAAAACTCTTTATATAGCTGAAAAACTTTCTCAATCTGTTCGCTCTTATCCATTCTGAAATGTCAACAAAATGATTTTTGAAATCCCCAAAGCAAAAACAGAGAAAAGCAATCCGTTTATTTTCACCTGAACAGAATGCTTCGAGATTGCAGAATGTATATGTTCATGGGACTTATTTAAGGTTTGTATATTGTTGCGGCATACATGACCACATGTACCTCAATATTAGGTACTCTAATATGCTAATTAGGCCTGGGCGGAATTTCAATTAAGCCGGAGTAATTTCAGTAATTCCGTGTTGCTCTTTGACGCAAAATTACCAATGATTACCCAATTACTTCTGCTTGCGTAATTTGGGGGAAATAAATCCTACAGCGATAGCACATTTAGTGAGTGTGAGCAGCTGCTCGTGCTTGCTAATTATGTTCTGCTGTATATAGTGCTATTTCTTAGAGTAAAAATGCCTCCTTGTGTCCATTTTGCTCTCAAGCAGGGCAGGGGAGGAGGGGTTTGTCCACTCCTAAGTGCACAGTGACTGTTTGGTCGGTCCTCTCGGGCCGCCCAAACCAGTCATGCGCACTTTCCCCGTTCTCCATGCAGGTTGCTTTACAGCCTGCGTGGAGAACAAGCCCAGGCCCCTATTCCCTGGTTGAGCGTCGAACCTGGAAGCTCAAAACCAATCACAACAATGCATTGCAGCATTGTGATTGGCCAGGGGAGCCTGGCTGCGTACCAATCACAACACTGCATTGCAGCACTGTGATTGGTCAGTGGGGCCTGGCTGTGCTTCCTGTTCCTCAAGGAGAGCAGGAGCAGAGACGAGGGAACCGGCAAAAGGTAAGTTAATTTAATTATGTGCATTCTTATACGACCGCCACCCACCAACACCCCGCGCCGGCCCAGCCACCCGCGAGCCATGCTGGCCCGCCACTGCGTTCTCCCCAGTCATTGCCATCAGCAATGCAGAAACTATTGTCGATTCTTTCAGGAACTCTCAAATGTTGTAGAACCTGAGATACAGCTGTCAAACTTTAATCGTCACAATTTGACAATGTACAGTCCAATACTCCAAAATTGAGTAAAAGTTTACATGTGCCACACATAGGGATTTAGTCACCCACATAAAGGGGGTCCCGATTTGATTTAGTTTTTTATGCATTTAAGCAGTGGTTTTTGCAGGAAAATATGAGAGGACTAAAACGTACTTGTTTAATGTGATCGTTTTAACTAAATTGATATGCCTGACAAGACAGAGTTGCTTATATTCTTCCACTTTAAGTAATCCTGTGTAAGGTTGGCAAACAGTGTACAATAATTCAGTGAATGTATATATATAGCTGCTAAATCCGAGTTGGTGCTAGTATTAGCACTACCGCAAGTGCTTTTATCATCCAACAATGCCTTTTCCTCTCAAAAGAAAACCTGCACTTGAGGAAGGAAATATTCCAATTCTTTTATTTCACAAGGATGCATAGGTAGAATCTGTTGTTGTTCCCCATAGCGACACATTGATTGACCGAAGTCAGCAGTATTAATTAATATTATCTAATTGATGAAGGTTGCAGACAAGTAATAAGAAGTATTTCTTCTACATCTAGTGGCTAATGAGCATATAATGAGCAATCAAAGCAGTGTAACGTTTGGATTGAGAAAGGCTGTATGTTTCAGCCAAAACACCTCACCTGTTATGCACAAATGGATTTAGAATGTGTTGCTAAAGGAACAACAAAATATTCTACCTGTGCAGCCATGTGAAATAAAAAAACTGGAATATTTCTTTCCTCGAGTGCAGGCTTTGTTTTGAGAGGAGAAGGTGTTGTTGGATATATATGTTGGCGGCTGTATGGGTGTATGAGTGGGTACATGGGTGGGTGAGTGGGTGTGTAAGTGACAGTATGGGTCAGTGAGTGGGTGTCTGAATAGCTGTAACAATGGGTGACTGGCTTCATAAGTGGCTGTATGGGTGAGTGAGTGAGTGGCTGTTTGAATGGCTGTTTGCTTAAGAGAGTTGGTGTGTGACTGGCTCTATTGTAAAGCAAGTGTCTGTGTTACTGGATGTATGGGTTAGTGAGCAAACGTGTGAGTGCTTGCATTGATGTGTGAATGGGTATCTAAGGGGTTGTGTGGGTGTGCGAGGGAGTATGTTAGTGCTTGTATGGGTGACTGAGTGGCTGTGTCGAGAGGCTGTATGGGTGAGTGAGTGGGTGTGTGAATGGATGTATAGGTGAATAAGTGGGTGTGTGAGTAGCTGTTTGGGTGAGTGTGTGACTCTAAGTGGCTGTATGGGTAAGTGACTGGTTGTATGAGTAGCTTTATGGGTGAGTGAGTGGTTGTGTGAATGCCTGTATGAGTGAGTGAACGGGTGTCTGAGTGGCTCTGGATGAGTGAGTGGTTGTTTGAATACTTGTATGGGTCTGTGATTGGGTTGTGTGGGCGTGTGAGTGGGTGTATGAGAGGTTGTATAGGGGTGTTAGTGGGTGCGTGAGTGCTACTGTGGATGATGTCATCAGTGAAGTCATCAGTGATGTCATTTGAGACATCATCGCTGATGTCATCAGTGATTTCACTGACCACGTCATGAGTGATGTAATATGTGAGGTTATAAGCAGTGCATTGCGAGGGCATAAGTTATAGTTAGCTCAGGTAACTATAACTGCTGAATTTCGCTGGTTTTGTATGAGTGAAATGTGAGACTATAACATCTCTGTAACCTTTGTTTTTTCCAGTGAATTTCTAATGTTTTTTTTAATTCGATTTCCTAACTATAAAGTCCCTGTAACCTTTGTTATTTTCTACTCCTGGGCATAAAATTACACTCCGCTCACAAAGTTTGCGGAATTCGGCAACTCTGCATTCTGTGGAGAATGCAGAGTTACCAATAAACTCTCCGCAACAAAGTGGAATTCTTTTCTCCGATGGTGCGCACAATATGGTATTTTGTGCGCATGTGGAGCACGACAACACTTGATGGGTGTTCACCAGCAGCCGGGTAACCCTCAGCAGCCAAGGGGAGTTCATCCCTCAACCAGTAGTGCACAAGGAGGCGCCTTTGCTTGGTTGAGAAAGGGGGCGGGCCTCCCATGGGGTCTCAGCAATCCAGCTATGGGGGACTTACTTGTCACAACAATAGGGATTCATGACCCCCAATGACCCTTAGCAGCCAAGGGGAGTTCATCCTCCAACCAGTAGTATGCCAGGAGGCCGGGTGGTTGAGAAAGACAATAGGGGTTCTTGGTCCCCAAAAAACCCTCAGCAGCCAAGGGGAGTTCATACCCCAACTGGTAGTACGCCAGGATCACTGTGTGCAGAGTGGTTGAGAAAGGGGCAGGGGTCTCCGATGCCATCTCAGCAATCCGGCTGTGGGGGACTTACTTGTCGCAACAATAGGGGTTCTTGGCCCCCAACAACCCTCAGCAGCCAAGGGGAGTTCATCCCCCAACTAGTCGTACTCCAGGAGGCTACTGTGCAGAGTGGCTGCAGTTACCCATAGTGGAGGTCCCACCATGAGTTCAAGAGTGTGGAGGCTCTTTGCAGTGGTGTAACGCAATGATGGGGCCCCCCTGCAGAATGTTTTGAGGAGTCCCTGAGCTTCCCATTTCTCACAGATATTCATTGACTTTTTAGCTGAAAGTGGGCCCCCAAGAATTGTTGGGGGACCTCTGAAGGCTTTGTGTCACAGGATCTGCTGGAGCCTGCACTATGCCTCTGGCCTGGGTTGTAAGAGTGTCAAGTTTCAGTCAATGAGGCATGGGCTCGGTGGTCTCTCCTGCAGCCCCTGCACTACTCAAGGCACCAGCAGTGCTCATGAAGACATTTTGCCTCATGTGTTGCTGGAAAAAAGTAGGGCCTTGATCCACCCCAGATTAGTCAGTACATTGAGCACCTGGTTAGAGATCTACATGTAACCCGAAGGCCATAGGTTTGTATTCTGCCAGGACTGGCTCGGCTGTTCATCCTTTCAAGATCGATAATACCAGTGCCCTGTGACATCCCAAATTTTGAACCTTGTGCAATATATCGAAAGAATAAAGTGATATCCCTGCATTTAAACATTACCAATAAATACATTTGTTGCATTAAATGTGGTAATGCCACATGCATATTACTGCATGTTTTAGCACAGGTTATATTACTGCCAACAGTGAAGTGGACTGACATCGAGTAATATTAACAGAAGGACAACATTAGCTCCTTCCAGCCTCTCTCTGCCTCTAATGAATTATTTTCCTCTCTGCTCACGTGCCAAATGACAGAGACACAAAGGTCGGGATGCCTCTTAGTTTGCAACAATTATTTGGCAACATTGTTGCCTACACTTTGTGATTACTCTTCAGGGACTACCCTGGGCTGGAAGCAGGCTGTATGCAGATTAACAGGCTGAGACTGTTCTCGATTACTGTGCATGCTTTTTCACACATGTTTAGAAATGGATGCGGGCCCCCTCCAGGCAGGGCCCCGCATCTGTTACACCCCTGTTACATCCCTGACCCTTTGTGAATCGGGACATTTTATATAAAGTTGTCCTCTGGGAAAAATTAGATCTCCCTACCTCAATTCACATTCATAATATAAGTAACATTCACTCAGGCCCACTCTAATGGACCACTCACACTCAGTTGCATATTGGCACAAACACCCGTAATAGATGGATTGATGGCTGAAGTTTATTAAAAATAATATATTTAATCACAAAACCATTGTATAAAAAACATTTTGATCAAGAAGATCACAATACAGCATTTGCATAACATTCAATATTTAAAACCAGTTGGTCATAAAAATACCAAAATCATTACACAAGAGTTTTTTTAAAAAAGAGACAGACAATAACATTTGTCATCAGTTGCCACAATCAAGTCAGAAAGTTAGACCACCTTAGTCCTGTATTTTTATAATTCACAGGTGTCTACAATCATTTTGTATACAAACAAATTTGTGGCTATTTTTGAGAGCGTCAACGCGTTTCGAAAGACTAATCATATAACGCCTTCTTTTTCAAGACAGTAATTTTTGTGACTCCCGTTCTTTTAAAATCTATGGACATAAACAAATATATATATTTTTTTCCCCAAAATAAATATCCACATTTATAATGTAGTGTCCTCAAACAACTAACACCTTACATGTATTTTATCATACATCTAGTAGAGATGTTTTTTATGCCAATAACACAAACCAACATAGTCTCAACCCATTTAAGCACTCAATTACACTTCCTCAACCTTACATCATTCACACAGACCATAGGGTAGTTTCTTCATCTAGCCCATTAAATGTGCACTACTGCGCCATTTTCTACATCACTCTATACAGGAGCTCTAATGAATGATCTATGATAACAACTTACTTGAGGCGAGAGAACTGCCCCTAAGTTATAATGGTCTCCTCAATACTGTGAGTCCCAATTATTCCATTTTGTATCTAAGGACACGCAAAGAAAGAAAAGATAAACAAAGATCTATTAATATATTGTTAGATATGTGTGTAAAATTACACTTTCTTTCACTTCTATTTTTATTCCTGATAAATCTCTAATGGGGTCCTCCCCTCATATCTTACCTCATAATTTTTGTAGTGTGTAGCTCGGGCACCTAGTATATAGCGGCAACCTGGCCTTGATTAGAAAGTCCCAGCCTCTGCTTGCGCCCTGTATTGAATTATATAAAAGCAATTTTAGCCATTAATTAACCTTTTATCCTCTCTCTTTTCTTTACTGATTTAATCATAATTTTAATCCCTTATTTATTATTTATATCGAACTTTTTTGTAGAGATAAGGTTCCTGTATTCAGTTGGATATATTTCCTCTATTTATAATGGACACTCTTGTACCCGCTTTCTTTGTCTCCACTGTTCATCTGGAGAACCCGCATTAATTTATAATTCCACTTTAACTTTTATTTCGCACTGTCAGGCTCTAAAATATAAAGTACATTTATTTAAGTATAATTCCTGCATCAAGTATACGAGATCATCTAATTAAAGCCTCCTCTCCGCCTTGCACTATGGGAACGACTAAACAACTCCATTATCAACACTTAAAATCATGTCTCCCCTTGTTTCTTCCACTGTGGAGGGAGGGAAAGATGCCAACTCTTATGTGGCAAGTATTTAGTCACACCCCCCTACGTCACATCTAATTGGATTCAATGTATTTACACCTGCGCGAAAAAAGGAAAATTGCGGAGTATTGTATGGCAAAATCTACATTATACTTTCGTCCACATCTATTTGTTACGCTAGGTGATAAATACCAAATTTAAATCACAATTAGTTAGCCCCATTTTTATCGTAGTACAGCCTGTAATTCGCTGGCCAACCAAACACTACTTGCAATCTTCTATATTTGTCAGAAACGCTACTTCTCCGTTTCTCAATGTTACTATAAAAACTAAAGTTCTCTATTTAGAATATTATATTATTATAACTTCACTCAATATACCTAATAGAAATTAACGATTAAGAACCCATCTTTGAGTCGCACGCTCACCTATTAATTTCAAAGCCGAAAACCGGCTGCGTCTTTGTATGTCCATCCTGGTGTTTTCTATCCGTCTCTTTGCGCCATGCCGGTCGTCTGTTTTTAAAGCCCCATTTCCGTCGTGATATGTTAAAAGTCAAGGCGTGCCTACTTCCCTCCCTCAATCATACGTCACCAGGAGATTGATGTTTTTCCTAGCCGGCCGTCCATATCGTTCCTTTATATTTCTAAGTCCATTTCGTAAACACAAGAAACTTTATTAGGGTTTATCGTTTAATTACATTCCTCGCGTGAATCCATAGGTCTTTTTTTCTGTTTAGTTCCTTACCTTGAAATCTACATCGGAATCAAACTTAGTCAAATATTAGATAAACGTTGAAATGGGACTAATAATCACTCATAGTTCTTATTGATAAATGCCAAATGAGCATGCTCTAATTACTGTTATATAGGAAAATCATCGTTTCTCTATCCGCCATCATCTCCTTTTTCAATTTTATCATTATGGCTCATGGTGATATATCCCCCTCTTTTTACCCCCTTATTCTCTCTATTTTTATTTCGTTATCCCTATTTTTACTTTTAACCTTTGTGAATCAGCCCAAGAGTGAGAAACACTGGCAATGATACCACTGGCTGAATCTTAATTTTGTTCTTATCATCCAGTAACTCCTCCTCCAAGCTCCTATTGCATATTGGCATCTCATGTATAAAATTCTTTGTAAATACACTTTAGCAAATATCAATGGGATTGTTCAGATACTTTGAGTATTTTGATAACTGTACTAAAATTCCCATATTTGCTTACCTGATGAATGGGCAGTTGACAACCCCGCAGAGTTCCAACAACCCACCCCAGACTCAGGTGCACCAGCAGCTGACACTTATGGAGAAAGCCAACAGCAGCAATAAACATCTGGGAGACAAATCTTTCAAGCAGTGGGTAACACAAGGAAATTGGAAAAAACTGAGAAATAAAGAAGGGAAACATAATAATGTGAATAAACTAATGGCTGTGGGAAGCACTACAACAAAAGAAGTTGCAAGGCCGCTTCTTCTGGCTTGCTGACTCCACATAAGCTAACACATAAGAGGTGACCCAGCTCCTCCGGTGCTTCTTTAGGTCTTCCACCTGTTTCCTACCTTCAATACTGACCCAGACACCTTTTCTTCCATTCTCTCCATGCTTGTCTTCATCCTTCACCGTGTACTGCCGCAGCTAATATACTTTGATTTTCTTGACTCTCTGCCCTCTCACAACCTTTTGCCTCAAGTTCCTGACACGGAGATAACAAGTCCCAAACAGTCAGACTCACAAAGGTAACCAGATTTCTGTGTGGAATCCCAGGCTTACCTTTGGATGTGTGACTCTAGCAGCAGGGCTCAGGTCAATGAATTTGCATGTGATATATGTGTTACATATATACTAATGGAATAAACAAATAAAAACCCAAACTAAGTTAGGTCAAAAGAAAAAGTGCAGATTATATAAGGGAACCAGTAAAGTATTACAAAAACTATCACACAGCAGAGGATTGGAAATAGGTGTTTAATTAAAAGCTGTCAATATTTCATCCTGACTGGGACCTCAGCACCACCTGAAGCCCACCCATGACTGATTGCAGTTAGACTGAAATTGTTGGTTGGTTCCGCTGACATTTTTACCTTCAGACTAACAAACTTTCCTGGAGGAAGAATACCTCCAGTCTTGTAAGTCATGAAGCTGTAGCCTGCAAGGACTCCTCAAGCTTGTGTATTTATTGAGGTAGCATTTTCACTTGGCCCTCATACTTCATGCCAAAAGTTGCACATGAGAAAAATAGAATCAAGTGCTATAGAGATTGCATGTTTTTCTGGGAGGCATGGACTCTGTTCCAATCCTTCGGAAGCTGATTTTTTTTGTCAAATGGCAAAGTTTATCCACATGTCCAGAAAGCACTGCTAGTTAGAAAACAAATCCTCACATTTTAAGGGTTGCCTCATCATCAATCCTAATATTTTCCTGTTACAGGAGAATTTGGCAGGCAGGCAATACTTTTGTGGTGCATCGGAGAGGAAGGTCTTCTGTCCTAGATAATCTTAATAAAATGACCAGGCATCAAACTGCAAGTAATGTACTTTCTTTCCTATGTACATACCACGTGGCATCAAAACTATCCCAATGTTCCATGCATTAAAAACCCAAAGAGAAAATCCCTGTCTCAGATATGCTGATCCCTCCCATATCTCTGAAATCCACACCTCAACAATTCAATTTTAACTCCCGAACCACAAAGTGAATCTTCTCCCCTCAACACTTGGTCCAGGCCTCCTTCTTAGCATGACTCCACTTCATCTACTCGGTTTACCCTCTGAATATGGAAGGGTGCTGCAGAAACTTTTCAGTCACAGGTATCCTCAATTGTTAGGCCAATGTGTGTTTTTCTTATAGTTGGTACAAAAATGTAGGAGGTATGTATATAGTTTTCTGTTAGTTTTACAATAATATTGAACTTTAACATATTGTTTGTGTTGTAAACTTAATGTATATTAGTATGTTCCCTTTCCCCCCATCCCCCTTAGAACCTTGGAATGTTCTATCACTCTGGCAGTTGCCTGTGAGCTTGCCTTAGAATGTTGACAAGGCTCAGCTGAGGCAGACTGCTGGAGTTATGTGGAGTAGTTGAGACGTGAAATAAAAGCTAATGAAATAACCTACACCTCATCTAGCTCTTTCCTTACAAAACTTTACTTTAATCTTTTTATTATCCTGTTTCACTGTATTCTATTATATTTTTATTTCATTATTTGTGTATTTATGAATGTATTTGTAGCTATTTTTGAAAACATATGGTGGGTAATGTATGTTTAAGGATTATGTATGGATGAATGATTAATTTTAATTGATTATATTTTTTTACTTGTTTATTTGTTTATATTTAACACATTTTATAAAAAATTATGTACATTTTGGATTGTGGGGTAATTGGGGGATTGGGCAGTTAGCGTTTTCAGTAAAAAACATAAAAATTTAAATAATTGATACATGCATTAATTTTGGATTTTATGTGTGGAAATCGACGTGTTTAATTTTAAATTACAAAACTGTTTATTTATTTTAGAAATATATTTTACCAAGTTTAATATGGGTTGTGGGGTGTATTGGAATTTGGGTGGGCAGTGTCATTTTTTAAATATATATTAAATATCATTAATTGTTTACTATTTTACGTTTGTAATGTTTTACTTTTTTGTTTACATGTTTTATAATTTTACAATTCTTCACTTTAATTTTTGAATTTGGTGTATTGGGTGAGTAGTTTTTAAATCAAAATCTATAATAATTTATATTTGATTTATCTGTAAATGAACTTAATTCATAAATGAAACTTTTAAGTAAATTGTATACAAGTTGATGTATGTGATTATTTGTTTTCTGTAATTGTTTTAATTAAACATTTATTTTGTTTTTTGGGGTATATTGCTGGAATGAGTGCGGTGTGTTATCTAAACAAAATATATTATATTATAATGAATTAACAAATTAAATATGTAGAATTTTATCATTTTAAACACATTTCTTTTTTTTAAAAATATAATCTGTCAGTATTTTCCGAATTTTTTTGTTTTTTTATTTGGGAGATTTAGGGATATTTTGTATTTACAAATATTTAATAGTTGTTTTAATTTTAACAATTTCATATGAAACGTAGGATTTTAAAAGTTTCTATTTACATTTTTAATTAATTTGATGTGCCTACTTATGTTATTTAGATGTACTGAATCTGACCTGTCCATTGCATACTCTTATCGCAGTGTGTGTTGGACTGGAGTTCCCTTCCAATGTATACACTTTACCCAATGTTTTTTAGACTGAAATTAGGAGAATAAATCTGACCCCTCGCTTACAAGGAATGCATATTTCTCTATGTTTGTTACACTATAGTTAGAATACTGAATCTTACCCTCACTAATGAATGCACTTTCTCCACTGTTTGTTAGATTGGAGCTAGAATGGTACATTTAATTCAGTTGCTAAGTGAATGCACTTTCCCCAGTGTTAGAGTGGAATCATAAATAGTAAATCAGTACCTCCCTTCCCCCCCATATATGGACTTTCACCAGTGTTTGTTATATTGGAGTTAGAATAGACTTTCAATGCACTTTCCAACATATTTGTTAGAATAAAGTTAGAAAAGTAATTCTGTCCACATGCCAAATGTATACACTTTCCCTAATGTTTATTAGAGACAGTAAGAAATGTAAATCTTATTCCCCTCAATGTATACAATTTTTCCCAATGTTTGTAAGACTTGAGTTGTAATAGTTACTTTTCTGCCCCCACCCACAATGTATGATTTTTCTGAAATGTTTGTAGGATTGGAGTTAGAATAGTGTATTTACATTGGTTTTAAACATTTTTTTTTAATTGTCTTGGATTGGAGTTAGGTTACTAAATGTTACTGTTTTTTAAAGATATTAGAGCATGAACAAACCTGGACCTGCTGAACCCCAACAACTACAGACCGAAGATAATGCCATACTTTCAGACTTCCAAACGGGATTCCATCCAGTAGGAGGCACTGAATCTGCCCTCATTGCCATCTGGGATGACCGTAAGAACACAGTTGACCGGAACTGGGTTGCTGCACTACTTCTCTTGGACCTCTCAGCTGCCTTTGACACTTGTAACCATGACACTCTTATACAAAGTCTCTACGAAGCTGGCATAGAGGGGACTGCTCTAGACTGGATCACATCCTACCTTCACAACAGAACTAATGTCATCGTTTCACCGATGCTTTTCAACATCTACATGAATTCTTTACCAGTACAGGTCAATCAATTTCACCTCACATGCTATACCTATGCAGACGACACACAAATACTCCTTTAACTGGAATGCCCCAAAGACATTGGAAACTCACCAATTTTCAGTTGTCTCAGAGCCGTGTATCAATGGATGACGTGGAGCCATCTCAAATTGAATACTTCCAAAACAGAAATACACACCTGTGGTGATTTAAAAAATTATGACCCACTGATGACCTGGGAACACCACCTAACGTATACAAGGAAGTAAGAAACCTCGGAATGACCTTGGACTCCAAGCTATCAATGAGAGCCCAAGTGTACAAACTAGCAAGATCAAGCTTTGTTACTATAAAAACTCTGCGACGCATCTTCCCCTATCTGGGATTTCCACACAAGGTCCAGGCTTCCATCTGTCTTGTTCTGTCCAAACTCGATTATGCCAATAGCCTCTACCACGTATAACCTTTAACAACTATGAAAAGACTACAATGGATTCAGAACTCTGCTGCCACACTACTCTTACATTTAAAGCCGCAAGCCCACATCTCCCCTGCTTGAAAGCCCGGCGTTTGTTACCAGTTGCCAGAAGATCCACATTCAAGCTGCTTTGTATCACCCACAAAGCAATACATGGAACAGGACCGCTCTTCATCAGGAATAAAATCCTCAAATACGTTCAATAAAGGAACCCGCTCTAGAGTGGCACCTTGCCTCAAAATCCCACCGTACAAGAAAAAAACCATGGGTGGCACATCCTTCTCTGTTCAAGCAGCCAAACTATGGAACTCTTTACCCCCAGACAGAATATCCACGGATAACCACCTTATCTTCAAGAAGTCTACTCAAGAATTGGCTCTTCCCCACATAACCACCATACACAAACATAAATATACAACATATCCCCCTGTATATAAGCATATATTTGAACTGTAGCTATGTACCAACATATGTGTATTGCTTTGTATAAATGTGTATAGTAATTATGTTTTTAAAATATATAGATATTCATTAGTTTTGCTTAAAAAACTTACATATGACTTGTTTTAACATGTATATAAGTGACTGCATTAATAAGTAAATATTTTATTATAAGTATTCAACTACAATTGCTTCACTATTGAATTACAAAAAATAAAAACAAATAAATTAATTTTAAGTACAACAACACTTGAATGCCGCAGTTTATTAAATGCAACTTTAATCTACGTATATTACCTTCCTTATGCATATATATGCCTTCCATATACTTATGTATCTATATATTTATTACTTTGCTTCTAATTCAGCATATCCATTGCACTACCCTATTTCTCACCCTATACCGCTCTCAATATATCCTGTACCTCAACTCTCTGACTCATCTTAAACCTCATTCTACTACTCTTTTCAATGCAGTACCTAGTTCTCACCTTATTCCTCTATCAATATATCCTCTACCTCCACTCTCTCATTCATCCCAAACACCATACCACTACTATTATCCCCCCCAAACACCCTTCTAGACACTTCCCTCCTCTACCCCTCCTTGCATCATCTCATACCTCTTTTACTATTCAAATCTCCTAAACAAGCCTTTATAAAGCCTTCCCTCTAACTCTTCCCCCTCCAGCTCCCCTTTACTCATCCGAACCCCCACCTACGGCTATTATTTCCCCCAAAAAACAATTCTAGAGCCTTCCCTCTTCTATCCCTCCACTATTCCTTTTAACTCCAAATGATAGACTAACATGTCCACCACTTGGATTAATTTCATATTTCCCTATACTAATTCCCTACTAATCCTGTTTGGGTTCCGGAGTAGAGTGCTACTCCCCAAAAAGCACTACAATCTCATCAGGGGTAGCAAGCGCTATGTAAATGCAAGCCTTTTTCCTCTTATATCCCTTTACTATCCTTCTCAATCCAAATGCCAGACAAACATATCCACCGCTCAAATTACTTTCATATTTCACTATACTAATTCACCACTAATCCTTTATGAGTTCCGGAGTAGCATGCGACTCGCTGAAAAACCGCCTCGATGCCTCATCAGGGGTAGTAAGCGCTATATGCAATTACAATACAATACAAAACAATATTTAATTAAAAAGTATATCTTCTTAAATAATTTGTTTTATTATATTTTTGTTATGTTTTTAAATGATTTCCTATTTTTTATTTGTTATAATATTTTACAAACGTTGACATTTATTGCACTTTAACAGCAAACTTTATATCATAGTTTATTAAATTTAAAATGTTTTTATAGTTTTTAAATGTATTAATCTGTGTACTTGCTTATATTGTGTTTTATTATTTAATAAAAATGAATAATGTTACATTTGTTAATTACTTTTCTATAATAAATGTATTGCAATGTGTACTTTCATTTTCATAATATTTTAGGTTATTAAAATAATGCCTATATGTTTTTATTATATTTGTTTATATTACGTTAAAAGACAACTTTTATTGAAACATATAATCATGTTAATTACAGTTAAATATATATACTTCCCAGTAGAATGTCAATGTTTTGGAAAACAATATTGTGGTAGTTAATATTTTTGTTCTTTACTTCATATGTATATAAAGTCGATATTTTGATTGTTGATATTTTGATAATTGTATTTTTGTCCTACAATGTTTTTGTGGTTATTAGTTTGTCCTTCAACCGTCCCCAAGAGTTTCCTTCTTGCCTAGTCAATGTGTCTAGTGCTTTGTGAAGGCAGCAGCAGGGCAGTGACAACAAAAGGTGTGCATGGGTACAATCTGTGACAGAAAACATTATGCCTAACTCAGTTTGAAAATATTTAATCTCACATAATTACTATAAGGGCAATAGATAACAGCAATTTAACATCGCCACTTGTCTAGTTTACTATATATTCTTATTTTTTAAGATTTGATAGTACTTTCTAATCAAAAGCTACCAGTTTAATGTCCTATTGCATTTTACATAGCAGGAGTGATGTGCTTTGGAAGAACTGCTAAGGAAGTGATGCAATGTAAAATCAGGATAGATTTGAGAAATTAATGGTGCACTATACTCCTATGTCCCATATAGGTATGTGCCACACAACCTCCTCCCCACCTCACATCACAACCATATACTCCTGTAACTTCCAGGAAGCAAAATATTAGAATTCATATTTTCACTGCCTACAGTCGAAGCCCAAGTCTCACCATAAATAGATCACATTTTTAGGACATCCCACATGAGTTTTCTGAGATACAATCAATGGTTCTAAATGGGAATAATGGAAATAACCAATGTTTTTCCTAGATAACTGTTATGTTTGCTGACATGAGAGCTTCAATTGCACCCCATTTGGCTCTACCATCAGCTTGATGAGTATCAACCACTATAACACAGGAAATATGAATGTTCTACCGGCGCAGAGAAATCCACACTCTTATTGGAAAGACTCTTTGATATACAGACAGATGGTCTCTTCCTTCTGGTCCTGAAAACACACCTTCCCATAAATAATGAAAATGCTCTGTCAAAAGCATTAAAACCACACAAATACCACGTTTTCAGTTACTGGTGGATCTGGTTTAAACCATATACAGACATATATTGTTTTATTTATTTGACGATCACATGATTCTAATTCCAATGTGTTTTCTTTCAGCATATTACACCCCATCCTGCTTGGCCACATTACTTAGCTGTGTGTCCTTCGTCTATTGAGGGGGTATGGAAGCTGGGGTACTCTCTTGTTTGTGTTTTCCACTTTCTGGCAATGGAGCTGTTCATAATTCATGTGTTTTGAAAAATTAATAACATATTCAATATGGGTATTTCAGAAGCCAACTACAACCAATACAATCTTGAAGGTCACCTGCATTCCAAATACACGCTCCTTCAGAAAACTAAATAAAAATAATGGTGCTCTTGATGGCTCATCACATCCTGCTATGGAAATGTATTGTCCTGAAAAGACGATATTAAAGTCATAATTTGATCTATTGCTAAAACTCACTGCATATGTGTAGATCCTAATATTTGAATCTAGTGTAGTGCCTCACACCCTCTCCATTTGCATCTCTTGTATAACTCTTAAGGCCCAAGGCATCCATGAGTATGCTTTGCATGTGAAATGATTGCAATGTACCATATCCCAAAAGGCAAATCTTTGCACATTTTTGGGCAATTTTAATAAGCTCCGGTCTTGTTCCTGCTGTCTTATTTCTTCTTCCTCTTACATACCCATATACACCATGGTGCAAACTTCTTTGGACCAATTTCAGTTGTATGCAGTGTAATCTACATTTGTTGGGGTCACATTATTTGGTTTGCACAAGATATCATGAACAACATACACAAGAAGCATTTGTGCCAATTGAGCCTGCATTATATCCTCATTTATCAAAATGTGAGCTAAAGGCAGGTGGAAACTGCACACACCAAACCACGGAGCAGAGCAATTGTTTCTCTCGTCTAAATCAGCATAAGTGCTAAAATTGGCACAAATGTCATTGGCACCTTATTTAGAATTTTTGTCAGGATCTCCTTAGGCTAGTGAAGTATGAGAGGGGATGCTAGTTAACTGTCCCCGGGTTTTAATTTAATATACATACATACATACATACATACATACATATAACCTAGGGGTGGGCAATAAATTGCACTCCGCCGGCAGGGTTTGCGGAGTTTTGCCCACTCCGCGTTATGCTTGCAGCAAGGAGTTTTTGCAAAACTCAGCCAACTGTCGCATGGCAGAGTTTTTTCTTGCGCGTGGCTCGCCAATGGTAAGTTGACGAGCAAGAGTGAGAATTGGAATCCCCTAGAAATATTTGAAGGTGCTAGGACAGCACCTGGTGACATTTCCTCAACGTGGGAGGTTGCAAGTGGTCACAACCTTTTGCGATGAGAAAGCTGCTGTTCGTGTAGAAAATCTTCTTGAGTGGCAGCAAAGAAGCAGTGCCCTCTGGCACGCTGCGGGGTGGCATTTGCACTAATTATGCAGCACGAAAGAAGCTCCTGGTGCTAAAAATCAGCACAAGCAGCGTGACATGATGATTCCGCACACTCGCGTAACTCCGTGGAATCTTGTTAAGTTTTCATGTAACTCTGCGGAATTCCATGAAACACCACGAATTCGGTCCACCCCTAATATAAACATACATAAACAAATATTGAATCAATCAAATGTCATTAAAAGTACTCAAGCAGATACAATTGATTATGCTCAACATAAAGACCCTCAATGACTTGCAGTGTTAAACCTCATGCAAACACTCCAATCTAGGCATAGTCTTTAGCACTGAATATAGCCCTAGTGGTTACTGGTATCATTTTTGTCCTACGTGTAGCTCCTGTGGATGGGAGGTGAGACTCTGGATTAAGTTATGCCTAAGGCATTCAGCTTTTCCACTAGCAGAATAAATTAAAGTTTATTTGCCGCTAATCCTCATGCACCCTCTGCAGGTATAATATTCTACACTCATTGGAAGTAATCTTTACAAATTTGTCTGTGTGAACGTGTAGGTGCCTGTGAGAGGAGTGAAGGTAACATAGAGTACTGGCACTAAATCTTGACCACTTTTGCTCAGTCCGTAGAACAATGGCTGTTGTGAAGCACCAGAGTGGCTGCCGCCTGCGATACTGAGGAATTGGTAGACTGTGATTTTAGTTAGCATCGTTCATGGCTGGTACCTGCTGCACAGACTTGTAAGCAACAGCAGCTGACCTGAGTAGTGACTTGATTAGCCAGCCCTGCATTGCATGCCATGTACCCATTTACACATGAGCTGCGTCTGAGTGATCAGACAGACCTGCAGCACATGTACAAACACATAAAGAGCAGGACTCAGCCCATTCGCACACCCTTTAGTGTGACTGACAAGTTCCTTGAGAAGTATGACTAATCACCAAGTTTATTGATCTAAATTTCATAATGACTGATTAACCAATGTGCTGAATGGCCACACTGTCAGTCACACTGGACTTCTGAATGATGGCCTAACAAGAAGTTGCCACTGTCCTGCCTGAACCAAACCTGTCACTGTTTGAAGCACTATAGGTGGGCGGGGTGTGCAATAACAGCACTGATAGAGATAGAGGTGGAGTGGTGCAGACCTTTTTTGGATAGACATCATCACCTTTGTCCCTCCGCACTGTCCTGCAATGAACCTGAAATCACAACAGGGGGCAGATAGATAGGGGCTACCCTAGGTAACAGTCACACTATTGTAAGTAGAAAAAACATATAATTACCTAAGGTGTCTTACATGTGATATTGAAAATCCCTAGGACAATTGAACTCATATGGGGACTCATATGATGAACCCTCACACGCCAGCCTACATATCAGGCTTCATCATAGTGTTGTCTACATCTGCCTAACAGTTTGGAAGGGGGCGAATTGGCGTAATGACTTAGTTGAGAGCACTTTGGTGGCTGGTTTGTGTCTCACCTGTTGGTGAGGTTAGTGTGTAAATAAAATTCCTTGCAGTGATACTCATTTAGTATAAATTGCAAGCAGGTGGCCTGTGCACACGCAGTCCATATGTTACAGAATAAGTGCAGCACGTAATGAAGAAAATAGTCAACAATAATAACAATAACAATAGTCCAGTATGATGCAACTCTCTTGATTTAATGCAGATCTGATGCCCAGCCAACACGTGTTTCGTCAGGGTGTGAACCCACAACTTATTCAGGGCTATAGGGCTGACGGAAAAGGAAGTGTAATCTCTCCGCCGGTTGTAATTCCGTCCCCGCTGTACGGGATAAGTGACTGTGAAGGGAATGCTTAATTTAAGATGGTGGTAAGTACCACATAAAAGGATATTCCTTGCAGGCGTGTACGCCGGAGTAGCGAGTGCGCTGTGACAACCTTAGCAAACCGGTTTGATACGTCATACTGGACTATTGTTGTTGTTATTATTGTTGACAATTTTCTTCATTACGTGCTGCACTTATGCTGTAACATAAGGACTGCGTGTGCACAGGCTACCTGCTTGCAATTTATCACAGACTTCGGTCTATTTAGGGGATTTGGATTTTTTTCCCCCTGCCTGTGGCACCGTTAGAATTGGACACCACTAGAAAACTGACGTACATACCAGTGGGCGCCATCGCATACTGCATCTCTTCAAACCCTTCGTCATTGCTTCTCATTTAGTATAAGTTTTATTCTGGGGTTTAACACTGGGATATTGAAAACAAGAATGGGGGATCTAAGGGATTGTTATTGGTTGGAAATAACCAAAGTTGATAAGTTTCAGCCATCTCACAGTGCCCATATCTCTTGTTTTTAATATCCTGCAGCTTTTGGCCCCAAAATAACACTTACACTAATGGGTATAACTGCAGGGATTTTTATTTACACACTGATCTCCACAGAATGTGCTAAAACCACATAGTGTCCTCAGTTAAGGTAGGGACAGTGATGTCCTATGAGGTGCATCTGCTGGAGGAGCACTAGATCTGGAGCCTGTCTACAGACATATTGGACGTCCACCCTTCTCTAGACCTTATTTAGTAGCCCATTTACATTTTAGGATCTCACAGTCAAGCGGTCTATATCACCATCATCTGCCTGTGTCATGCAGTGTCAACTTTCCAACATGTGGAATTAGTTTTGGGACCCCCGAGAACTGAGTTATCAGGAGGAATCTCTCCCCCAGCGTTGTCTGACTGCAGTTCTGGTGGTGTCAGCAAAAAACAATGAAGATAAACCACCCCACATGTGAGGCACTCTGCACCCCCCACCCGAAAACTCTGCTCACCTCACATTTCTGAAATGGAAGCATCTGTCGCCCTGGAACCCAAAATTACCTAACATGACTCAAGCTCACAGTAACTATAAAAATACAGAGGTGGGCTACTCACCATCCTGACCCCCCGTATTCAATTAATAGCTGCCACACAGTCCCCTTCCCTGTTGAAAATTGTTCACTGTGGTGGTCTGGGAGACCAAGCCCATATATATACCACCAAATCTCTACCCCACCTCCTCCTACCCAGACTGCGGGGAAGAATCAGGGAGTGCTTCCCAATCAAGTGCACCAGGGCTAAGGCTCCCCTCCATCAGGGCTCCACCCCTGGCAGTCCTTGGTGATCTCCAGCCTCCCCAGGAGAAGGATGCACTGCATCCAGGAGCTCCTCCTCTGATGTAGAGGACCCCCTCTTTAAAAAGTGGGCCTGGTGCTGCAGAATGTGCAAGCCTATGTTTTCCCCCTAGCCTGACTCACTGTGGGAGTACCACTCTCCAGGAGTCCATCTCCTGGGGACACCTCGTCTTCCTTCAGGGGGCAGTTTCTCTTCAACCCATCACCAGGCATACTCCAGGGAATCAAAAACAAAGTATTCCCCTGGAACACAACTCACAGTCATGCTGGCGACATAAGCATATATTGCATCCGCAAAAATTGGAGTTTTGTTTTCACTGCAGTGAAGGTCCGCCTCTGTTGCTGCACCCTGCTGGACTTCAGTCCAGTCATGATCACGTCTCTGTCTACGTAATTACGGGGGCTGAGAATTACTGAGCTCAGGAGGGGCCCGGGGAAGGCTACTGGACGAGTGACCCTGCACTCTCTCTATCACAAAGTAGGGGGACAGATGGTCCTCTGGCAAACAGGTGCAGAACCAATGGGAGAAAAACTGTTCAGGGTCGACTCCTACTTGGTGCAAATTGTTGCTCCTCGATCTGTCTTCTGTGTCCGCCTAGTTCTCCAGCTGAAGGGTCACCTCCCAGAGTCTGGAAAACTCAGACCTCAGGGCTCTAAGGTCGTCCTCCTCCGAGGAGACCTTTGTCTCGATCTCTCTCATGCACTCTGCCACTTTTTGCAAGTCCTGATGAATGAGAGTCACCTCCACACCTACTCTGTCAACCCGGGTCTTGAGGGATTACCGATACGAACAAATGGCCCACAATACTGTTGAGGCTGGCTGCTCCCCACCCTTTTGGGAAAAGCTAACTTCAGCATCCCCGGATGTAATTGCCCCCTGTTGAGCTTGCGCTGCCTCTCCTTTCACCATCATGATGGCCATGCTCGGGGAAAGGGTAGGCAGGAAAGGGGGGAGGTGGAGTTCAATACTCTACTGGACCCAGCACACTATCAAATCTGTGTTACTATCCCCCAACCGTCAGCTTAGGTGCAAACAAATCTAGGCACCTACTGACTATGCTCCTCCCAAGCTATGATGGTGGACTCACACTCCCTCTGTCTTCCATGCCCGGCCATGGACTCATAGGTAGGCCCCGTCTCTCATCTCAGCTCCTGGAAGTGCCGCTGTTCACCGTGGATCCTCACTGCCACAGCTCTGCTCTCAGAAGACACTTGAGTGTCCCGGTCTTCCAAGTACCACTGCCATATGGTCAGACCCGGGCGGCCGGCCGCTCTCTCTGACTCTGCCGTGCTCCCTGGGCCCCGCACGCCATGTCCACCTCGCCTCCCCAGGCTCAGGAGAGGCACAAGCAGTCACCAAGTGCTGGACCACCGTGCACCAACCAGGACCCAGCTGCGCCATGAGTGGTGCGCCCTCTAGCTCCTATTTTCAGCTGTGAATGGCTGTTTAATATGTAGGGGCTTATTTAAAGTTAGATTGCCATATATTGAGTCTTTACCTGCTTAGTGGAGATCTCTGTGGCTTTAGAAGCACTTATGTGTCAACATGGCACCTCTTCTAAAGGGACTGAAGCTTAACTATCCTGGTGCCATATTCAATGCACCCGAACAGCAAAATTTGGTTTTCCAAAAACTCTCCAAATGTAGGAGTTGTTTTTGAAAAACAAAAACATAAATACCTCTGACATGCTGGGAATTGTCTCCAAGAGTGTGGGAATCATTCATTTATTTTCCTGTTTGGGACCACAAGTCTTTCACTTGGCCTTTAATTGCATCCAACATTCTCCCTAAGAAGGTGGAGTGTCTCAGGTGCTTTGACCAACTCCCCAATGTTAGCCAATATACTGTTCAAAGGTTTCCACTGGTGAACCTTGTTGAGGCTTCGTCAGAATGAAGACAGTTCATCCAACTCTAAATAGAGGAATTGGACTGGGAGTTTGGACGCTAGGGTACTCCGCTACATTAGTGGTGGAGTACCCTGGCCTACAAACTCCAAATAAGGTCCTTAATTATTTACATTATTTAGATCATATAAAGATAAGATTTCCCCCAATACCATTATATGGCACTTATAATAGAGCTTTATCATGATTTTAGCCAACTTTAGGAAAATGATTGAAGATGGTTCTTCTGCCCTTTACCAATATCAAAGGGGTATCAATCAAACTTGTCCTGCAAGGTTTAAACTTTGCAGCTGAGTCCCCGTGGGTGAAATTTCTTTGTAAATTGATTAAGGAAATTAAGCTCTCCATCATGGGCTTTAAAAACAACTGCAGTTGGGTACAGACTCAGAAGCATATCTTTTATGACTTGCTTGGACAGTAGAATTGTATTGTCTCATTGGCGGACTATGGAAGTTTGGCTGTTAATAGGAACCAAAGGTGGGAAATCTCTTTAATTGGTTTGCTTGGAAATGAACTTAGGGCCTGATACACTATAACTATTCACAAACCAGGGATATAGAATTTGCACACCAAATGGTTGACAAATTGGAATGAGCTATTTACCAATAAGTCACATCACAAATAGTAACTGTGTAGGGGCTTGCAACCCAAACTCCCTAATAACCATTAGTTAGGCAAGTCCCAATTTGTAATCCCTTATGATTGTCTGCCAACTAGAGATTGAGGCCTGCAAGAGGTAGCCGACCTCTGTCCCAGCATTTGCATTCCCAAACAGGAAGCATAATAAAAAAAAAAAAGCAGGTTATGGGCTTAATCTAGAGAGCAGACTACAGTATTTTCTCTGTCAGGGCGACAGAGTAAAATACTCCGTCGCCCTGACATAGGACCCATACTCCGCAATTAGAGATGTCCGCTGGCCCTGCCGACATCTCTAGTCATGGCAGGATCCACTGCCATGGTCGTTGCGGCTAATGTGTTAAAAGTTTGACGGACAGCTCTGTCAAACATGACGACCGTAAACCAAACTTTTAAGAAGTTGCAAATTCCAAAGCAGGTTTTGGTTTTTAAGAATAGAAAAACTGATGACCACCCGACCATAGGATTTATCTCATGTGGTCTGGGGATCAATATTTTTTTACTTTCAGTCACAAACAGCAAGAAAAAATATAACACCGTCTACTTTAAATAAGGCAGATGGTGTTACATATAAACCTCTGATGGCTCGTACTCTGTCGGATAGGTTCTGTCACTGACATACTTATGGTTTGCTTTCCTGCAAACTAGGAGTGCGGACCGAGGGTTTGGCGGAAACGGTTGCATTAGAGTACCCTCTCTGCCAAACTAAATCGGCCTGATGTGACTTTAAAAAGATGTCACCTGCTTGGAACACTTTGTAGGGCGCGGGCAGGTATCCTCTTGACCTCTGCTTTCTCTCCCCCGGGGGATGCAGACAATTCCCAAAGGAGTGTCTGTTCCACAATAGTCAGCTTCCCCCTTGTGAATCAGTTACAACCCTAACTCGGGGGTCAGCCTGCGAGTGCAATTGCAATCACAACCTAATAATATGTGTCACTGTTTATCCCAAAATAGGGGGGCGACTATTTTATGTCCCCTACTACTTGCGATTCATAGTGGATGGAAGAAACCCTTTTCACCTGTCAGAAAGACCTTTCCGACTCATAAAAGGGCTTTGATAGATATTTAAATGTTGTTGCCATTACAAACCCTGTATTTTTCAAATCAGAGGCATTGCTACTATAAAGCCGATTTGTAGAGGAGGCCTTATGTACGTGGAAATGCGACCCTCCTCTCTTTGCAGACACTTTGGTTATGTAAAAGTTATTTGGTTTTGTAAATGGATACCTTGCTTTTGATCCCGACGAACATATGCATCACTTGTTGTTAATAGCTTGATAGAGCTTTGTTCTTCTTCCTAGAACATTTTCAATTTTCAAAAAAATATTCTCATTCGGTGGTTTGTTTAAACACCCTGACGGCTTTTGTCATTTCATTATGTACTGTGTTAAATTATATAATTTCCAAATTTTTAATCTTTCTCCACTACTAGAGGAATATGAAGTTAAAATTGAACTTGATATATTTCAAATGTAAGTATTTGAAGTACAAAATTCCATCGCCCTTTTTTAAATATATATATATAATTGGTATACACTTTTAGATGAGGTATACGTTTTAAGAAAGCTGCATGCTTTTATGAACATTGGTACGTCTGGCAAACGTTTAAAAACTAACTAACTGGGAAGATTACTAGTTTAGTAGTGTAAGGTTACAGAAGAAAATATGCACTTTGATCATTCAAAAAGTCCAGTTTATTGAGAATTTATGTAAATAGGTGACTTGCCCTTACTGGGGACTTAAAAGATGTTTACATATATGAAGCAATCCTGAATTCATGCACCACAGGAGGAGCATTTATTTACCTTTTAAATCCTGTGTATGTGTGCTTTAATATGCTGCGATGTAAAGACTTGACTTCTCTTTTTATCAGTTATACCCCGGAAACACGTCTTTAAATATGTAACGGGCTCGCACTGGGGGGTTTCCAGAGAGTAAAAAGCCAGGGATACCTCGTATGAGTCACTGTGCACTTGGCAGTGGCTGCAGCGAGCCGACTCTCAGAGTAAACGTCTGTCGGCGCTAGTAAAAAGTGTTTGGAACAGGAATCTGAGTTCTGACTTTATATGGACAAAATAAAAGTTTCGCTGCTTTTGCCTAGTGTATGCAGGAATGCTGATGCTTGTAGCTTCTGCCCTCTTCATGGATCGGACAAATATCTATCACAGAGAAAACAATTATATGTGTGATTGTGACTCAAATTTGGATAATATATTTTTCTTTTATTCCTGTTTCTCCGTATGTTCTCTGTTTTCTTTGTGCTAACATTGATCTCTGTTCTCTGCATGTTTTTATTGTTTCTAGCTGTGTATTTCCCACAGGCCCCTGACCCTTGACGTACCTTAAACCAGTCATCCTACCAGTCGAGGGCTGTCCCTTACAGACCCGTCTCCAGCGCATTGAGGCTCCTGCCTCTTCTTACACTTAAGCTCTCTCTCTCTCATTTCTGTGCCGCCTCTTGCTCTTTCTGTCTCTCACCCATTTTTTGGCCTTTAATCTTTTGCCTTTCTTTCTCACCCTTCTGTTACCTTTTTGCTCTATCACTGTTTCTCACCTGTCTATGACTTTTTGCTCTTTCTCTCGTTTTCTCACACTTCTGTTGCCTACTTCCTTTTTGCTCTTTCTCGCTCTTTCTCACTCTTCTGGTGCCTTTTTCTGCCTTTTGTCTCCCTTTTTGCTCTTTTTCAGCTTTTTGTTCCTGTTACCGCTTCCCCTGTGCTCCGCTTCCTGCCTCTAACCTCCTGCGGCCGATCCCTCCTTGACCCGCTCTTTATCTATTATTTTCTGTGCTACCACTCCTTCCCATGCTCCTAACTAGTTCCGCCCATCTCCCCTTGTGCCCCCTGCCTACTTAATTGTAGCTAAAGCATAGCCACGCAGCAGTCATGCCGCTGGGGCGTTGATGGCTCACCAAAGACAAGCCCATCTATACCCGTCTGTGGAGAGACCATGCCCAGTGCCACAAACCTTACTCCTTATGCCCTTCTACGCTACTCCACAGAGGTCTGCTGGTCTCTGAAGCCAGGGTGCATATCCACGCGCTGCTGCGCCGAATAAGGCACGTTAATTCTCATGCATTTAAAACGCATGCCATTACAACACGGTCGTTACAACGACCGCGTTGTTACATCGCATACCTTTACAACGCAAGTCGGAACAACGACTTGCTGTAGGGGGCTCTGGATGTTGGAATAGTATAATTTACTATTCCAACTCCAGTCTGTGCCACAGTAGGGAAGGTGTTGGATTTTAAATCCAACACCTTCTGCCCTCTAATGCAAGTCGTTCTGACTTGCGTTGTAATGGTATGCAATGTAACAACGCAGCTGTTGTAACAACCGCGCTGTAATGGCATGCGTTGTCTCGCATGCATGGTAAACACTGTTTACCGCTGCGCCACACCATGCCCCATAGAGGGAGCATTCGCTTGCACCCACTGCTGGTTCACCTGCAACACTCACCCAATATGCATACTTCATCCACAAAACTCACAAACAGCACACCTCCTTCACCCATCTACAAACACATACCCCAAAACATATTATTGTGCATGTCTCTCAACACCTGCTAATTCAGGAAATACACCACTAAAATCTTGGCTTTCCTATACAACAACAGCCCGGAAACATGGCTGACCTCCAGGTCGGTTCCCGACATCGTAATGGCTAGTCCCAGCAGGATACAAACTTGTATGTCACAACTGCAAAAACAAACCAGGGGGAGGAATTGCAATAATATTCAGACTTCTTCAACTGCACCACAATCACAGAGACCACAACTCCCTCCATAGAACACCTACATTTCAAGCTACTAGCATTAGCAACATACATTCTGAGCGTAACTCTTGTCTACTGTCCACCGGGATCTCAAGCCACCCTCTCCAACAGCATTGCTGACTTCATCGCTCCCCCTCACCATCGACTACAATAATTACATCCTGCTAGGAGACTTTAACTTCCACCTTGAAGACAAGGGCAACACCAACACCGCTGGACTCCTTGAGAGCCTAGGGAACCTGGAACTGACACAGCATGTCACCAGACCCACACACTCCTCTGGACACATCCTCAGCCCTGTCTTCACCACCTTCAACTGCAAAAACAACAAGGTGATGGATGGAATGCTTGAATTAATCTCAGCCATTGGCAATTTCTTGGGCCGCATCTCAATCCATATATTTTTGCCCACTATGCCACCTCGGTTTGGACTCAGCCATATGCAAATTAGTCTTGACCCTGCTCCTCACGGGTACAGTCCAGCTCAAACTGCCAGGGCAGTTGCTCCCCTAACCAGAACACAAGCTACCTAGGACCAGTTTCACCCTAATTAGGACTCTTCAGTCAGGTATAAAAAAAATTCCAGTGGGCCTGGTACCCACATCTTGGCATGCCCGGCACACTTAGGGCATCAAATGCAAAAATAACAAGTGATGGATGGAAGGGTTGCAAAAATCTCAGCCACTGGCAATCGCTTGAGCCGCATCCCAATCCATTGTTTTTCACCCACTATGCCACCTCAGTTTGGACCCAACTATATGCAAATCAGTCTTGAAACAGCCCAGCCCACACTGCCAGGTCAGGTCCTCCCTGAACGGGAACACAAGCAACCTTGAACGGCATTGAAATCACCAGAACCACACCACTCACCTGGCCCAACCATGTCATCATCCATTTCCAAATCAAAATCCTCCACCTAATGACACCTGTCACCTCAGGCTTGGCCTAACTCAGCTGAAACAGAATACACCCTGTGATTGAATCAACCATATTCTACTGACGACCTCAACAGAAACATCAAAGAAATGGACAAGTGGATCACAAAATGTGGCAACTCCCTGGCCCTCATAAACATAATGCACAGAGGAGAACACAGAAGCAGGCCAGCTGGTACACTGAGAGGCTCTGTGCAACAAAACAACACTGAAAACAATTGGAAAGAAGATAGAGAACATATCACTTAGAAAATGAAAAAAATACATACAAGTCTGCCCTGAGACACTACCACTAACGAAGCAAAGAAACAAAGAAGAAGGACCTAGCAGACCGCATAGACAACAGCTCCAAAGGCACAAAGAAATATTTGTGTTCATCAAAGACTTCACTTCACTAGCCACCGCCACCAACAGTATCACCCCCTCACAAGAACTCTGTGACTACCTCTCAGAATTCTTCAGCAAGAAAAAGCCATCTACAACAATTTCAACCCCCAACCTAACCCCTGTACCCTCACTCCAGCCTGGCAAGTAACACCCATGAAACAACCTTGACTACCTGGGAAACTCTTACAACAGAAGAAACAGCCACCATCATAAGGAACATCCACTCTGGGGCACCACCGGAACTCTCCTCACACCACATCTACATTATGGGTGTCACCGCACCAACAAAGTCCTCACCCTCATCCTGAACAGCTCCATCACCTCTGAGACATTCTGTGATGCCTGTAAATGCATGATGGTCAATGCATTGATAAAGAAACCCTCAGCAGACCCCATGCAACTACAAACTACCTCCCAATATCCGTTCGACACAAACTGACCAAGGTCATGAAAAAAGCCACAAACAAGCAACTCTCTTACTATCTCAATGCACACCAGCTCTTGGACACCACACAATCAGGTTTCCAGCCCAATCACAGCATCAAGTCTGCCCTCATGATGACATTAGGCTGATATTTGACTGCGGAGAAACCACAGGCCAGAATTATCAAGGTTTTGCATCACCCTTGTGCCACTTTAGGTGCGATTTATCAAGCCAATCAAGGCCCCTTGCATGGTCTTGCATGGCTAAATAAATCTGGAGTAATACAATGCAGTGCAAATTGCTGTCTTGCGCAACTCTGCCCAAGGGAGGCATTCCATGAGTGGGGCGTGGGGGTTCCCAGGCATCCACCCATGGATTTTGGCACATTCCCCTATTTGCCATTAGTGCTTGATCTGGGAATGCGTCAAAATGCTACATCTCCTCAGGTGAGGTGTAACAAGGAGAAATATATTTCTCCTCATTTGTTCCTCTTTCTACATGTGCTGAAGAAAGAGGAAAATGCCTCTGATGATTGTTTTTGTGCAGGAAGGCATCCCTTCCTGCACAAAAACAATCCTGCCTACAACACAAGCACCCTTGCACCATGATGCAAGGGCACCTACATTGGCGCTAGGCAGCCAAAAGTCAGCTAGATTTGGAATGGATAGGAGTGTGCCATATAATATTAAATACGGCAGATTCCTACCCTTTCATACAGCGCAGCAAGGTGGCTTGCTGAGTTGCGCTGCGTGAAAAAAACAAGAAATATGGGCCAGAGTGCCTTATAATGCTTGAACTCTCTGCAGCCTTTGCCATGGTCTGCCACTCCACCTTGATCAGAAGACTACACAAAACAGGCATACAAGGATCCGCCTTTGATGGAATCTGTTCCTTCCTTCCTCACAGGAAGAACACAAAAAATCAACCTGCCATTCTACACGTCAGGAGCCAGGAACCTCATATGCGGAGTCCCGCAAGGATCATCTCTCAGTCCAACGTTATTCAACATATACTTGTTTCTGCTGGCAGAAGTCATCAGAATATATAACATCAACTTAATCTCCTATGCAGAGGACACCCAACTGATACTATCCCTGTAAGAAAAGACCACCACTACAAAAAAACAGCTTTGCCACAAGCATGACCATGGTAACCACATAGATAAAATCTAACTGCCTTACATTAAACAGTGATAAAACTGCAGTGGTGATCTTCAGAAGGAAAGCCTCTGCTTGGGACTCCACCTGGTGGCAAACTAACTTCGGCCCCCCACCCACCCCTACTACCCACACAAGAAATCTTGGAATTATCCAGGACGACAAGCTCAATGTGTCAACCCAAAACGCAAGTAAACAAAGTGACCACAACTTGCTTTCACAACCTGTGGATGTGGCAAACAATAGTCGATTACGGCAACACACTCTGCACTGAAATCACCAAGAAGGTCCTAAACAGGCTCGGATCCTCAAACTACCTCATTGCACTCACATTACACCACATCTCAGAGAACAGCACTGGCTCCCAATCGCTCACACACACATACAAGGAACTACCAAACACTTGCCCTGCATAGCTTAACAGCTGCATACACCTCTATACACTTCCCAAGCATCTCTACTCATCAGATTCTCACTGCCATGCATACCGTGCGTTCACAAAAATCACAGCTGGAGCCTGTGCCTTCTCCTACATTTCCCCCAAAGCTTGAAAAGGCCTCCCTCACCACATCAGAGCCTTCTCATCACTTCACGAGTACAACTGGATGTTAAAGACCTGGCTCTTCGATTAATCTCACAGGTAATTAGCATGCTAAACAAATACACATAACACAACCTTTGGTCATAGCACCTCACTAATTCTCCGAGGCTGCATGTTGACAGCCCATGCCACTAAACACATATGAACATGTAAATGTAACTCAAGATCAGCCACGAATGTTCCCTCAGTGTAGCGAGGGCTTGGCATGAACTGCACCATAATCTATGCACTGTTTAAGCAGTGCCTGATTTGAAGAAAAATAATATCTGAACCAAATGTATTTCAAAGGAGGCCACTGCAGCTTACACCATCTAATGCCCCTGCCAGAGATGCCAAATGCCAGTGCCACTGTTACCTATCACCTATCCCACTACAAAAAATGTAGTCAGTTTGCTTGTAGACAAGCTCACGATCTCTGTTCGTTCTCAGCACATCCTCAACAGAACACCATCAAACTGCAGAATAAAAAGTGTAATAAAAGAAAAAAAAATCTAAAGACAGGCCTTTTCGTCTATGCACCCAAGGCCTGGACCAATGTCTCAGTTACCATCAGGACCACCCAACCCTGCTTTAATTTAGGAAAGATTTGAAGACTCAACTATTTAAATAACTCTACATCACAAGATAGCCACAACTCTCCTTCCTCTCTTACCTTTTACGATGTACAGTGATCCACTTTCTTTTGGCTAGGTTTGCACCATAGAAATACCAGGTTAATACATATATACACATAACTTGGAATATCCAATGTCACCCAAAGCTGTAAGAATGGCCTGAATAAGCTATTATTTTCATTGTAATGTCTATTGAATTTGTATACACTCTGTTAGTGTACTCTACATAAAAATAGACAGACAGCTCCAACAGGGGTGGATTTTCAAACAGAAGTGTGAGTGTTGAGAAACAGGGGACGGGGCCAAGCACTGGCAGACATGGGCAGTAATTAAGCACTGATTTTAAGAAACCTTTAGAGTGTTTTGAATATATCTGATGTGCGAGATACAGAATGCCTAAATTGAATTTGGAAAAACATTTTTTGGGGCAAGGAAAATTGATATTCTCCAATGAAATACTATTGTTACAGCATATGCGTAGAAATGGTCATAATATAGTTTTTGGATAAGAGACTATGGACTTCATTTAGAGTCTGGAGGGAACTGAAAATCCTCCAGTGTTTGGAGGTTACTGTAAATAAGTAGAAAAATCCACTGGCAGAAGTTCCTCCACCATAGGGTAAGTATTGTCGAGAAATTTCAGCTGGCGGACTATACTATGAAGAATGGAAGTGCTTCCAGGTATGTCTGGAATTTCAGCATTCCCTAAATGTGTTCTTGAGCATTCAGCATAGAAGCTGTTCTTCTCCTCTGCATATTTATACTGTTCTCTTTTGGAGTGTAATGAAGGATGATTCACCACATCGCAGGAAGATGCCCTAATCCTTTCTATCCTTGAGGGAATAGGTTGATATAGGCCTGAACCTATTCTTGCTCTTCCCTAGTCCACCTACTATAGTCACCTATGCCGGTGGGAACAGGATAAGCGAGGGTCATGTCATGCCAGGTCAGAGGCAACATCACCAACCATGTCTATAGCTTTGGTTAAGCAACACAATGGAAGAACCATTATCTACTGGCCACAAAACGTAAGACATTTTGAATTATATTCCTGAACTGCAAATACTTAAATAATCTGCAAATATTGTATTATTATTCAATAAAATAACATGGGATCTCGATAGTTGGTCTAAGCTTCTCTTATCCATAACAAGGAAAAACATGAAAATGCTAACACAAAGGTCACTATTCAAAATGGTAACTTACACTTGTAAGTTATCTACATGTGTAATTTTTGAGTAACTTTACTACTTGAGGCTAGTCACAAAATCCCACTGTAAATTTTCTCAAAAGTATAGACTTACACATCTCTGTCCGCTAAAAAAGAGAGTGCAGCCCAATTTACCAATGCACTAGTGCCAAACAAAACAGGAGTAAGTCCAGCACAACAAATGGCCAACCATTTATAGTGTAACCTTCTCTTATAGAAAATAATGGAGGTAGGAACTTAAAATGAAACCCCATGGGAAATTGTGTTACAATAAATTAAATAATTTAAAGTAGTTGGACATCTAAATTAATATAATTTCATGTTAAAAAGATCTCAAAATAATGCATATATAATGTTTTAAATATTTTGACAACTTTTTTAATTTAACATTTTATGTTAGATTACATTTTAATGAAATATCATTAATTTACTTTTAAATCATTCTATACATCACGTATAATCATTATTAATGCATGTTTTCAATTTAGGTGGGAATTTGTTTTTTCAATTTAAACTTCAGCAGAACTTTATTTATTTATTTATTTTATAGTTTTATAGAGCGCGAACCAGACCCGTGAGGGTATCAGAGCGCTTTTCAGGATTGAGGGGAGAAATACAAAGCGTAAGGATGGGAGGGATCAAATTGGGAGAGATAGGGACACATTATACAGGAGGAGCACGCAGTCTAAAGTCCAAGCTACATGTGGGATAGAAATTAAAGCAGGTAGATATAATATACAAAAAAGCTACATTATACAGGAGGAGCACGCCGACTGAGGTCCAAGCTACTACATGTGGGATAAAAATTAAAGCAGGTGGGTATAATATACAAGAAGGCACGCAGTCTCAGCTCTTGGGGGGATGCCCAGGAGTGCAGAAACATGTATCATCCGTGGAGGCCGTGGATAATGCGGCGGTGTCGATGAGGTGATTGTAAAGTGTTCATTAGATGAGGTATTTTCCCATTAAGAAAGTTTTGGTTTCCTTCTTAAAGTGTGCCAAGGACGGAAGTCTTCTGATGGCGGGTGGGAGAGAGTTCCAGATTCTTGGTGCGGCCCCAGAGAAGGCCCGATTGTAGGTTTTTTTATTCCGGAAGCGTGCTGGTTGCAGCAGCAGGTCTTTGGCAGATCGGGAGTTTCTGGCTCCTCCGGATATCACGAGTTTTTGTGCAAGAAATGTAGGGGAATTCGAGTACAGAGCTTTGTGAGTAATGCAGGCCAGTTTAAATTGTATTCTGGCCTTTAGGGGAAGCCAGTTCAGAGCTTTGAGGTGGGGAGAGATGTGGTCAAATTTGTTTGAACCCATTAGGAGTCTGGCGGGGGTGTTGAGGCAGGCTTTCATTGGGGCCAGAGAGTTCTTGGGTAGCCATGCAAGAGTAGAGCATCCATATTCAAGTCTGGAAATGACTAGAGCTTGGGTTGCCGTTTTAAGGTCGGACACTTCGAGGAAGGGTTTTAGGTTTCTTAGGTAGCTCAGGTGGAATCTAGCCATTTTGGCCATCGAGTGTATATGGCCATGTATATTCAGGCTGCCGTCAAGGGTTATTCCAAGGGATTTTGCAGAGTCAACAATGGTAAGAGGGCAGTTTAGTGCAGTGATGGTCTTGATCCATTCCTGGATGTCTGGATTGGGTTTGGGTGGGGAGATCAGAAGAAATTCAGTTTTATTTGCGTTGAGTTTAAGCTGGTTGGCTGGTCAGCTTCAGGGCCTCGTTTAGGGAGAAAATGTCCTCAGGTGAAGAGAGTTTTATGTAGACCTGTGTATCATTGGCGTAAATAAGGTAGGAGATGTTGGTGGCACGAAGCACCTCGGTGAGAGGTTCAAGGTAAAGGTTGAAGAGGGTAGGGGAGAGGGTTGATCCTTCGGGGACTCCAACAGAAACCGGAGAGGGGGCGGATAGATCACCGTTGATGAGGACTCTCTGTGAGCGGTTTTGGAGGAAGGATCTAAACCATTCAAGGACGGTGCCATCCAACCCCATCCTGAGTTTGAGGCTTTCTAGGAGAATTTTGTGGTTAACCGTATCAAAGGCAGAAGAAAGGTCTAGAAGGATTAGGAGACAGGTTTTGCCTAGGTCTAGGGCTTGGAGGGTGTCATCCACAATGTGGAGGAGGGTGGTTTCCGTGCTGTGTCCAGGTCTGAAACCTGATTGGAAGTTCTCTAGCAGGTGAAAGTTGTTGATGTGTAGGCTTAGCTGCTGTTGCACACATTTTTCCAGAACTTTGGCAAGGAGTGGGATGTTGGCTATGGGTCTAAAGTTCTCAGCGGAGGCAGGGTCCAGCGTGTTTTTTTTTAGGATGGGGACAACTTGGCCAGCCTTGAGCGAATCAGGAATTGAGCCCTGTAGGAGGGAGGTGTTGATTATTGAGGTCCAGGAAGGGATGATAGCCTGAGAGGCGGCAGCTAGGCAGTTAGAGGGGAGAGGATCATTAAAGTGATTGTTTGGTTTTAAGGAGGCAAGAATTCTCGAGATAGAGTGATCGTCAAAGATTTTAAAGTTGGGCCATTTTCATTTTCATGCAGAACTATTTTCATTAAATTAATAATGCTGTAACATTTGTTTCATATGTCCTACATTAAAAATCAATATATAAAAGTAATTTACAATAACATACAGCTCAATAAACTTTGTTAATTTGCCCTATCCTTTTCCAAAATATGAGAAGTGGAGATTTCACACTTGTAGGTTTGTGAATAGCATTTTGCAGTGCTTTCGCAGTTTCTATTGTAGTACCACTAAAGTTAAAGCAAAATTAAGTTTTTGAATGTGGCCTTACTTTTCTGGGTGACGCTCTGTCTGGGACTTTCACTAATGGAAAAACAACTATTTCCGTGCAAGTTCTAAGCATTTATCAGTTACGGTTGGGTTTATTTCTTTGAAAAATGCAATGTGAACACCAGTCAGATACCAGTGAGCAAACTTTATCTCTACTAAAAATGTTTTCATACAAAAAGTAATGCGATATCATTAACTCATGTGATAGTGTTTTTGTCACACTCAGTTTTAAAATAAATGTTCCTGTAATCTTTATTTGCTGGGTTCTTAGGCTCCCTTATCAACGCTGTGAATGACTTTCCGGTACTTTGGCAGCAGCTCTGCTTTAATGTTGTGACATCCACTTCACTTATTATGATTACATATCATGGGAATGTGAGTTGTTGTGCTTTAAAGAAATGTATCCTTCCTTTTGTAGAAATTGTATTTATGTCTCAAGTAAGGAACTTTAACCCCGTAGTATATTTAGATGGCCATGATTGAGTTTTCTTTGTCTCACAATCAATTGGTGCATCTTTTTCGTTCTGTTTCTTTTAAGCTGTGATCTTTTTATTTTATTGTGTTTGAATGCAAAACAATATAAAGCAGAATAAAGGGCAATTCCATGTAACATTAAAAAACACAAAAAACATAAAAGAAGTAAGGAGATGAGATGTAAACAATAAATCATGCAGCAATCCGCCATTCACAAAGATTCATAATCATATTTGATGATAAGCCACTATTGAGATCTGGCTAAATTGTTATAGATATTTATTACTTCTATATATCGTCCTTGGTTGGCTGTTGATGAAGACAGTAGCCAAAACACGTCCAGTGGTGGCGAAATATATACGCATTGTTAGAACTGGGGGTCTCTAGTTGGCAGAGGTAGTCACATTTGTCCAAATAGGGACCCTTGCTTCTAGTCAGGGTAAAGAGGCAACACTCCTAAATAACCCCTGCTCACTCCCTTGGTAGCGTGGCATGAGCAGGCGGGCTTATCTCAGAGGAAGTGTAAAGCATTTGTGAACACATACAGTAATACAGTGAAAACACTTGAAAATGGACACCACACCAGTTTAGAAAAATAAGTAATCTTTACTAGACTTAACACAAGACCAAACAACATAAATCCACAATACAGTAATCAAAAATAGACTTTAAAATGGTAGAAATAGCTTAGTTCAATGTAGATGGTAAATGCGACACTTTACTCTCGAAGTTCCTTAGATGCGTCATGAAATACAAACAAAAGGGTCGCAGGGAAGGTGATGCATCGGTTCCTTGCTCTGGGGGAGGTGATGCATCGGTTCCTTACTGCTGCGCAGGGGAGGTGATGCATTGGTTCCTTACCAGAGAGGAGGTGATGCGTTGGTTTCTTACTGTGTTCTGGTTACGATGCGACAAGATGGCACCTCGATGCGACGCGACGATCCGGTGCGATGCGACAAAATGGCGTCTTTGATGCGCTGCGACAACGTGGATGCGATGCTTGCACGCCCGACGGCCGTGTAGCAAACTCGGTAACTTCTGAGTTGCGACAGGCCCTGTGACACGATTCTCTTGTGATGCGACGGCAACCTCTCTGGTGGCGACACGCTTCTCCGGTGATGCGACACGCTTCCTCGGTGAAACGACGGCGAGCAGCTGCGGCCGGGGGCACACTTCTTCGGTGATGCAACGGCAACTGCTGAGACGGCGACACGCTTCTCCTCGTTGCGTCGTGCTTCCAGCTCCCAGTGACACGCAGTCTTCTCAGAGGGCCCAAACAACAGTAGGCACCTCTTTGCAGGTAGAATTTCCAGCAAGGGAATTCAGGGAAGCTGGTGGTGAAGTCTTGTATCCCTGAGACTTCAGGCAGGAGGCAAGCACACTTCAAACCCTAGGAGATTCTTCTTCAAGATTATGAAAAGTTCATAAAAGTTCTCTTCCCCTTTCCTTGGCAAATAAAGTAACCACTGCAGGCCAACCTCAGGAACAGCACAGCACAGGGGCAGTATCTTCCTTCAGCTTCTTTGGTTCTTCTCCTTGGGAAAGGTTTGTCTTGGTTCCCAGAAGTGATCTAAAGTTCTGGAGTCTGGGCCCCAATATTTATACCAGTAAATCCTTTGGCCTCTGAAGGAAGAGGGTGCCTGTGCCCAGCCAAAACCAGTTCTGTGCAGCTTCCTGACAGGAGGTGGAGACAGCATTGTTGAAAGCAGACCTGGCCCAGGTAGATGAAAGGAAATCTCCTCCCCCTACTCTCTGTTCTATGAAGGCTCAGGTCAGTGAAAGGAAATCCCCGCCCCCTACTCTCTATTCTATGAGGGCTCAGGTTGGTGAAAGGAAATCTCCTCCCACTACTCTTTATTCAATGCAGGTCCTATTCAGCCCAGCCCTGACCCATTATACTGCTGGAGCCAAGACCCTCTCCAGTCTCTTGTCACTCACAAACCAGACATGGAATACACAAACCTAGCAGAGGCATGCTGGATGGTTAGGCAAGAAAATACCTCTTTCTAAAAGTGGTATTTTCAAACACAGAATGTAAAATTCACCTACATTAAAAGATGTGTTTTAACATTCTGAGTTCAGGCATAGTAAACTTTATTTTCTTATCTTGTTCCCTGGGTCAGTTAGGATTATAAGATGTTATAATCAAACTGCCCATTCTGGCCTATAGGAGCAGATAGCCTTTCAATAGTGAAAAACAAAATTGGCTGTAATTCACTATCAGAACATGCCACACACATCAGGGCATGTCCTACCTTTCGCATACATGCACCCTTCCCATGGAGGTACCCTGGGACTACCTTAGGGGTGACTAACATGTAGAAAAGGGAAGGTTTAGGGACTGCACCCAGGTTCAGCAATGGCAGGCCTGAGCCACACTTTACAAGCTGCTTCTGTGGGTGGCACAACCAGTGCTGCAAGTCCACCAGCAGCATTTGATTTACAGGCCCTGGGCACACATGGTGCACTGTACTAGGGTCTGACAAGTAAATTAAATGGCCAATCATGGAGTCACTAATTCATTACAACAATTTACAATATGGAGCACTTGCACTTTGGCACTGAATAGCAGTGGAAAAGTGTCCAAACATCTAGACCAGCAAAAACATAGCAAAAACACAGGAGGCAACAGCAAAAAAATGGAATGGAGACCCATGCCAATGGTGCCAGGTCTAACACGCATTATAACTGATCTTGGAGTGTTGGCATTTCCTCTGGGGAAAGGTATTGCGGTGATATATTAATCAATCCAGTTGTCAATTTTGGTTTTCTCCGGACCGTAGAGAATGCACAGGAATCGGGGACCACCGCCCCGTTTTAAATGGCCTGTAGCCTCTGTACTCCAATTTCAAAAGGGGTACTGATATTCAATTCAATTCTTTCTTTATTCGTCCTTCCAAAGACAGGACATAAAAGATACACATAGATATAAACATCATTTAAAATCAATCACAGCCAATACAAACTCATTTTCTGTTTAAAAAGAATACAACAGCTCACAAATACAGTACTTTTTCTTGAAACTAAAGTGGCAGTGCAAAACACTTGGGTTTGTAAGTAGCAGCAGACTTATCAGATGTGGACTAAAGTGACAGTGCAAAACGCTTGGGTTCGTAAATAGCAGCAAATATTATCTAATAGTGCAACAAAGAGAAACAACTGCAGCCATCAATAGCAGCCAATATTATCAGAAAAGACACGAGTAATAAAATAGGACCTAAAAACAAGTCAGTAAATCAGGTAAACATTTTAGCAGCAATACCAATGCATTCCATGCAGAAAAGGATAAAATACATTAAAGTTAAAACAGCATACTCCTTCTCTTTGCTAAAATGCACTTCAAAAAGCTGCCAACAGCAAAACAGACATCAAGATCATTCAGTTGCTGCAAAAAGTTCATCACAGGGGCAGACCATAATAGATTCTGAAGGATACTGACCCAGGGGGAAGCATATCAACCAACAAAAAGATCCCAGCCTGGATCTAGATAACAAATTCCTTTCATACACATTATTTATATATATTAGATACGGGGCAATGTAGGGAGGAACTTGTATAAAACAATAATCCCTGACCGTGGGTTTGGCTACTTCAGAAAATTTCGTGGACAGATCTGTGTGTTTTCAGAAGCTCACCAAAACCCGCTGTCGATCCCCTTTAACAATTGATCTGGGTGCTCAAACATAGAGGGATAACCAAGTTCCGTAAAAAAGGTTTTAATGTATTGGAGCCAAGGGATACAAAGGCCTTGAGTACAGTTTAGACAATCTCTAATAATTGCCCTATTAAAATCAGCTTCTTCATTTGTCCAGATGGAGCACCAGGTAGCTAAAGGTGCCACATTTATAGTATCTTGGATATACTCGAGACCCAACTCCAAATGAATGGGAAAATGCAGCGAAGAAGGGGGCACTCCTAAGACTCTACCGCAAAATCTGTTCTCCTCCAGTTGCATAGCGTGTACATCCCTACATCCCCAGATCCCCATACCATGGTGCCGATTCCGATCCTGTAAAACCCGGGTACAAATTGTCGTACGGAGCGTTTTCTCCGAACGATTCGTACCCGGGAATTCCACCGTACAAACCAGCAAGTACGATTCGTACAGAAATACCATTTCCGTACGAATCGTAAAAAACACCATACGGCTAAAAAATACATACAATTACAATCCTGGACAGCGCATACGCGACGTCCGCACGGAGTCAGGCAGCGTTTTACGGACCAGCAAGTACGATTCGTACCCACGGCACTCCGCACGGCTATATTTTTACGGGACCCAAAAAGTGCCGGAAAAGCTAAGTAAGCCGCGATGCACGAGGAAAAGGGGGCCCGCTACGCGACGTACACGCCATCACCCACATCGTATATGTGTCATCATGTACGGTGCGTACCCCAACATTGCATATGTACGGACCGTACCCCCCACCCCACCCGCGTATGTACAGACCATACCCCCCACCCCACCCGCGTATGGATGCGCCGTACTCCCAGCCCCGTATGTATGTGCCGTACCCCCAGCCCCGTATGTATGGCCCTACCCCCACCCCAGCCCTGTATGTACGCACCATACCCCCAGACCTGTATGTATGTGCCGTACCCCCAGCCCCCACCCCAGCCCCATATGTACGTGCCGTACCCCCACCCCAGCCCCGTATGTACATGCCGTACCCCCAGCCCTGTATGTGGGGTGGGGGTACGGCACGTACATACGGGGCTGGGGGTACAGCGCATACATACGGGGCTGGGGTGGGGGTACGGCACGTACATACGGGGCTGAGGGGACGGCACGTACATACAGGGCTGGGGTGGGGGTACGGCACATACATATGGGGCTGGGGGTATGGCACGTACATACGGGGCTGGGGGTACAGCGCGTACATACGGGGCTGGGGTGGGGGTACGGCACGTACATACGGGGCTGGGGGTATGGCGCGTACATACAGGGCTGGGGTGGGGGGGGCGTACGACTCGTACCCCGGGCACAAGTGTGCCCGGGGTAGGGGTCATACACAGTTCGCTCCGTACGGGACGTTTTCCATACGCTTGTGCATTCGGAACGCCGGTACGGATCGGACTTGTGCGCTCGGACTTCAGTTTTACGACTCGTACGTAAAACTGTCCGGGGACGTCTCGTAGACTTTTCCCGAGGCGATTTGTATGTATTTTTCCCGTACGAATCGTACTTCACCGTTTGTACGGTACTTGTACGATTCGTACGTAAAAAAATACGGATATGAGTCGTACGGGAAAATATTTTCCCGGATCGGAATCTGCCCCCATATGTTAAAATTGGAATACATTTACGCTTATAAATCTCTAAAATAGTGGCTATGGGTTTTTTACCTATTGACATTGCAAGTGAATAAGTGGTACTAACTGCACATGTAAATCTTGTTATTCTACTTTTTATGCAGGTATGCCACGTACAATCTTCATCGAAGTCCAGACCTAAATACGGGAAGGAGCTAAGCCTTTGATATTCAAAAAGCTGCGTTTTGTGGATTTATTTAAATCGCTCCTCAGCCAAGTCCTTAATGACCACTAGACAGTAATTAGGTTCCTTGTCAAATAATATTGTGGAGAAAATTGTGAAGCTGGGACCCATCCTCATGAAAGTCTACAAATTATTTGCCGAAAAATCCCAAATTGAACTAAAAATACTAAGGAAATTGGAGGATGTTGCTAGAACTAAGACTGACTTTTATGAGCAAGTGGCAACAGGTCTGACTTTAGCACTGTACTTAAGTAAATGTGATACCTGTAAATGTGTACTAGTCGAGGCAGTACCTCTTAAACTGAGTTATGAAGGTACTGACCAAAATCAATTTGTAATGAAGAAGGTGCCCTGAAATTTAAGGGAGCCCACTTTCTGATATGATGCGCATTTATGAATTCTTACTGAAATGCATTTGCAAACTTAGTCAACACACAACAGGCCTAGACGATTTGTGTTTCATAAACCACTTTGTGATATGCTAAAATGAGTGTCTTTTCAGTTAGCTTTCATTTTCATTAGTCACACATTATTTCTTACACGCAAACACTTATGTGCCCATTTTTGCACTAGAATTATTGAAGAGCTCAGTACAAATTGTGTTCTGATGTGTTTTGTAAATCCTGATGCTGCTAGAGTAAAAAACAAACGAGCTGTTTAATATACAAAAAATGGCACAAAATTATTAGGTGTTTGCGTTAAGGTGGTCTGGTAAGTAAGTGTACATTTTCGACGACCATATTAAAATGACTAAAGAATTTGACAGGGGACTCTGGTGAAACTATCCCCACTTTTACGGGCCGGAACGCAAACACTGTGATTGACTTTATTTGCATCTCATCCAGCCTTAACCAGTGGTGTACAGCCCCTCTGATAGTGGAAAATTTTATCAGTGATCATAATTGTTTAACTATGGAAGCTGTACTCTGGAAGGCGAATAAGGGTCCTAAACCTAACATCATTGCTAATATTGAACCCCATCGTCCTAATGGCATTAGAATCAGGTGGAAAGGGGGGAAAGCAGATATTTTGTCGAACTCCATTATTAATAGCTGTTTGAATGATATTACTGCTATTTTAGAGAACAAGGAAGTACCGGATGTAATCATCCCCACGTTTATTAATATTAACACTGTCATAGATGCCAAATTTACAGTGTATCTTAAGGGAAAATCATGCAGGTCTAGAGGATGGTTCGATCATGCTAGTACCAATGCACTTAAGGGTCTCAAGGAGGCACTTGCTGCTAAGCCTAGGGACATTAATTTGATAAGGGTACTCAGAGCCAGCTATCGGTCTGCAATCAATAAAAGGAAGGCCGAATTAAGATCAGAGGCATGGGATAATTTAGAACAAGCTGCTGAAACTTCAGACTCTTCCCTATTCTGGGCTACTGTTAACAGTCCATTCCTTAAAAACGAGGAAATGCCAGAGCTGACTGCCAACGTCAGCGTGGAAAGCTGGGTCTCCCATTTTTCAATGATTTTTGAGTCTAACATAAACCCGGATGTAGAGCGAATCGACTGGTCTGCCATTCCCTTAGACATCTCCATCACTGAGGTTGTGACCAGTATCTCTGCCAGCAAGGGAGGAAAGGCCCAGGGGCCAGACGGGGTACCCATCGATGTCTACAAAAAAGAGCCAGAGATCTGGGGCCCGTTATTAACGACTGTGTTTAACGCAGCAGTCTCCCTCGGTGTCCCACCCACATGGGAGGAATCTATCATAGTTCCAATATACAAGAAGGGGGATAGAAGTGATGCTAAGAACTACCGCCCAATCTCCCTTCTAGATTCCTCCGTGAAAATCATGAGTAGGGTGCTCTTGGTTAGACTTGAAGAATGGGCTGATTCTAATAATATCCTGGCCAATTCTCAATATGGTTTTAGGAAGGGACGGGGAACAGTAGAACAGTGTCTTAATCTTGAACTTTTAATAGGGAAATACACGAGGGCAAAGAAAGGATCTCTTTATCTCTGCTTTGCAGATCTGAGCAGCGCCTTCGATATGGTGAACCATAAGATCTTATGGGAGAAACTCCTGGAAATGGGTGCACCTGAGGGCATTGTTCACTTCCTGGCCCGGCTTTATGCCAACCTTAGATCGAGCGTACGTTACGGCTCGGCTGGGGAATGTACCCCTAAGTTCCCCATTAGACGAGGTATCAGGCAGGGTTGTGTATTGGCTCCCCTGCTTTTTACACTCTTTATTAACGAGGTTGATTCGGTCTTAAAGACAGTTGCGGCCGATACCCCTAAAACCCCCGATTTTGATATTCCTGTCCTACTTTATGCAGACGATGCCGTTATTTTATCTAGGACCCCCATCGGTCTGCAACGTTTAATGGACAGATTTTCTCTGTTCATTAAGGACAGAAAGTTAAAGATTAACAAATCTAAAACCTTTGTCATGGAGTGTGGCAAAAGTTGTAAAAAGCCACATTCCTTTTTTATTGAAGGGCAAAAGGTTTTAACAGTGGATACTTTCAACTACCTAGGTATTACCTTTTCTAAATCTGGTAGTTGGACTAACGAGATTAATTATGTAAGGGGTAGAATGGCGAAAAGTGCCCATGGGGTATTTCAGTTCGCTTCTAAATTAGGGGATAAACGGCTCATGGACATGTTAAAAATTTATCAAATGAGGTGTCTTTCTATTAGTCTCTATGGTGCCGGTATCTGGGGGCATGTATCAAGTAGCAGTCTCCAGGTGGAAGAAAACACCTTTCTCAAAAGACTTTTAAGTCTACCTACTTCGGCCTCTACTGATCTGGTGCACAGGGAGTTTGGGATCCAACATCTCTCAGACCATGTTGCCCTTAGACCGCTTATGCTTTGGCGTGCAATATGGATAAAGGAAGAGACATCTCTAAATAGAGCCATTATTGAGGATTGTCTCACCGCCGATAAGCATCTATTGATCCCATGGGTAAAATTTGTTTCTGAAAGTTTTTCTAAAATTTTTGATCTCAATATATCAGAGGATCATTATGCAGCCTCTAGTTTTACCAAAAATGAGCTGAAAACTACTTTTATGAATCACAGAAATGAGAAGCGTGGGAGGACTAGTGACAACTTAATAACCTGTCGTTTTTATGGAAGTTTTAGTGAAACGATAGGGTCTCAACCTTATCTGAGTTTTGTTTCTAGACCCTCCCATCGATTTGTATTGACAAGGCTCCGTTTTGGTATTGTTCATCATCTGGTCGCATTTCCAAGCATTAAGAAACACCCAACAGGCCCTTGCCCATGTGACCATATTACCGCACAAAGTACTGTACACTTCTTATTGTTCTGTTCTTTTTATGGAAACCTCCGATCAGCTTTTTTAAAACCTGTTTTTAAGAAACATGGAGTCAGGACTGTAAAAGACACTATGAACCTGCTATTTAATATGCCACCTGATGTATGTTTTTATACTGCCACTTTTCTTTTGCGGGCTATCAAAGCAAGGCCTAACCTGTCATTTTAAATTGTTTTTAACGTATCTATTTATTGTATTGTTAAAATGATGAAGTTTTTTATGTATGTTTTGTGCTTTTATGGACTTTGTTTTTAAGCTCCGAATAAAGCCTTATGAACTGAACTGACTAAAGACCCATTTTTTGCGTTAATATAACTTCTGGTCTCCCTCAGAGCTGGATGGACTGTGTAGAATTGAACTGAAACATTTTTTGCACCTGAAATTGTGCCCATTGGGAGATGATTGCAAACACTGCTCATTACTGATTATTGCTCAGGAAATTACTGGTCACATTGGAAGAGTCTGTGCCCACAAAACTGTGCAGTAGAGGTAACAATGTGATCTAAATTAGGTGCAAAATCTCGATTCTCTAACTCAAAAAGCATAATTGATTGCAAAAATACGCTCAATTTGGATCAAAAATGGTATCCGTACAGTTAATACTAAACATAACAGAATGAGCCCTATCATATTTTGTGTACATGAAGGCGTAATAGGCCATTTTATTTAGTGGCTCACATAAGGACCGGCCAAAATTGATGTTTTATCGGCTTAATCTATCTTAATTTCTGGCATTTCCTGTAACACTCGTAATTATGCCGTTATTCCATGTTGTGTAGTTTTCCTTTTGGAAAAAATTCTATTGTGGGACCAAGACAAAACCATGAACGAACAGAACGTGAGTAGCCACTGTGCAGTGCATTGCAATGCAGTGTCATGCGATTTTTTTATCGCAGAATGCACCCTTGCATCCAAAATGGGCACACAGTAGCGTGCCAGGTATGCGGTTCATGTATTTTCTCCTAATTTCCTGAAATTTCAGATAATTAGGCAGAAGAATTCACACATATTTGGCACACCCTTAGTTTATATTGTCCCATGTTATAATATAAATATTGTCATGAAAAATATCTGAAATCAAACATAAATTGAGATAGGATGGAGCTTCAGGATTTACCTGCAGGTGACCAATGGGCTAGTTTGTACTACAAATCTGCTGCTACTCAGTGGCCACGTGCCTTGTACCTGTCAGCCTTGGATATCAAATTAGCCAACCACTTTTTGCATGCTGAGATACGAATAGCTGTACTTTTCATTGGAACAATTAAACTACAAATTGAAGAATGCAAATGCTTAGATTTTTTTAATTTAATTTAATTTATTGAATTTGACAGAAACACATGTAAATGATTGGTCTGGTATAAGGTCATGCAGCAGCTGAAGTGTATACAGCGAAGAGCTGTTACATAAAACTAACATTCCACTCATGGGGGCTGTCCTAAATGTGCTCGGGACACGTCTTAGGCTTTGATATTCTGGTCAATGCTTTTGTGCCTTCCAACCGGTGCGGCAGGAATGTCCTTGGGTCTCATCTCCCATTTTGGATAACTAATGATTGAAGTTGGTAAGTGGATTGTGTGCTAATAATATATGTAGACCATTAGAGGTGAAGGGGTCCCTCCATCATGGTACTCTTTCTTTAAACCTGCTATGCCCGACTATTTGGGTTGGGGAGGTCTGTGTCTTCAAGGCCTATGTTAAACCTAGATTGAACTAGAGGCTGGGTTTCGAGGCTCCATATGAGGGGAGAATGGGAGAGTAGTCAGCAGGTGGTACCTGAGATAATGAAACAAAAAGAGTCCCCACATCTCATTAAACAAGTCCATCTGGGTACCCAGTTTGTAAATCACCTTCGGGTGTGATGCTTTGCCGGCCATGGTCAATCCCCAATTTCCCACTGATGATTGTGTTGTTGACGGATTTCCAGTGTCTCGTGATGCAAATCGTAGACACTCTCAGAGAGGTGTCCAGACAGCATTTTTGGTGCAAGCAGATTTCTTGCATGGTGTGTGTCACGTTTTGGAGTGCTAGATTCCTGGAAGGTTGGATCTGCAAATCAGTGGTATTCTGAAGAGTATCCACCACTGCTGGCCAGTATGGCTTAACCATGGGGCAACTCTATAATATGTGTATCATATCTCCACCAACATGCCCACATCTCAAGAACAAGAAGAGACAGCTCACTTCACCCTGTGGAGAAAAAAGGTGACCAGTGCCAGTCTTGAAGTGAACACATTTCAGTTGGGCTTTCCTCAGGCTCTTGTGATGGAGAAAGAGGAACTCTTCCCATTCTGTTTCAGTCAGGGAGGCTGAAAGATGTGGTTTCTAAAACTTGTACTGGCAGGTCGAGGTGGGTTTCGAGTATGCATGATCTACTAGAGCGTTGTAAAGCCATATGAGAAGCTTCTTGCACATCTTCCATTTGGATAGTTACCAGTGGAGTGTGGAGTCATCTAGGGTCTGGGGATAACCACCCAGTTTCTGCAAGACTATAGCTTTTCATTGCTGATAACATGTGGTTTCTCCAGATGGTATTCCTGTTGAAGTTCAGCAAAGGTAAAAATGTGCCCATTGTGAATCAAATTGTCCAGTGTTCTGATGCCCTTCCCAGACCAAAGGGGCCATGTGAGCTGCTCCCCCTCTGACGTAGGTTCTGCATTGTGGCAAAGAGTGGCCGGGGAGTGAATGAATACCTTATGTTTAAGAGTTCTGTGACCTGCTTCCCAGATATTCAGAATACTTTGAAGTATCGGATTGGCATGTGCTGTGGGTGTCATGGTCTTTCTATACACCACTGAGATATTGTTGGGTGCTTCTTGAATGGGTATCTCTAAAAGCAGCCAGTCAGGTGTTTTGAAAGTCGATTGGAAATAGTAGGCTAACCGGGAAATGTGTATTGCTGCCTGGTACATCCCAAGACTAGGGAGATGGATTCCTTCAGAGGTGGTGTTCACATGTAGATTAGTTGCTGAGAGTCTCGGGAAGCTCCCTGCCAGATGTATCGCCTGATCTGAGAGTCTATACGGTGTTGCTTTGGCAGTGTGACTGATACCGGAAACATGCCAAAGACATAGCTAAAGCGGGAGGCTACGACCATCTTGATGGCTCGGACCATTCCCCAAAGTGAGAGCTGTAGATGTTGCCAAGTAATGAAATCTCTCCGCATCTGATCTGTGAAAGAGTCACTGTTGTCAAATATCATGAAATGTAGGTTAGCCTGAATTAAGACTCTCATTCATGTCTGCATCCACCAGGACTGTAAGTCATGCAGGCTATATACTGTTGTGACAGAGGTCATGGATGGAGCCTCCCTTTTGGACCATCTGATGCGGTAGCCTCAGAAAATGGAGAAACAATCAACAACCCCCATTACAGCTGGTACGCAACCAGCTGGCGAAGAGAGAGTTAATCACATATCATCATCGTAAATATTGGTTAAGCATTAATTTCAGTTTCCCTGCAGGTGTATGTATTTCTTCCACTGCTGCTGACTTGTGAATGGTTATTGCCCAGATTTCGAAGGCCAAGATGAAAAGCAGGGGGGAGAAGGGGCACCGCTGTCTTGTCCCCCTGCCGATATTTACGGGAGGAGATCAGAAGCCATTGCAGTTGAACAATGCTGTTGGTGTGTGATAGAGCCACCAGAGCCATGTAAGGAATGTAGATCCAATATCTAGTACTCCAGGGTTCTGCAGAGGTAGCCCCACTCCACCTGGTCAAAAGCCTTCTCGGCATCGAGGGAAAGGGCAGTCCATTCAGTTTTGTAATTCCGGGTACACCAAAGAAGGTGCAGCAGCATTCATAGATGATTGTGCGACGATCATCCTGGGACAGATCCTACTTGACTAGAATGGGTGAATCAGCCGATATGCTTTTGGAGCCTATTGGTCACAACTTTGGCAAAAGATTTCACACCTGAATTGATGAGAGGACAGTCGTTTTTGCAATACAAATGGTCCCTATCTGGCTCTGATATCAGCATTATTACGAAACAGGTAAATTCCAGTAAGTCATCCGTCAGCCATTGTTACAGAATTTGCACGGTACTACTCGGTCCTATATACTGCGGAAGCCCCAGTTTCTAATGATAATCAAAACAAATTGTTCAGGGACCTTCCCATGCCTGCCTGATGCCCGACAGTCAAGCTGATGTTGATAGAGAAATAACGGAAGGTGAAATCGCAGAAGCCATTAAAACAATGCCAACAGGCAAGGCACCAGAAATGGACAAATTCCCCATAGAATTTTATAAAATCATAGCCGAACCTTTGGTACCATTACTGGCTGCTCACAAACTACTTCAACTAGATTTATAAAAAATGTAACTTGGTCTTGGACGAAGCAAAGTCAAGCTTCACTGCGCACTAGCACACACAGCAAAGTCGATCAATTTTACTGTTCTAAAGGTTTTTTGTGCCAAAGGTTGACTCTGGGGCATAACCAAAATTAGTTTGTGCCGCAAAGTACCAATCTCCCTTTATTTATATAAAGGAGGTATGTTTGGGGCGGTTCAGTGCAAACACCCTTGAATTTGACATGGCTGACTGTTTGACAGCTGTGTTGTCAACAGAAACATTAAAAAAAAAATGGCTTCTATTACACATGGATTTCTACCATACTATAGACATGGCAGTTTTGGTAGACTTCGTGGATTAGTAAAAACTAAGGATGTTAGATTTATTTACAATGTTTTTTTTATAGTTTGTGGATGAGGCATTTATTTATTGTATTCATTACTTATTTTAGCCCCTGAAAAATAGAAAAAGTTATTCAACTTGCAAAATTTAATTTGCACTTTTGTTGTCCTTTCTGTGATCTATGGAATAGATTTCCAAAGCATTTTTGAAGTCGCAAATGGGCTGAATTGTAGAATTGGGCATTTCCGACTGCAAAAATGCATTTTGGTATGTATTAATCCCAAATTGCGAATACATACCAATTCGGAGTGCAGAGACAGAATATTGAGTTGGAAATGTCGACTTACGCAAATATCAAGTTGGAAATATCATGATTCAGAAATATCGACAACAAGAATATTGTAGTCAAGAATATCAAATTTAAGGTAAGAAATATTGTTTTGAAAAGTATAGAAGTCATTAATATTGTTTGCAAAAATATAGACGTTTAAAATATCAATTTTTTATTAGTGTTATGTATTTTAGTTTATATTTTAAATGTATGTTATGAATTTTTTTATAAGTATTGTTTATGTTTTTTAATATATGTGTTAAATTTTTAGTAGTTATGAATTTTATTATAATTAAATTTTGCATTTTTTAGTTCCGTAGCGGGTTGTGGGTTTATAAGATAATAGGGTGGGAAGTAATTTAATCATAATAAATGAATGAATATTTTTTATTTATTTAATTTAGATGTTATAGCGTTAATTGTGGGAAGTAATTTAAGTGTAACTAATTATTAAATGGTTGTAAATTAATATTAATTAACTGATAATTAGTTATGGTAATTGTGTAATTTTTATTAGGTGCAGGTTGTGTGGTTTATAGGGGAAAAGGGTGGGAAGTAATTTATTTTTGATTAATTAATAATTACTTGTTAATTTTTATTAATTAATTGATTGAAAATTCATTATGGATTTGTGATATTAATTTTAGGTGCGGGTTGTGGGGTTTATAGGGGTAAAGGGTGGGAAGTATTTTATGTTAAATAATTAATAATTAGTTGTTAATTTATATTAACTAATTAATTGATAATTAATTATGGTAATTGTGTGATTTGTTTAGGTGTGGGTTGTGGTATTTATGGGGTGAAGGGTGGGAAATAATTCATTTTTAATTAATTAATAATTCGTTTTTAATTAATATTAATTAATTGATAGAAAATTAATTATAGTAATTGTGTAATACATTTTAAGTGCTGGCTGTGGGGTTTATAGGGGTAAAGGGTGGGAAGTAATTTATGTTTAATTAATTATTAATTAGCCTCGATAGAGGCGTGGGAGAGAGCAATGAAGGCAATGGGGTGGGATCGTAAACTTACTAAATAGACGCCTCTCTGGCACTGTCCCTGGCTATAAGAAATCCATAAACTGAGGGGCTTCGAAGGATGGGACGCCATAGGTATCTCTACCATAGGTGACACCGTTGCCAAGGGTAAACTCAAAAGCTTCCACTCACTACAGACAGACTTTGTATTGCATACCTCCCAGTTCTTCAAGTACGCTCAACTTAGACATGCCTGGCAGGCAGAGACCTTACTCTCCTCCTCACTACCAGACTATGCACCGTAGGAGGGGTGCCTGTTACAGGAGCACAAGCTTACCAAGGCGGCATCACTCACTTATCGGACCTTGAATAACAATGCACCAGACAGGTTGGGCAGGTTAAGGGAGACATGGGAAGGGAACTTAGGTACACTTGAGAACATAGATTGGGAAGCAGCCCTGATGCACAATAGGGAGGTGGCAATTAAATTCCGCATTCACCTCATCCAATTTAAAATATTTCATAGAGTCTATTATGACAGGGTCAGACTTCACCAAATGGGCCGAGCTAGTGACCCTAGTTGTCAGAGATGTGGCTATGAGAAGGGAAACTTTTATCACACCATCTGGGACTCCACCAAAATACAGGCCTACTGAGAGAAGGTATTGGGGGAACTGAGCAAGGTTTTAGAAACATCTATACCTTTGGACCCCAAATTAATATTGTTGGGCATACCTGGGGATGTAGATCTGGGCCGACCGCAGCTCATCTTCATTATGTTAGCCCTGGTAGTGGGGAAAAGGGACGTAGAGAGAACTTGGGGGGCTGCAACCGTTCCCTTGCTTCGAGGGTCACCTATAAGGTGAGAGGGTGCCCGCAGAAATTCCTCAAAGTGTGGGGCAAATGGAGGGCATATTATGGCCTAGATGTGGGGAGGGGAAATGTCTAGAGGGCCTTGGAGGGACCCTTCCTTTAACCTTAAAGATAAGTATTGGTTCCCTAGCATTCAATAGGAGGAGGAACCCTGAGATACTAAAATGGAGATATGTGAACAGATTGAAATTGATTGCTCAAGAAGCCCTAAGGGGCTGCGACGCGGGATTGTATGATGTATGGCCTACATATGTATGTCACTGCATGACTGATTTTGTTTTAGTTTCTTTTGTTTCGCAAAATATAAATAAAAACATTTCAAAAAAATAATTAGTTGTTGATTAATATTAATTAATTAATTGAAAATTAAGTATGGAATTTGTGTAATTAATTTTAGGTGTGGGATGTGGGGTTTATAGGGGTAAAGGGCGGGAAGTCATTTTTGTTTAATTAATTACAAAGTAGATCATTAATATTAATTAATTATATTTAATTAGAGTATTTGTTTACATTTTTTGTGTGTGGGTTGTATTGTTATAGGGGTACAGTGTGGGGAGTAAATTAATTTTACTTACTTTATAATTAGTTGTTAAAAACTATTAGTTTTTTAATTGAAAATACGTTTTAATTGTGTAATACTTTTTTTATAGTTTAATTTTAAATGTGGGTTGTGGGGATTATAGGGGTAAATTGTGGGAAGTTAAATAATTTTTCTCAGTTTTTGTAAAATGTGTGTTGTGAATTGTGTGGTGTTATAGAGTAGGATATAAAAAAAGTAAATTTATGTAATAATTAATGTTTTTGTTTCTAAATAATTTTTCTTTTATTTAATATAATATTTGTAGGTATGTTTTATATGTATTTACCATTATTATATATTTTTTTATTTTTTTATATTTAGTATATTTGTATTTGATTTTTTAACATATTTATATATATTTTTAATTTATATTGTTTTTAAAAATATTTTTATTGTTAAAATTTCGTTTATTTTTAATTTTGAACTGACTGGAGTGAGAATATTAATTGTTACTCCTCTGAAATCTACTGTTGCACTCACTGGAGTGGGAATAGTAATTTTTACCCCTCCGCTATCCAACACTTTCCCTACTTTTATAATTATTGGAGTGGGAATAGTACATTTTATCCCGCCACAATCCAACACTTTCTCTACTGTTGCACTCACTCGAGTGGGAATAGTAATTTGTACCCCTCCACTATCCAACACTTTCCCTGCTGTTGTACTCACTGGAGTGGGAATAGTAATTTTTACCCCTCCGCTATCCAACACTTTCCCTACTGTTGCACTCACTGGAGTTGGAATAGTAAATTTTACCCCTCCGCTATCCAACACTTTCCCTACTGTTGCACTTACTGGAGTGGGAATAGTAATTTCTATCCCTCCGCTATCCAACACTTTCCCTACTGTTGCACTCACTGTAGCGGGAAATGTAAGTTTGATATTTTTAAATAGTTGAATTGTTTAATTTTAAATAGAATGTTTTTTTGTTTTAGTTTTTATGTTATTGGTATATATATATATTTTCCCAAACGTGACCTTCGCTTCACTCGGTCACAAATCGAGGCACACACTAGAGAAATGCATTTTTAGGTATATATTTCACCACACGACTTAACGGACAGACGCGTTTCAGCTGCACGCCTTCCTCAATGTCAATGGGCACCAAAATTCTCGGCATTTTTAAAATACATCAAACATAAACATAGATAGAGGAAAAATAAAATCAATTCATTGCCTCAGAAAAGGGACTACAAAAAGTGACTGTGGTCTCGGTTGCTACTAATGTAGCGGCCATTTTTAAATGGTTACAATTAATTCATTGTTCTTCACATTTAGCAAAGTGCTATTTTGTTATGCAGTCAGTTAATATAATATTAAAACGCATATTTAGTTTTAAAAAAAATAGAAAAGCTTTACTTATGCTTATTCAACGTTCACTCATTGTGTATTTAATTACGCCTTGGATAGGCCTTACTTAGTGCCATTACTTCATGGAACTAAAAACCAAAAAGCTTCTCTGTTTCTCTTTTCCCAGTACCCTATTGTGCAATTGTTGTTCTGCTCCCAATCATTTCTCTATCTAGCAATTTACACATGAACCTAGAGTTCTTCCTCATTGTTGAGCCCTCGAGGGGTCTTGGTCTGTAGCTCACAATATACCTTGATACCAGCTTCCTCAGTTTCATGGTTCTAACCCCACCTCTTTCTGATTTTAAAACCTGGTTAGATCTATGTTGGGATAAGTTAATTCACGTTTTTTTATGTCCCGCATGTGTTCGAGGACCCTTTTCTTTGCAGGATGGATCGTGCTCCCAAATTAGTTTAAATTGCAGGGACAGGTTAGGCAATACACAGTGTATTCTGAGTTACAATTTATTAGTTTCCCTATTCTGCGTTTAGTTTGTCTGCCTGGAACTCTTTTCTTTTCTGGCTGTTTCTACAGGCTTTGCAATTCATATATGGATAAAACCCTGTAATTAGATCTTTCTTATTGGGTCCCTTGGTAAAATGGGTTCTTACTAGCTGATCTTTCAATGCCGGACCCCTTCTATATGTAATCAGAGGACTTGGGGGACTCATTGACTTTATGATGGTATCCGTTTTAAGTACCCTCCAATTTTTTCAAAAGATCTGAAACACTTCAGTGGAACCTGAAAAAAAAAAATATATATATATAAATATAAAAAATATATATATATATATGTGTGTGTGTGTGTGTACATTTTTTATATATTTTAAAATTATAAAATAAATTAAAATGAATAGTTTATTAATTGTTTTAATGGAAATATATATGAATTATTATATATGTTTTTAGCGTTTTTTTTAATTACGTTTATTTATTAGATTTTTAAAATGTGTATTAAGGGGCCGATTCCAATCCTGGAAAAAGGCTGTACAAATCGTTGTACGGAGCGTTTTTCCTGTACGACTAGTACCCGGTAAACTTTTCTTACAACCTAGGAAGTACGATTCGTACAGAAAACCTTTTTCCGTACAAATCGTACAAAAGACCATACGGCTAAAATAAACCAACGATTCTGATCCAGAACTGCTTGTACGCGACGTCCGTACGTATTTAAGCAGCGGTTTCCTGACCAGCAAGTACGATTCGTCCATACGGCACTCCGTACGGCTCTTTTCTTACAGGAGCCAAAAACTGCCGTAAAAGCAGAGTCCCCAGGGGTACGAGTCATACAGGCATATACCCCCGTGCATTGTGTATGTACGGTGCGTACCCCCAACGTCGCGTACCCCAACATCGCGTACCCCAACATCGCGTATGTACGGTGCGTACACTCAACATCGCGTATGTATGCACAGTACATACGTGATGTTGGGGTACGTGATGTTGGAGGTACGCAACGCACATACGCGATGTTGGGGGTACCCACCGTACATACGCGATGTTGGGGTATGCGATTTTGGGGTACGCGATGTTGGGGGTATGCACCGTACATACCCGATGTTGGGGGTACACACCGTACATACGCGATGTTGGGGTACGCGATGTTGGGGTACGCGATATTGGGGGTACGCACAGTACATGCGCACTGAGGGTACGCACAGTACATACACAATGCACGGGGGTGTATGCCTGTACGACTCGTACACCTGTACGACTCGCATCCCGGGAACAACTTTTCCCAGGATACGAGTCGTACAAAGTTCGCTTCGTAGCAGGTAATGGCATTCCCCGTGTACGGGACGTTTTCCGTACAAATCGTAAATTGGAAAGCCAGTCCGGATCGTACTAGTAAGGTCGGACTGCATTTTTACGATTTGTACGAAAAAGTATCCGGGTTCGTCCCGTACAACTTTTCCTGATCCGATTTGTACAGATCGGGCCGATCTGTATGTATTTTTCCCGTACGAATCGTACTTCACGGGTCGGACGGGACTTGTACGATTTGTAGGAAAAATGTACAGATACGAGTCGTACGGAAAAAAAAATACAGGATCGGAATCAGCCCCTAAATATACTTTATTTTTTTATATTAATTTTATTATTTAACATATGTAATATTTATTATTTTATTATATATATATATAATTCGATATTTTTAGTACAAATATATTTGTTCATCAATATTTTTATTTCAACAGTTTTGAACTTACCTGTTTAAGTATAGGGAGTTGATATTTTTGCATTCTATATTTTTACATCAATAATTTTTACTTCTATATTTTTTACTTCGATATTTTGTTAGTTAACCCCAATTTGGTTTACGGAAGGGCGTATTTAGGGTGTTCCTGCCAAATACCTAATCAGAATGGGATGTATAAATGTTTTGTGATCGAAATGCGGTCGCAAAGCATTTGCACTTTACTACCAACTCAAAGGTTGTGGTAACCCATTTGCAAACCTAGGGGCCTATTAGGATGACGGGCGGACTTCCGTCCGCCTGCCACCCTAGCGGTGCTGGGACCGGCTACCAGTGGTGCGGCAGTCCCGCACCGGCAATTAGGATGCCACCGCCACGGCGGCGGTGGCATCCCACATACATTGCATTGTGGTGGGTAATGTATGCATATTGCCCATTTGCATGCGATGCCTGCCACATTGTGCATGGAAATGCAGGGGGTACCATAGGTACCTCCCATGTGCAACCCCCACCCCCCCAACACCCTGTGGGCCCGAAACAGGCCCCCAACTGAGAAGACAACATGCCTTTCCGTGGCGGTGAAGGCGTCGCCGCCACGGAAAGGCTGCTTCCCGCTGCCATAGTAATATGGATGGCGGTGTCTAGCAGACACCGCCACCATATGCAACCCGGTCTTTCGGTCCGCCGCGGTATCCCCCGCCATCATAATATGGCAGGGGGAAATGGGAGGCAGGCGGGGGATTATGTCAGGCGGATCGCCACCGCCATGCAGGCGGTGGTGATCCGCCCAACATACTAATAGGCCCCCTAGTCTTAAAAAATAAAAATGGAACTTCAATTTTTATTCCTAAATGCATCCCATTTTCCTTTAAGAAAAATGGGCTACATTGAAAAAATATGATTGTTTTATTTTCAAGCAATTACAGACATGGTGGTCTGCTGACCCCAGCAGGCCACCATCCCTGCGATGGCAGCAAATCCTAGTGCGTCACAAATTGAGACCTACCTCATTAATACTCACCAGGCAGGTCTATTTGCAGCCCACTACAAAGTGTTATTTAGGGAATAGGGGCTAGATAACCTCTTTGTACATTCGCAATAGTGATTACCAAATAGTGATTCGCAAAAAACACTATTTGGTAATCGCTATTACTACTGTTTGTACATTTAGCCCTATATGCTTAAATTAAAACATGCATATGATTTTTATCACTTGCTAATCTGCACCTTACATCTCCATTGCCCTACCTCTTTGCTCACCCTCTTGAATATGGTGTGCACACGCAAAATGAAAACATATTACTAGTCCCTCTGTCATTGCCATGCCATTGCCCCTTTCAAAGTCTCAGACTCTCCCTACTACCGTTTACATTACAGATACTACCCAAAAGAGCTACAATTTGCACAAAGTGACATGTACTACCTATCAACATGAGAGCCCCATTTTTACAAAGCATACAGGAGGTGCACTCGGTGCCTCAGAAATGCCAATCACTATCATAAACCACCAGTGGAATATTTATTGAGAGCACAGAAAACAAATATAAGGGGGTCATTAGGATGGCAGGACCCTAGCGGTAACGGGACCGTCCGCCTGCCATGCGGCGGTCCCGCCACCCCAATTATGATGCCACCGTGGCGGTCGCATCTGGCATTTTAACATTGCCGCAATGCTAAAATGCCATGTTGTGCATTGCCATGCACAACGTGGCAGGCACCGCGCGGTGCCTGCCACCTTATGCATGGCAATGTAGGGGGGTACCTAATGCAGCCCCCCACCAGACTCCCAAAGCAAATCCCCGCCATCCATATTAGAATGTAGGACATTTTCAGGCCTTTCCATGGCAGCATCACCGCCACGGAAAGGCCTGCAAATGCCCTACATCCTAATATGGATGGCGGTGCCTGCTAAGCACCGCCACCATATTTGTGCCCCAGCTCTGCCCGGCAGGCGGAAAAGTGGCGGACGGACTTTCCGTCCGCCGCGATACCCACCGCCATCTTAATACGGCGGTGGGTAATTCACTTTACGATGGCGGGCGGATCACCTCCGCTGGGCCAGCGGTGGCAATCCGCCCGCCATCGTAATCGGCCCCTACGTCTTTAGACGTGTGAAAGTGCATATACAAAAATGATGAAGCCATACTCTCTTTATGATCTGCCTTGCTCAAATAGAAAGCACAGTCTAATTTGCTTTTCGAATTGTTCCTTGCCACGATCAACAAAAGGGGACATACAAGGAAGTGAGAAGTCAATTTCAGTGAAATCAAAGTTACTAAGCCCCAATTGTGTCAGCATCGTTCTTTCACCTGAGGCGTCCTGGAGTCCCTCTACTGTGAACTTTTAAACTGGTAACCAAGTACTCCTATTAGTACTCTGAGGGAAATGAGGCAGAGCACTCACAGGCTGGTTCAGGGAGGTTCTGTGGGCTACAAACGCATAACTCAACAACAGATCATATAACACACAATAAATCATTCCCCAGTTAGTGCCATTTCTTTTTAAAGGAATTGTGCTTTGAATGACACACAACTAAATGTTATTCACAAAAATACAAATATTTACGAAATGGGAGATGGAAAGACCAGTTGGGGCCCCTTCTAAAGGGGTCTCACAAATTAACTGGGGTGCAAATCACATACCCTAAAGAATTGTCAGAATTGCCAACTCACTCTTAAATCTAGACTAAATCATGTAGGTCTGAGGTGCCTTGAATCATCTGTGCACCAACAGGCCATATCCCTTGAATTCACTAAACTCCTTTTGTGTACTTATAGTAAACCATAAAAAGATATGCATTATTACCAGGTGAGTCCTACTGACTTGTTAGAATGCTCACAGTAATCATATCAGACTTACAAACTTCAGCCCTCACTGTTTCCTTCGATATCTGATGCCTACAAGCATAAACACACCCATAACATTGGTGATTTACAATCAATAAACAACATTCACTGGCTTTGACTCCACATTCTATGCAAAAGCAGTCAAAAACAGAATACGTTTTTATTTTATATTACACTGTCAGCAAACCTTTTATAATCCCGAACCACTCAACTCTCAGAGTATTGTCAAAAACGTATGCCCTGTTGATTTAGACAGAAACCAGATTTTCCTGGTTCTTTCATCCTACCCATGGGAGATACATGGTGCGTTTTTGTTTCTTCTCTCGGTGTACTGGTGTCTGTGGAGGTTCATCGCTGTTCCAGTTAACCCCCAGAACAAACTTCAGTAATTTGTGATTGCCTCTGTCCCTCTGGGTCTCCAACTCAAAATGCAAATTTCTTCCCTGTGAACATCTTGGGAGCTCCTTCCCCCTGGGGTGTTTTTGTTGTGGGGCACTATGCACAACTCTCTGAGACCACAAATTTGTATGGTCTCTTAGGCTGCCTCACTTTCCAGAATGCTGCACACCTTCATTAGGCAGACTCACAATCTACTGCTCTTCTACAGTTGGGCATGGAGAGTGGGAGGTGTGCATGGAAGGTGTTCCTTGTACATGGTCAGTCTATGAACATGGGGTCCCACAGCTTAGGCCAGGGGCTCCCAGAATGCAAATGTGAATACCAATGCTTCAAAGCATGGCCAATTGACTTTGCCAATGCTTGTTATTACTTATTTTCTCTCATATAAGTTACAACATTGATTGTTGACTTTCAGTTTTGTGTCCCTACCACATTATAATTTTCTTCAGGGGCTGGAAACATGTTGACTTGTTGACTAGGCAGGGTTGCCCCTTTTCTGTTGCTATACACCCACATGCATTAGTAACAGTCCCAGCTATTTGACTTTCAACTCTGAGGATTGAATGAGAAAATGTAATTTTTTAACTTACATTTTTTTAACTTTTAATATCGTGGTATGCATAAATATGTTTTTAATGAACTGATTTCATTTGTTTACCCAATGTATGGCAAATATTTTAAATGTATTTGTAGAGCACAAACCTAGTTGAAAAGGCAGTGAAGTCAGTGAAATGCTGTACGGGGTCAAAGGCAAGCATACAGCCAATGAGTGACGAGAGCTAGCTGGTTTTTGGATTGTTACTGCATTGTGATGTTGTATCCTTTAAAGACGTGTGACCATATATGCCATGCTCTTTATCATCTGCCTTTAGGATATCAAGAGCTATAACGTGCATATGCTGCTGGTTTAACCCTTATGGGAAATACACTTTGGATTCTCATCAAAGATTTTAGGGCATAAAGCATTTTCCACTGTTTCAAACCTGTTCTCCGGCTGAATCTTTATCTTAGCCTATGTGTTTTTGGACAGTTTTTTTTGTAAAATCCATTTTGCGTGTTTATGGTGGATGAGTAAACAAAACATGTTTTTTTCGTGATATTTACATTTTGTAGGTGTCCATTACTTTGTAGGTGTATGTGATTAAATTAAAGGCAAATGTGACAAAGTGTAGGGCCTGACATAGATTTCATTGGTAACTGAGAATCCATTTTGGAGGAAATTTTAAATATAAAGCTCTGTGCTTAATTATCTATTGTCGAATATGGCAAAGTTTAGCTATCTGTAAGACACTGACGGCATTCTTAATTTTTGGCAATTAAGACTGCACAATTGGTACCTTGACTGTTGATGATGTATCAAGCAGTCCATAAAAAGGTTATAACCAGATAACATAAGTCATCTATAAAAGTCTGGAAACAATCAAATGTTGTCATATTTCTCTTGAGACCGTCTTTTTCATGTTTTACTATTTACCCTTGATGTAATTAGATTAGGGACTTTGAATATCTTCCACTGACACTGATCCTCAAATTCAAAACATACTCACAGCAGTACATGGTTTTCTGAAGTTCTTGGAGTGCTGCCACTGGTTACGATGAGCTCTGAGTCTGCAATTAGAACAGGTGTTGAAACTTTGCCAGTTTGACCACTGAATTTATTACACAGGACAACTGTCTACTGCTGTGGGTCGCCTATTCCTCTAAAAGTCAATCGTGTAAGAGGTCTTGAGGCTAGTTGTAATATGATTCATCTAAAAGGGACGGGACACGCTCATGATTTAATAGATGGTAACTGAAAATCTGGTGTGTTTTCTGGCATATTTTCAATTATCAAATGTAGGAAATTGGGTAACTGGCTGAGGGGGCTAAACCTACTCAAGCAAGAACCACAATTTCTGTCAGGGTGAAGTCAAAAGCAAATCCCAAATTAACCTGTACTTAACCCTCTGGTAGCTTGGAACAAAAGCAGTCAGGCTTGCCTTAGAGGTAATGTGTGAATTATTATGCAGCACTTCAAACAGTAATAAAGTTATAATACAACATAAGGAAAATCCCAGACCAAAACTACAAAAATCCGATCAAAAGAAGCGGATATATGAACTTTTAAAGATTTAAGTGAAAGTTGGGCCCAGAAGCACAAAGTGCCAACTTTTGTTATGTAGTAGCACTGGACCAGGACAAAGTCACACGCTCAGGCTGACCGCGATCGAGCGTGTGCTGAACAAAGTACCTTAAATAAGGGCTGCAGAGCGTTGCGAGATCCTGTATCAAGGATGTGTTGCGCAGTGGCAGTTTTGATGAGCTGTAGAGCTGCGATGTGAAGTTCTGCATCGTCGCTGAGGATGATGTTTACAAGGGACTTGTGATATGAAGTTTGGAGTCGAGAATGTGTCACGCAGCGGTGGTTACAAAGAAGCTACGAGCTGCAATGCAATGTCTTACATTGTCATCACAGATGCTGTTGATGAAGGGCTTGCGATACGAAGGCTGCGTTGAGGATGCGCCATGCATCAGTGGTTCTGAGGAGGTAGTCGGCTACTTCAAAGGGTCCAGGACTGGGGCGGCACCATTTTGGGGCGAGACTCACTGCTGACAGAGTCCAGGTGCTAGGTTCAGGTGGTTGGATCCTTTTTTGTCCCTGAGGCTCTGATGAGGAGGCCAGCCAACTAGCACTTGAAGTCACTCTGATGGCCCTTGGTTCAAGGTGCAGGCCCAGTCCTTTTCAATGAACCACCGATACAAAAGTATCATGAAGAGTTGTATCTGCGGGTCCACTATTTATACCTGGTGTCCACTTTGAAGTAGGAGAAGGTCCTGGAGGTTTCTAACCCCAGAGGTGTTTGGCATTTCCTGCCTCTGTGCCGTGCCGCCAGCTTTTCTTGGAACACAAAAGACTAGTGTCAAAACCCTTTGTGAGTGTGCTGGGCAGAACCTTTGTGACATACAAGTGTAGTAGGTGGCAACTCCTCCGCCCCATCAAGTCAGAGATGGCCTATCCTGCCAACACCTATTCCCTGTTTGTCTCTTTCTCTGGGAGCAGTAAACAAAGACCAACTGCCTGCTACACCTAGTCATGCTACCCAGGATACAGGCACCAAATGGTTAGGACAAGAAAACGGCAACTTTCTAAAAGTAGCATTTTCAGAATTGTGACTTAAAATCCAACCTTACCATTGAATAGGATTTATTGTACAATTGTTTAGACACCAAATTTGACATTCCTGCCTGGTCGCAATTTAAAGTTATGACTTATTACACATAATAAGTTAAACTAATGTTATCCTATGAGAGAGGCAGGCCTTGCAGTAGTAACAAACACATTTAAGAGCTTTTCATTACCAGGACATGTAAAAGTTAAAAGTACATGTCCATGATTCTAAATACACTGCATCCTGCCCAATGGGCTTTTAAGGGCCTACCCTAGGGGTGACTTATATATATTTAAAAGGTTTTAGGCCTGGCAAAAGGTTTATTTTGCAAGGTTGAAATAGCAGTTTAAAAATTCACATACACGCTGCGTGGCAGGCTTAAGGCATGTTTAAGAGGACTACTTAACTGGATGGCACACTGAGTGATGCAGCCCCACTAGTAGCAACTAATTTACAGGCCCTGGGTACATGTAGTACCACTTTACTAGGGACTTATGAGTAAATTAAATGTGCCAATTGGGTGTAAGCCAATGTTGCCAAGTCCTATGGCGTAAGCACATGCACTTTAGCGAGTCGTAAGGCAAAAAAACGGAATCAGCAAAAATGGAGGAGTAAGGCAGAACGTTTGGGGGCAGACCATCCTAAGGCTGAGAGATCTAAGATGTGTCCCTCCCAGCTAAAAGTGGGGAGAACTACACAATCTCCCAGGAGTTTACATCACTAAGGCATGTCTCAGCTTCTTCATGCCCTGACCACACCAAAGGCCTCCCTTTCAAAACATTCCACCTCTGTTCTCAGGGAAGTAATCTCCTGCTAATGAAGGCTAGAGGTTGATCTAGTCCCTCATCATTTAACTGTGCTAAGACAGCTCCTATGTGATGCTCTGAAGAGTCCATCTGCACAATGAACTCCCTAGAGAAGTCAAGAGCCATGAGTACAGGTGCTGTACACATGACCACCTTGAGGGTGCCAAAGGCTTTCTGACAGGCCTCTGTCCAGATCACCGTTTTAAGCTGCTTCTTTCAATTTAGCTCAGCGAATTGGGCAACAATGGTGCCATAACTCTTAACAAACCTCCTGCGATATTGGGTGAGACCCAGGAAAGACCTCATCTCAGTCTGTGGTTTGGGTGGGCTGCCAGACCAGGATAGTCTCAATCTTCATCTGGAGTGGCTGAACCTTGCCCCCATCCACCATGTGGGTTAGGTATACTACAGTACCTTGCCCAATCTAGCACTTATTGGCCTTGATTGTCAGGCCTGCCTGCTGCAGGGCCTGAAGCACCACCTGGAGGTGGTACCGGTGTTCCTACCAGCTGGAACTCAAGACAGCTATGTCATCTAGGAAGGAGGCACAGAATGCCTGCTCCTAACATCAAAACAAGTACATCAGCAGCAAAGTGGGAACAATATGTGGTTCTTGCTACAAATAGTGCTCACTTATTTCTGAATAATAAGCATACAGATACACAACAAAATATTTTTTTTATTTTGATTCGATTTTGTTAATATGAGACCTGCACTCTACCCCCAGTCAAGGTAGAATAAGCTCTGTTAGGCTTGAGATGCTTAGATGTACATTTATGCTGATTTTTGATCATAAAATGTTTCTTTATTGAAAAGTTCCATTTTATATTACTTAATGTAATATTTTCCTTTGTTTGTTAGACATTCCATTTTTTTTAGCTCAATAAACTCAAACAGCTGTACCCAATTCCATTTAGGGCTGTGACCTCATTCCTCATGGGGTTGCAATGCAATAGGATTCAGTGGAAAATTACATTCAATAACTTTTCTATAACAAGTTCAATAATACTCAAAACATAAATAGCAATACGAATAGAGCCATCATGTTATAATATAAGAGACGGGCACCATTAGTCTCAGTTCATTTATAGCCCTTGAAACCCCACAGTCTCATCTGTATTGCAAGCTCACAATTGCACTCATTAAAATTAAGAGAATAGGGCCATATGTATCATTCAAAATTTTGATTGCAAACGCTGAAATTCGCAGAATTTCGGCGTTTGCGATTGCAATTTAGCTAAGTGGGATGTATAAAGGTAAAACTGCTTCGCAAAATAAGGAATCGCAAAATTTGTGATTCCTTATTTTGCGATTGCATTTAAGGAATCGCAAATTTTTCGATTCCTTAAATGCAATGTAAAAGGCACAGAAAAAGTGCAATTTGGGCTTAAGGAATCGCAAATTACCACCTACTTCAAGTTGGTGGTAATTTGAGATTTCTCTGAAAAATTTACTTTTTGGCATTTTTCAAAGTGCCATGTGACGCACATACATGCCCTCGGGGCATGTATGTGTGCCACATGTGCACACATGCAGATTTCAGGGATGCAACAGGGTGTCCTTTTGACACCCTGGCACCCCTGAAATTGCATTCTCAATTTGCGATTCTCTAATTGAGAATCGCAAATTGAGAATGCCTTCCCATTCATTCCTATGGGTCTCTAGGCCCATAGGAATGAATGGGAAGGTATTCCTTAATTGTGAATCGCAATTTGCAATTCGCAATTAAGGAATATGTAGGATTCGCAAAATTATTTGCAAATCCTACATACATAGCGTTTTGCGATTCTCAAATAGTGATTCACAAAAAATCGCTATTTGAGAATCGCAAAACCAAACTTTCATAAATATGGCCCTAAATCTCTATCAATCAAGCTACTTTAATGTAATTGTGATTGGTCGTACTCTATTTAATAAGTCTGTATTTACAGTTCTCTGCTTTCCAATCCATTAGAAAACCCTTTCTTTTCTAAAACCTGAGGTTAACAGGTAGAATTAAGTGAATCATTTTAATGTTGTTATTTGTGCTTTTTGGTATTTATAATTAGCAGTCAATTGGTGCACTGTATAGGGAGCATCTTTTTTAACTTCTTTGGTCCCCAAGTTCAATTAATTGTGTCAGTCACTATTTGGTTAATCCCCATCATTATTTCAATGTTTTAATCATGAACTTAACTAAGTCTCTTATTGGTTATTACCTTGAATTGTTTGTTTACTGAAACCAAATGTGCTCAAGTAGCCCGAGCAGCAGGTCTTTGCCAGTATATCCTAGTCATTAAATTAGAGAGCACAAGGACTTGAGTCTGTGATGGTGGATCAGCTGGCAAACTGGCCATCTGAGCATCTGTCTCCATCCGTTAGTTTAGTCTGTAGCGTATTATTTAAATTGTTCAGAGTTGGATCTATCTGGAATGGTCATCGGTGAGTAGTTCATTGGTGATGTAAAATCTTGCTAAGAGTTCAGATAAAGACATAGTGTGGTCTGCATTTTGGAGTACTTCACACATGGCGTATAACCTTTTTGGAAGATCCGATTAGGTCATGGTATGGTCACCATTTAAAGTGCAGTCCACAGAGCACAAGATCTATTAGGATGCCAATCATTTACAGATGTGTATTTATAAATTTGGGATGGGCGATAAATTCCACTCGGCCGGTAGAGTTGGCAAAGTTTTCATCACTCCTTGCTACACTTTCAACACGGTGTTCGGGACAAATTCCTCCAACCGCCACATGGCATAGTTTTTTTCTCATACATGGCTCACCAACTGTAAGATTGCCAGTGAGAATTGGTGATCCCTACCACAATTTTCAGGCGCTAGGAGGGCACCCAGCGAGATTTTTCCAATGCTGGTAGTCGCAACCATTTGCGGTGAGAAAGCTGCTGCTCGAGTAGAAAATCTACTAGAGCGGCAGCGCCCTTTGGCATGCCACAAGGTGGCATTCGTGCGGATTTTTCAGCATTGAATTAGCTCCTGGCACTAAAAATCAGCGCAAGCAGCGTAACGTGGAGTTTTCCACCCGTTCCACGAACTCTGATGAATCTCGCAGACTTTTCATGTAACTCTGCAGAATTCTGCAGAATGAAGCTCCGCGAGTTCTGCCCACTCCTAATATAAATATTTTTTAAAGTACATTAAAACCCTAGCTCCTAACTGTTCCGCATAGTCCCTCTGGCATCCTATAAAACAATTCAATCATATTTGTCAATCAGACCTTGGTAGCTCATGGTGCCTAATTTATTTATCACAGACATTTCTCTCTTTAGTAGGCTTGTCCTTCTATCTCTGTCGTATTTCACTTGAGGAATGATTTCAGCTACTTGGAATTGAAGCTGAGAAACATGATGCTCTTTCTCGCTGAAGTGGACTGCCACTTCTGATTTGGGGTAGGTTGTTCTCATTGTACTTTTATTTTTAGATATTCTTTTTCATCCAGTCTTCACTACCTATTACATTCTACATTGGCACTTCAACAGATATAGAAAAAATGCAGTTTCACATGTGCCTGTATAACGTAATAATATTTCTGCTCTCCAGTTAATGGATGGTATGGTATTTTCCCTTTTATCACAATACTACAATGGTTACAATTTAAACATGAATGCATTCCTTTGATGTTCTCTCAGACCATTTTTTCTTTCTTTTTGTAATAATTCCTTCAATGTATTTACTTATTGTGTATGGAAACATTTGGAACTCCCTCATACGTTTTTTTTAAGGTTTATGCCACTGTTTACAATTTTCCAGTATTTCAATATTATCAGTTGAATCTTTTTGCTCAGCACTGAATATATCCTAATCATGACTGGTATGTCGATCTTGTAATAGAGAATATCTTTCAACTTTGTCGGGAACTTTCTCGCTTTAAACTTTCTCGTGGGTGCCCAGGGTCTGTGAATTTCTCTCTAAGCTCAATTTTCTCTTTCTCAAAATGCTCTTGTTTAGTTGTAATTCTTTTTATATTCTTCCGTTGAGTTGGGTATGTGGTAAATTTTGGTTCACTTAACAGAGGTGAAATGATTAGGGGGCGAAGAAGTCCGCTCAACCAGCAGAGTTCGCAGAATTTTGCCCACCCCATGCGGAATTCTGAAAAACTCAGCGAAGTGACGTGGAGTGAGTTTTTTTTATCTCAAGTGGCTCACCAACAGTAAGCAGGCAAGCGCTTGCAAAAAACTCGCTAGACCTCCTCCTGGTGAGATTTCTCATCGCGGGCGGTCAAGGCAGGTCGCGACTGCTCATGTTGAGTAATTTGCCATTCACGTTGAGGAAGCTGCTGCTCGAGTAGAATGCCTACTCGAGTGGCAGAAAGCAGCAGAGCCATCTGGCGCAACACGTTGAGCTGTTCATGCTGATTTTACTGCACGGGACAAACTCCCGGCGCTAAAAATCAGTGCGAGCAGCGCAACTTAACAGACTTCGCTAAGCACGGTGGAGTTTTTCTGGCAAATCGTGTAGTTCCGCTAAATAAAACTCCATGAACTCTGCCCAGGCCTAGAAATTATTGAAATGATTGAAAGTAAAGCGTGTTATTTTGATCCATATGTTTAGTGTACAAGTTTGAAATCCATTAGCTGCTGCCTTCAGTCACATGGACATCCAGGAAATTAACAAACTTTTCATCAATCATATGTGTAAATGTAACGCTGTGTAATGCTTGAGTTAATGTTACAAAATATGTCAGATGGCTTTCCCTTGTTTTATCCAAATCAAGAAAATCTCATCAAAATATCTAACATTTAATTTAAAATGTTGTCGACCACTATTTCAAGGCAATAATTTTTCATATATGCTATCTCTACATAAAGATATTGGCATATGTAGTTGTGTCCCCAAATCCCATGGATGTTCCTATGTGTTGTAAAAATAAATTGTCATTAGCGTCTCAAAACAAATTGCAGTGTAATGAGAAATGTAATATGTCTTATAGAAAGACCAGTAACGTACTTCTTGGTGGTTCTTTTAGTAGTGCCCATTCTATGCATTAAGTCCTCCAGATTGTGGTATCAAGGACACAGTACAGAGGTGTAAAGGGAGTTAACATCCACCTACATCCTCTTCATTGACCGATTCAGATTTCCTGAGGAAAGCTCCAATATATTGCACCCATGAGGGCATCGTTTTTACAGCTGGTTGTAGAAAGGTATATAGATATTTGCCTATAGGTTGATGAAGTGTATCTACTGCTGATATAATAGGCCACATGGGTGGATAAAACAATTGTTAGACGGCGACCTCAGAGGAGCCCGGAAAGGGGTCCTGACTACCCTGAGACCCACCCTCAAAGTATCGTAGCCGGGCACTGGCGGGAGATTCCCCAGAGGGAGGACTCTCGCAACTAGGATCGTACTTCTGGCACCACACGACACAGAGGGACCACACTGGGTATTCTCAGAACAAGCTTTATCAAACAGGTATCACTGCAAATATGTACAAGGTGAGCACGGGCTCAAGAGTCTCGGAAAGGTAGGGGGTAGCGGGACTGTCTCTGGTAACGGTTCAAAGCAGGGACGTACCCGGCGCACAGCTCACAATCCTCGAGCTGGGGGATACGTGGTCGGAGTTGGGGTCCGGCGGGACCGTGAGAGTCTGGAGGAGCCGCGAGTCACTCAGCAGGGCTCAGGTACAAGTTCGGAGGTCTTACGATCTTCAGGGAGCCGCGAGTCACTCAGCAGGGCTCAGGTACAAGTTCGGAGGTCTTACGATTTTCAGGGAGCCGCGAGTCACTCAGCAGGGCTCAGGTACAAGTGCGGAGGTCTTACGATCTTCAGGGAGCCGCGAGTCACTCAGCAGGGCTCAGGTACAAGTTCGGAGGTCTTACGATCTTCAGGGAGCCGCGAGTCACTCAGCAGGGCTCAGGTGAGTTCCAGTTCCAGGAGCCGCGACCACGTCAGCAGGCTCTCGTTGTTCCAGCGTCTAATCTGCCGGACAGTCTCAGAGCACCCCTTGTTATAGGTCGACCCTGCTTTGATGTCCGGAGTCTGCGCAGGCAGGGGTCTTGTCACCTGGGGGCCGCTTGTCGGGGTTTCCTGCTATTGTCTTTTGATCCTTTCAGGGCCGGGTCGGGAGGAGTCCCAGACACCCAGCAGGCACGGAGCCAGCCCGCAGGGAGGCCGGAGGGCCGATCGAAACCCATCGTCCCAGGGGAGTTCAGAGGTGCGATAGAAACTGCTCCTCCCTCTCTCATCCCCTGGAAGCGTGATGTCCTCCAGCCGGAGTGGCGCCTCTAGGCCCGGGTCGCGCTGGGGCCGGGCGGCCATCTTGTTGCAGGGAGTGGGCACGCGGGCCCGGGGTGGCCGAAGGGAGAGAGGCCATGGACGGGGATGTCCGGAGTTGGCGCAGGTGTCCTGGTGGGAAAGGTCGGCTGGGCCGCGTGCTAGGGCTGCAGGCACCAGGTTTCGGTGGTGCGGGGGCCCGGAGGGCCATTCTACGAGGCCGGGTCCAACACGCGTCCCCCCCAGCTGAAAGCCGGAGAGAACTGCCCATCAGCTTGGGGGGTTCTCTTCGCTGAGGCGGAAGAACCGGGAGAGGCCGTCAGCATTGGCGTGGTCCGTACCAGGGCGGTGTTCCACGGTGAAATCCATCCCCTGGAGGGAGATTGACCACCGCAGTAGCTTGGGGTTTTCTCCTCGCATCTGCATGAGCCAACGTAAGGGCCGATGGTCAGTTTGGACTCTGAAATGGGTGCCAAACAGGTAGGGTCGTAGCTTTTTGAGTGCCCAGACCACGGCAAAGGCTTCGCGCTCTATGGTGCTCCATCTTTGTTCTCGGGGCAACAGCCGCCGACTGAGGAAGGCGACGGGCTGGTCTAGGCCTTGGTCATTTACTTGGGACAGGACGGCCCCAATGCCATGCTCGGAGGCATCGGTTTGGACGATGAACTCCTTGGCGTAGTCGGGAGCCTGGAGGACGGGGGCAGTACACATGGCCCTTTTTAGGGCCTCGAACGCTTCCTGGCAGGCAGCCGTCCACTGCACTTTCTTTGGCTGTTTTTTAGACGTGAGTTCTGTGAGAGGGCCGACAAGGCTGCCATACCCCCGAATGAATCTTCGGTAGTAGCCCGTGAGTCCCAGGAAGGCTCGGACCTCCGTCTGGGTGATGGGTGGTTCCCAGGCCAGGATGGCGTCGATCTTTAGCTGTAGCGGGGCGACCTGGCCACTCCCGACCTGGTGCCCCAAGTAGACCACGGATCCTTGCCCGATCTGGCACTTGCTGGCTTTTACTGTGAGGCCTGCCTGGCGCAGGGCGATTAGCACCCTTCGGAGGTGCTGGAGGTGCTCACTCCACTCTGAACTGAAGACAGCGATGTCGTCCAGGTATGCCGCGCTGAACTGTTCTAGACCGGCCAGGACTCTATTCACCAGTCGCTGGAAAGTGGCCGGGGCATTTTTCATCCCGAAGGGCATTACGCGGAAACGGTAGTGCCCATCGGGGGTGGAGAACGCTGACCGCTCTTTGGCCCCTTCGGTGAGCGCAATCTGCCAGTATCCGCAGGTGAGGTCGAATGTGCTGAGGAACCGGGCTGCCCCTAGTCGGTCAATGAGTTCGTCGGCTCGTGGAATGGGGTGGGCATCGGCTCGGGTAACGTCATTGAGCCCCCGGTAGTCCACGCAGAATCGGAGCTCGGGGGCGACACCGGGGGCCGCTGCCTTCGGGACCAGGACCACGGGGCTGGCCCAGGGACTGTCAGAGGGCTCGATCACCCCCAGGGTCAACATCTTCGAGACTTCCGCTTGAATGCAGGACCGGACCCGGTCAGGAACCCGGTAGGCTCGGTGTCTCACCGGCGGGCTGTCCCCGGTGTCCACATCATGAACACACCAGTTGGTGACCCGGGGGGTCAGGGAGAAGAGGTCAGAAAATTGTCTTAGGAGCTGGCGGCAGTCCGCTTGTTGCTGGGCAGTGAGGGCTGGGGAGAGGTTCACTCCTTCCACGGAGCCATCCTGCGCCTTGATACACAGGAGGTCCGGGAGGGGATCCGACTCATCTTCGGCCCCGTCATCGGTGGCCAGCAGGAGGCTCAGTTCTGTCCGCTGGAAGTGAGGCTTGAGGCGGTTCACGTGCAGGACCCGGAGGGGATCCCGAGGCGACTGGACGTCCACCAAGTAGGTGACTTGGCTCTTCTTCTCGACCACTTTGTAGGGCCCAGTCCATCGGTCCTGGAGAGCGCCAGGCTTCACGGGGGCCATGACCCACACCTGCTGGCCCGGCTGGAACTCGACCAGAGTAGCATTCTGGTCGTACCAGTGCTTCATTTCTTCTTGACTCGCCTCCAGGTTGGCCTCGGCCAGTTCTCGGAACCTCCTGGTCTGGTTCCGGAGGGCCAGGACATATTGGAACACATCTCGGGGGGTGGTCTGGGGTGCTGCCTCCCACCCTTCCTTAACTAAACTGAGGGGACCTCGGACGGGGTGCCCATAGAGTAATTCAAACGGGCTGAACCCTAAGGACTTCTGGGGGACCTCCCGGTAAGCGAACAAGAGGCAGGGGAGCAGGACGTCCCACTTACGCCGGAGGGGCTCTTCTAGGCCAGCGATCATCCCTTTCAAAGTCCTATTAAACCTCTCTACTAGGCCGTTCCCTTGGGGATGGTACGGGGTGGTGAACTTATAGGACACCCCACATTGTTGCCACAGGGACGTCATATACCTGGATATAAAATTAGTGCTGCGATCGCTCACGACCTCGCGGGGGAAACCCATCCTGGAGAAGATCCCCATCAGGGCCCGGCCCACCACGGGGGCCGTAATGGTGCGTAGGGGAATAGCCTCTGGGTAGCGGGTGGCGTGGTCCACAAGGACCAAGATGAAACGGTGACCTTGGGAGGTGGGGGGGTCCAGTGGCCCCACGATGTCGATCCCGACTCGTTCGAAGGGGGTACTGACGACCGGGAAGGGTTGGAGGGGAGCCTTGCGCTTCCCCCCACTCTTCCCACTGGCTTGGCACGTGGGGCAGGACTTTCAGTGGGCCTCTACCGCTGCCTTCATCTTAGGCCAATAAAAATGGGTCACGAGACGGCTGTAGGTCTTGTCCTGACCCAGGTGACCGGCGAGGGGGACATCGTGGGCTAAGCCCAGGAGGAAATCCCGGAAGCGGAGAGGTACCACCAGTACCCGTCCGGATCCCAGCTCCACTGATTTCTGCTCACTATACAGGACGTTATTCTCCCAATAGATTCGGTGCGTTCCGGTCTGGTCACCTGCGGCTTGGCCCTCGGCCTGGCGCCGCAGCCCGACCAGGGAAGGACAGGTGGCTTGCTCCCGGCAAAATTCTTCTCGGGTGGGCCCGCCCTCGTGGCGCCAATGGGCCAACTCGGGTAGATCCCCCAACTCGGGAACCGGGGCGGGGTCGGATGGGGTGGGTTCGTCGCTGGCGACGGACCCTTCCGATGGGGGAACGGGAGGACCCTCGGCGGGGACGGTGCTGGCTACTTCGACCGGGGTGCTCTCGATTTCTCTCCGGGGAGTGAGTCGGGCTGTCATAGATCGGGTGGTGGCACACACCCACTCGGGGAGTCCCATCATTCCTAGGTGGGCCTTGCGCTCTACGTGCTTCCAGGGAGAACTCTCCAGGTCGTTCCCTAAGAGGCAGTCGACCGGCTGGGAGGTTCTTACGGCCACCTTGAGTTTGCCTATCACCCCTCCCCACTCAAATGGCACCAGGGCCACCTGACACATACTTTCCCTATTGTCTGCAGATATTACGGGGCAAAAGACATTGGGGAGGATCTGCTCCTCGGGAACTAGGTGCCTGAGGACACCGGTGATACTGGCCCCGGTGTCCCGCAGGGCCTCTACCTGGTGGCCATTGATCTTGACGAGCTGCCCATATTTCTGTGTGTTGGACGGTAGGAGGCTACCAGGGATCATTTCCCTATCTCCCAGGGATACTAGGGCCATCGCGGCTGGTTCCCACTCCTCGGCTCCCTCAACCTCCTCCCCTAGGGCTACGTTGGCTATCTGTCTCGCAGGGGTGACTTGGGTGGCCATGGGGCACTCTGGGTCATTGGCGTAGTGCCCGGGTTTCTGGCAGCGGAAACATGTGACGGTCACCCGGTGTCCCCGTCTCCCAGGGGGCCCTGTTACTGGTGGGGGGGGGCGCCGGGAAAGGTGGAGGTGGTGTCTTCGGGGGGCTAGGCTGGGACTCCCTCGGCCCTCCCTGGTTCCCTCCCCCTCTCTGGCGGGGTGGTCCCTGACTGGTTCGGGGGTACTCTCCTACCATGCCCCAGGAGACCCGGGTGTTGGTCCAGCGGTCGGCCTCCACGGCCAGCTTCCGGGGATCTGTGAGCTTGCTATCCAGCAGATGTTGACGTAGCTCTACGAAGCAGTTCGCAGCCAGATGTTCCCATAACATGAGGTCAGTGAGTTCGGCAAGGGTGGTGACTTTGCTGCCCTTGACCCACCCATCGAAGGCCCGGCTGAAAAAGTTTACATACTCCACCCAGGTGGTGCCCGGGATCTTCCTGCAGTCCCGGAACCGTTGGCGGTACATTTCTGGGGTGAGGCCGTATCTTGTGAGGAGAGCCTCTTTCATGTGGCTGTAGGAGGTCTGCAGGGAGAGGGGTAGGTCGAGCTGGGTGTCCCTTCCTTCGCTCAGAAACCGTCCCCACAACCCCGCCCCCCAGTCCTTCTGTGGAATCCGATGGGAGGTCATGGCGACCTCGTAGGCCCGAAACCATTGCTGAATGTCATCGTTTTTATAATATTCTTTGACCACATCCTTGGGGATGTGGACCTTCTGTTCCGCTGGGGGGGCCGTCTCTCGGTTCCCCGAGGGCCTCCCGTCCTCATTTCGGGCCTTGAGCTCGAGTTCCTTTAAGCTCCGTTCGTGCTCCAGTTGGAGCTTTCTTCCTTCGTGCTCCCGTTGGAGCTTCTTTTCTTCCAGTTCGCCTTGTACACGCATTTGCTCTACTGCTAGCTTCTTCTCCGCTAACTTCAATTCGCCCTCGATTTTGAGTTTGGCTAACTCGAGTTCATGACTGCGGCTTCTCTCTCTGTCCGCGAGCTCTTCCGGGGATAGGCCCCCGTCTGGTACGATGCCTCGCACCTGATTGCTACTGCTTTCATTTTGGGGGGGTTCGGCTTCGTCGGGGCGCTCCCCCGTGCCTTCCGGGCGGGAGGCCCCGGTCTCCACCCAAGTTTTCAGTGCTTTCTGCAAGTCTTCCTTAGTGTTGAGGCCAGTGGTAGCGATTTTAAGTTCTTTGCAAAATTGTTTTAGCTCTTTGTGTGTGTATTCTTCCAGATGCTCCACCTGGAACACTCTGTTGGCGTTGGTTTCTGCGGAGCTCGTGGCGCTTCCTTCTGCCATCTTTGTTGGTCGTGCGTCCGTCGTTTACTGTACGATCTCTAGGTGATGGGCCCGAATCCCGTCGCTTGCCACCAATGTTAGACGGCGACCTCAGAGGAGCCCGGAAAGGGGTCCTGACTACCCTGAGACCCACCCTCAAAGTATCGTAGCCGGGCACTGGCGGGAGATTCCCCAGAGGGAGGACTCTCGCAACTAGGATCGTACTTCTGGCACCACACGACACAGAGGGACCACACTGGGTATTCTCAGAACAAGCTTTATCAAACAGGTATCACTGCAAATATGTACAAGGTGAGCACGGGCTCAAGAGTCTCGGAAAGGTAGGGGGTAGCGGGACTGTCTCTGGTAACGGTTCAAAGCAGGGACGTACCCGGCGCACAGCTCACAATCCTCGAGCTGGGGGATACGTGGTCGGAGTTGGGGTCCGGCGGGACCGTGAGAGTCTGGAGGAGCCGCGAGTCACTCAGCAGGGCTCAGGTACAAGTTCGGAGGTCTTACGATCTTCAGGGAGCCGCGAGTCACTCAGCAGGGCTCAGGTACAAGTTCGGAGGTCTTACGATTTTCAGGGAGCCGCGAGTCACTCAGCAGGGCTCAGGTACAAGTGCGGAGGTCTTACGATCTTCAGGGAGCCGCGAGTCACTCAGCAGGGCTCAGGTACAAGTTCGGAGGTCTTACGATCTTCAGGGAGCCGCGAGTCACTCAGCAGGGCTCAGGTGAGTTCCAGTTCCAGGAGCCGCGACCACGTCAGCAGGCTCTCGTTGTTCCAGCGTCTAATCTGCCGGACAGTCTCAGAGCACCCCTTGTTATAGGTCGACCCTGCTTTGATGTCCGGAGTCTGCGCAGGCAGGGGTCTTGTCACCTGGGGGCCGCTTGTCGGGGTTTCCTGCTATTGTCTTTTGATCCTTTCAGGGCCGGGTCGGGAGGAGTCCCAGACACCCAGCAGGCACGGAGCCAGCCCGCAGGGAGGCCGGAGGGCCGATCGAAACCCATCGTCCCAGGGGAGTTCAGAGGTGCGATAGAAACTGCTCCTCCCTCTCTCATCCCCTGGAAGCGTGATGTCCTCCAGCCGGAGTGGCGCCTCTAGGCCCGGGTCGCGCTGGGGCCGGGCGGCCATCTTGTTGCAGGGAGTGGGCACGCGGGCCCGGGGTGGCCGAAGGGAGAGAGGCCATGGACGGGGATGTCCGGAGTTGGCGCAGGTGTCCTGGTGGGAAAGGTCGGCTGGGCCGCGTGCTAGGGCTGCAGGCACCAGGTTTCGGTGGTGCGGGGGCCCGGAGGGCCATTCTACGAGGCCGGGTCCAACAACAATATTCTGTGGCTCTTTGAAGCAAATAAAAATGTGCAGTCTCTTCAGAGTTCGGTTTGTAGGAAGCTCCTGGTGCTCTCACTTATCCATGTCCTGTGCTTTTTCTTGAATTATTTAGCATGGGGTCTTGATCTAATTTTAGGTAAGGCAATTCATTGAGATGTTAATTTAGTTTTTCATGGTAAAAGGTTGAATAGATAAATAAAACTCCTCCACCTGCCAGTTACTTTTATCATAATATTTGGATTTGCGACCAATTTATATATTTTATTTCTCTTTTTGTCAGGTTTCCTTTTTTCTATTGTCGTGAAAGTTGATGATTTTGATGACTTTGTTGGGTCTCAGGTCTGTGGGCTTGGTGGCTAATGTATCTATCTCCCCTTTCCAAGCTAGCCCCTATCATTCTTGTTTCCTTTTGCATGAATGAATGAATGAATGACTGAATGAACCAGATTTATAAAGCGCACAGCTGCTCCAGATGGAGCGTCCCTGCACTGAAGATTCTCAGCAGGCTACCCAATGGAGGCCATGTTTTCAGCTGTTTCTTGAAGTGAGGAAGGTCGGTAGATGCTCTCAGGGCCGTCAGCAGTTTGTTCCATGCTTGTGCTCCAAGAAGGCCGAAAGACCTAACATCTTTCTGTGCCAAACATGTTTTGGGGATGCAGGCTATATTGGCTGTTTATGACCTAAGTGCTCTGGAGGGAGTGTAGCGGCTAGCTCGCTTTCTAAGGTATCCGGTGCCCATGACATGAAAGGCTTTGAAAAAAATAACAATGGCCTTGAATTTAATCCGCTCCCTCACTGGAAGCCAGTGTAGGGCCTTCAGCTGGGGGGCATATGTGACCTGGGTTTCAGTCTAAGGATTGCCCTAGTTGCAGAAGTTTGCACTACCTGAAGACGCTGAAGAAGGAAGTCCGGTAGTCCCAGGTAGAGGATGTTAGCATAGTCAAGTCTGGACTTGACCAGTGCCTGCACCACTAGCTTCCTGGAATCCTGGGGAGAAGCGGAAGGAATTTTTTCAGCATCTGCAGTAAGCCAAAACAGGTTCTCACCAGTGCCTGAACCTGTGACCGCATTGAAAGGGTATTGTTGATGTGGATACCCAGGTTCTTGACTGTGGATTGGGCAGCAGAATACTTCGGGCCACCATTGGCTCCGGTTGTTCGCATAGGGCGGGCCAAAGAGGGCAATCTCGGATTTATCCGGATTGCATTTAAGCTGGTTCTCCTTCAGCCATTTAAAAACATCTGTGAGGCAGGATCTGATTGCCTCCCCATTGAAGTCTATGCCTTTGTCGCAAGTGAAAATCCGCTGCGTGTCGTCAGCATATGAGATTATTTTGGTACTGTGTGCCTCCGCCAGGGCTGTTAGTAGCGCCCTGTATAGATTAAAAAGAGTTGGACTGAGGTACTCCAGCGTGGGCATACGTGCTGAGAAAGCGGGAGTCCATATGATCTGTTCTCTGTCCTCCAAAAAGGACGTTAACCCGACAAGTACACTCCCTTCCGTTACCCAATTTCCTCAGTCTGTTGAGAAGCATTATGTGAGGCACCGTATTGAATGCCGCTGACAGGTCAAGCTTCTCTCTGAGATGTTCCGTCACCTCCAGCAGAGCTGTCTCGGTACTGTAGTTAGCCCTAAAACCAGACTGTGTGGGCTGCAGGAGGTTATTTGTCTCCGCATACTCCATGAGCACTTTATTGACATGTTTCTCCAACACCTTGGAGAAGGCAGGGAGTAGAGAGATGGGTCTGTAGTTCGTAGGAACATTAGGGTCCGCAGTAGTTTTTTTTAGGAGTGGTAGGATTTTTGCCTGTTTCCATAGTGGTGGCACAATGCCCTTTTTAAGAGAGGAGTTCAATACCTTATTGACTGAGTGGTTTATGGTTGCTGCTACAACAGGTATCAATTTAGCTGGGCATGCATCTGTTGGTGAGCCATTCTTTTGACACCCACAAGAGCTGCAAGTGAGTCCTCGGGTTGGATGGCAGGGAGATGTAACAGTGGAGGTCATTGTGAGTGTGCCAGGGGGTAGGAGGTTGTAGAATGGTTCCATCCTGACTGCGAGGAGAGGAGATGTCCTCACCTGCCTCCATGGAGAAGGCCTGCTGGATTGTCGCTATCCACTCTGTTGATAGCGGATCTTCCTTACTAGGAGCCTTCAAAGCCGTGAACGACTCCACAATGTTAAAGATTTCCTTACTCCTGTTACTGGTGGTTGCGATTTTGTTCTGCAGGTATTTTATTTTGGCCATTTTCACCATTTTGTAGTAAGATTTTAGAGCTGCCTTATAGGTAATAAAATCCTCTGAGTGAAAATGCTTACACCACTTCCTTTCGAGACCTTTGCAATTGCTTTTCCTGACTCTCAAGGCTTCATTGAACCATGGCGCCGAGTGGCCGGTTCTCCTTGAGGTGCGTGAGGTCAGAGGGGCGACTGCCTCGATGTATGAAATTCACGACCTGGAACATAGCGGGATTGAGGTCTAAAAGAGATGACGTCATGTGGTGGATGTCCCTAACGTGTGTCCACATAATTGCTCTGCAGGAAACATGGAACACTGACGAGTTATTTTTTTTGGGATAACTTTTCTGTGCATTCCCCTCTCCAATGGGATGAGCTAATGGTGGTCACCTTGTTCTGGTCTCTCTTAAAATAACATGTACCACTAGAGTGGTAGACTTTCACTCACCCCACTTTCTAGCAGTAGAGCTGACATATACAAACCATCCCCCCTTTGGTAGCAAGGTTTTGCAATTCCTTTTGTAGAAACTTTGATATCGAACATATTACCACACTTGAGGGGTTTCTTGAACAATATGGCGAGAGGAAACGCTCTTACTGTGAGGTTATAATCTTAGGTGATTTCAATATACATCTCTATCAGCTTGACAGTACTTTTGCAAAGGGACATGTGGATATGGCACTATTTCAATGCGCGTGGCACGGGCGAGCAGCGGGCGTGCCGCTGGCGCACCGAAGGTGCGTCTAAGTCAAGCCCGTCTGCGCCCGTCAGCATCCCGGAAGCGTCCAGCACCAGCCACGCTGCCCGGGAGCTTTCAGTGACAGGTATGAGATATACGGCGGCTGCTTTATGGACAAGGACCCTATCTACCACGGTCATGCAGGACGTTGGGATTTAGCTGAGGCACCTAAACATGCTTGCTATGCTTGTGGGCTCAGGCTCTTACCGAATCTGGGTACCTCAGATGAGATTGGCATACTACCTGAGCAACGGCCACAGGCTCTTTTAATTCGGGCCGCTTCTATTAATGTGCGCTCGCATAGGAAACATTATGCTGAAGTTTTTGAGCTCCTAGAGAATCATGCTTTGGACTTATTGTTCTTGACTGAAACCTGGCTTGACCCCTCCGCTGACCCGATTGTCACACTGGCAATACCTCTGGGCTATAAAATCTCCCGAGTTGATCGTCCAGTGGGGCGAGGGGGTGGAGCTGCAATTGTAAATAAAAATAAGTGGGAACTCCGTAGTGAAGAGGCCACTTCTTGGGGCAGCTGTGAAGCCTTAGATTTTAGCATCCGGCTCTCAGTGATTTACAGGCCCCCGGGCCCAGTGGGACCTTTTCTCCAGGCTTGGGGGATGCTGTCACTACTAGGGCGGTCAGATTTGCCCATTAACATGGTCCTGGGTGACATGAATATACATCTGGACCAGACCGACAGTAAGGACACACAAGACCTGCTTGATGGGTTATAATTGGCTCTGCTTAATCAGCATGTTAGCTCTCCCACACATCAAGCTGGACATGTTCTTGATCCTATCTGCACTAACATTCCGATTCATGTACAGAATCCTTGTCCGGTCACCTGGTCGGACCATCTCATAACCTATTTTTCCTGGGAGGTGTCCCAGGCGGAGCCTTTGGCACACCCGAGTTATAATTCAGCCTTGTTCAGAATTGATCCCTTTGAGTTTAATTTGGCTTTGGCTGCATCTAAACCCAGACTGGTTGGAGAGCTCGAGGACCAGGTCGCAGGGTTCTCCAGCTGGCTCTCGACTACAGTTGCCATGGTGGCTCCCCCACGCTCTACTAGACGGGCTAGAGAATCTCCATCTAAGCCCTGGTTCAACCCTTCTCTTAAAGATCTGAAGCATGATTGGAAAACCCTTGAACGGGCATGGAGGAGGAGTGGCTACTGCCCAGTTGCTAAGAGCAAGCTTAGAGATAAGCAGAAGATATATTATGCTGCGATTAAGCTGGCTAAAGGGCAATTCTACTCAGCCCATATTTAATCTGCCAATAATAACTCCAGAGAAATCTATGCGATTGTCCAGAGTTTTATGTCTCCTGTGGCCCAAGCAAGTGTGATGCCATCCTCACCCTCTTGGTGCAACACTCTCTCTGTTTTTTTTAGAGATAAGATTTTGGCTATTCAATCAACCTTTATTCCTTGCAGCATCCACGTGGAGGCCTCTTTGGAGTGTACCTCGGTTGATATGGGACACTCACTGTCGGAATTTAGGCCAGTGGATCCTCTGGAATGTTTTTAAATCCTTAAAGGTTTAAAATCAGGTTCACCTTCAGACCCTTGTCCCGCGAAGAAGTTGGCAGCGGCAGCTGAGGTTGCCAAAGCGGAAGTGAATGCCATCATCAATCTCTCCCTTCAGAAAGCGGTGGTCCCTTTGGCTTGGAAGGAGGCCAAGATCCTGCCTCTCTTGAAAAAGCAGTCACTTGACTCCCTCTGCCCAGGAAATTACCGGCCCATCTCCCACCTCCCTGCATGGCAAAGGTATGTGAGAAGGGCGTTAATAAACAGCTTACCGATTTTGTGGAAAGGGAGGGACTTCTTTACCCAGCGCAATCCTGGTTCCGGCCGTCACACAACACTGAAATAGTGCTGGTTGAGGTGGCAGAGGTCATACGGAACTGTCTGGACGCAGACGGGAGGGCGGCGTTTATTTTGCTCGACCTCTCAGCCGCGTTTGACACGGTCCCGCATTCTTTGCTTCTGTCACGTCTGGCCAGGATCAGTCTGTCGGGTACTGTGTGGGGCTGGTTCTGCTCCTTCTTGGAGGGGCGGTTTGAGCAGATCTGGATTCCACCTTTCTCCTCCTCTCCTCAGCTAGTTACAACGGGTGTCCCGCAGGGTTCTTCCCTTAGTCCCCAATTATTTAATATCCATATGACTCCTCTGATATATTTAGCAGAGGAGCCGGGGGCTAAGGTGCTGGCCTATGCGGATGACACCCAGGTGCTTTTCACCTGGGCCAAAGGTGCGGATTAGGTATTCCGGGCCCAACACTGCCTGTCATAAATTTTTAAATGGATGGCAGAGGCACAGCTCAAGTGCAATGAAGGGAAATCGGTGATTCTGCTTTTTGGCTTATTTCCTGCGAATTTCAGAGAACAGCTCTGGTACCCACGACCGACCTCCACTGGGCAGCCAGCAAAAAATCTTGGGGTCTGATTTGACGAAGACCTCTCTTTCGCGGTTCACATCAAGAAACTGGCCGGTGGCTGCTTCACCCTGCTGAAATCTTTTAGAAGTTTTTTCCCCTCCTGCCATCTGCGGCAAGGCAAATGATCATATGTGCGTTGATCTTGTGCCGGCTGGATTACGCTAATTCCCTTTTTGCTGGCATTCCGGGCTACCTGCTGAAGAAGTTACAGGTGGTCAAGAACACCGCTGCTAGACTGCTATCGGGTCTGTCATCCAGGGAGAGTGTTCATCATCAGTTTCGCATGTACCACTGGCTGCCTTTGGCAGCTAGAGTGAAATTTAAATTATTGATCATGGCCCACTGCGCGTTCCATGGGTGTGGCCCTCTTTATCTGCAGAAGCGTGTCTCCTTCTATGCTCCTACTCGTTCCCTGCGTTCTTCGTCCCTATGCCTGGCCCAGGTTCTTCGTTTCAAGTGTCAGAGGATAGGGGGTAGTTCCTTTTCAGTTAAAGCAGCAGTTGCATGGAATGCGCTTCCTTTGGTCCTGTGTACCATCCAGGATCCAGGCATATTCAAGAAAAAATTGAAGACTCATCTATTCATCTGAAGCCCACTACCACACCCTGTTGGTTTTGCGCCGGGACACTCACGAGTAGCCGTGCGCGTAATACATTTATATAACATAACATAACATAACAACATAACATACCCACTTTGAGCACACGGAACCAGGTCATCGTTTAGAACAATTTACTTTGCCTAGAACAGACTGGAGTGGAGGTCTCTGTTCCTACTTATTTAGGTAGGGGTTCTTTCACCACCACTGACTTTATTATGCTCTCTGCCCCTTCTTGCGTCTGCAGTTTATAAGCTGAGTGTCTCCAGTTTATAAGCTGAGTGTCTCCTGGGCAGTTACAGTGATCATAATCTCATAACGCTTGAATTGGCCCGGTCCTTACACTTACAAAGGGAGGAGGGAAGGAGCATTCCAAAGAATTAAATTAGCACATGAGATGAAGCAAGCAGATTATAATGGGAGCAGGTGATACCAGAGGCTTTTTTAAACGATTTGAATGTAGAATGCGCAGATGAGATCTCACTCTGTCTGGATATGGGAACGCATGACAGAATTGCATTAGATGTTAACTTAGCAGATAGCAGATAATCTAACCAATACCTGCAGGTCTAACAGAGTTAGGGAGAAAAAGTGGTTTGATGGCATTTGCCCCAAGGCTCACAGTAACTTAATGATGGCTCTTAAGTAAAAACCGAGGGATGAGATAAGTGTCAGGTCTTGTAGGAGGGCCTATATCCTTGCTACTCAGCAGAGGAAGGTCATTAGGGAGCAGGCATGGGAGGCCCTTGGTCAGGCAAGTGTGCTGGCCGACAGCACTAAGGAGCTCATTATAATGGCGGGCAGACATCAGTCCGCCCGCCACCATAACAGTGATGGGACTAACTGCCAGATGTCCGGCAGTCCCACCGGCCCAATTAGGATGCGCCTGCCATACTGGAGGGCACATACGATGGTGTAACGATCGCCACCGTGATCGTTACGCCATCGTAATGAGCCCCTAAGTTTTGGGTAGTGGTCAATATTCCCTTTTTTTCAGACACAGCAAACTCTAGAGTGGATTGCACTATTGCAATTGAGAGATGGGTCCATCACTTTGAAGGGATGTATAGTCGCAATATCTAGGGGGGTTAGAAGCAGTGTGGGAGCCCGAGACTGTCACTGTGCCACTGCATTTCAATATAGATGAGGTATATAAATCAATTTTCACCAAAGTCGGGGGGGAGCGCCAGGACTGGACAGGGTCCCTTCGGACCTGTATAAAGCTGACCCTCTGATCTGGGCCAAGATATTGACACTGGTCATTAATGCGGCCTTTCTGTGTGGCTTCTCCTTTTCTTTGTCAAAGGCTAATATTTTACTTATTTTGAAAAAAGGTATGAGGGATGACCCAGTGTGTTATCGTCCAATTTCCCTTTTAGATCCAGTCACAAAAATCATGGGAAAGGTGATCCTGGAGCATATAACTTCCTGATTAGATCATTTGAATGTTATTTCAGATTTACAGTATGGTTTTAGACAGGGCAGAGGGACTTTAGATCAATGTCTATTCACACATGGTGGTGGGGAAATATACTTTAGCCAAGAGGGAATGCCTGCATATGGCTTCCATTGACCTAACTTTGGCATTTGACCGCGTCAACAGATCTAAGATTTGACCTATTCTCTTGGATCTGGGTATGGGTGCAGATTTGGTGGCTTCTTTACACACTGCTCATTTAAACATCACTGCTGCGGTGAAATATAACGAGGATGGCTGCCTGTCAGCCTCTTGGGAGGTGAAGAGAGGGGTAAGGCAGGGGTGTATCTTGGCCCCCTTGCTGCTTACCCTCTACATCAACAAGCTTGGGGACGTACTGTCAGCATCCGGGAAAGACATCCCTTGGGCAAGCTAGAAACATATTCCCGCATTACTTTACGCAGATGATGTGGTGTTGTTTGCCAGGACTGGCATAGGTCTCCAAAATCTTTTAAATGCTTTTCTAAATTTTATGGACTCCCTAGACTTTGCAACCAATTTCTCCAAATCTCACATCATGACAATTGGTACCCAGAATTCTACTGGTCGTAAGTTCTTCTGAAGGGTGGTTGAACTTACTAAAATGTTAACTTTCCCCTATCTGGGTGTGTTGTTTGAAGACAGAGGGTCATGGATTGCGCAAAGAGCACACAAAAAGAATGTCCTGGCAAGGGCAGTGGGGGCAACAATGGACTCTGCAAAGAGATTAGGGGCTAAGCCTGTACCCGCCCTAATAAAGGTTTATAGAGATAAATGTATCCCCATGGCCACTTATGGATATGATGTGTGGGGGTACAAGGATGTAAGAGACTTGCAGGTGTTGAGGAATACATTTTTGCACAGACTCCTTGCTGTCCCCCCCCACACCCTTGCCTTTATTATACATGAGCAGCTTGGTCTGGGTTACATTTCAGATCTTATCGCAGCCGCACCATTAAGGTGCTGGCTGAGAATCTGGTCAAGTCCAGCTCCTACCTCAAATCAACTTGTATTAGCGGACTGTATTGCACTTGAGGGGGCCTTGCGCATTCCCTGGTCAATGTATGTCACGGAGCAGCTGAAAAGGCTAGGCTTTCCTGATTGTTTTTTACAAAGCCCAGGCCATTACGCCCTATTGATATGAGGAACATTAAACACTTGTTTCTCACTAGGCATTTGGGGGAAAGGATAGGCATGGAACTTGCTAAGGCCTCAGTGAGAAAATCCCTCTTCACCATTGCTTACTGTTGAACCAGATTCAGATTCAACGTTATATATTGGTTACCAGCCTTTCCTACAGGCTTCTTGAACCGGGTGCCTTAAAGCCATGTCCTTGTGACAATTTCTCAGAGCAGGACCTTTTGCACTTTACATTTTTCACTGAATTCTATGGCACCTTGTGGAAAAAAAATCATCTTTCTGCAGCTAAGAAATGGTCAATTTGTTTAAGTAAGACCTGCACTATTGTATCTACAAATGCTTTACTCCCCCATGGTTTGCTTCGGGGTCGCAAGTTTCTTTTCAAGAGCCCTAAGACTCAGGAAGAAGTTGCTCAAGGTCCAGTAAGCCTGGATTTGATTTGAGCTCCATGGGCAATATCAGTGTTTATTTTACGGAGGTATATTTTATGGACTGAATTTGATGTTTCTTGATCCTGTATATGCACTGACACACCTGCACTTTATTCGCCCAATTTTTCACTCTCCAGTTTGTGCTTTGTATTCTCTCTTTTTAACATTGAGTCTTATTCCTGCCCTTAAATAGTCTTAGATGTTTTTATTCATGTTAACTGGATTTGCTTATGTACTCATGGTTTCTTTTAAGATTTTTGTATTTATTTGTGTGTTTGGTAGACTTGTTTTAACTCATGTGCTTTTATGGACTTTATCGGACGAATAATGAATCTTTGACTGACTCACTCACTTTCAGCACAAGTTCTTCAAATGTATCTAGGACTTAATGACTTACTGGTGACATGAATATAGATTTCCTCCTCAATTCACTTGACTTGATTCTCCTAATGATATAAATCTGAATTCCACAATGAAGTTTCCCTAAGAGTACCTTGAATGCCATCCACATATTTGCTTCACGCTCATCACATTAACGTAGTATGAGCTATTTGGTCCACTATATTTTCACAGATATTAAAGGGAACACTGTAAAAAATATTCATTAGTTAAATGTCAAAAGGACACTGACTGTGATGTCACTGACCATGTCATGAGTGATGTAATATGTGACACCATCAACATTGCGGGGGTGTGAGTTATAGTTAGCCAATTAACTATAACGGCTGAATTTCTATGGTTTTGTACGAGTGAAATATCCAACGAATCATAACGTCCCTGAAACCTGTGGTTTTTTGAGTGAATTTCTGAGGTTTTTTAAATGCTAATTTTAACTATAACGTCCCTGAAACCTCTAGTTTTTTCAGTGAATTTCAAAGGTGTTTTAACTGCTAATTCCTAACTATAATGTCCATGAAACCTCTGTTTCTTTCAGTAAATTTGTAAGGCTTTTTAAATGCTAATTTTTGAGTATGCCTTCATAGGTAGGATGTGCAGAAAGATGAAGAAAGGCGCAGAAAGAAGCAACAGAGGTGCAGAAGGATACACGAGAACTGCAGAAAGAGGGAAGTGAGTTGCAGAAACAGGCAAAAGTGGTACAGAAACAGGGAACAGGTGGGCAGACGGAGGCAAGAGAGGTGCAGAAAGAGGGCAGAGGGATGTAGAAAGAGGCAAAAGGGATCCAGAAATTTGGAACAGAGGTGCAGAAAGAAGCAAGAGCAGTGCAAAAAGAACCAACAGAGGTGCAAAAAGAGGCAAGAGGGGTGCAGAAAGGGCTACGAGAGGTGCACAAAGAGGCAAGCGAGATACAGAAAGAGGCAGGAGGGGTGCAGAATGAAGGAAGAGAAGTGCAGAAAGAAGCAATAGAGGTGCTGAAAGAGGCACAAAGGGTGCAGAAAGAGGCAAGAGAAGTGCAAAAAGAAGCAACAGGTACAGAAAGAGACGGATGGTGCAGAAAGAGGTAAGGGAGGTATAGAAAGAGGCAAGAGAATTGCACAAAGAGGGAAGAGGGGTGCAGAAAAAGGCAAGAGCGATGCAGAAAGAAGCAAGTGAGGTACAGAAAGAGGTAGTAGAGGTACAGAAAGAGGCAAGAGAGGTGCAAAAACAGGCAAGAGAAGTGCAGAAAAGGGGAAGGGAGTTGCTGAAAGAAGCAACCGAGGTGACAAAAGAAGCAAGAGAAGTGCAGAAAGAGGCAAGTGAGGTGCAAGAAGAGGCAGAAAGAGGGAAGATAAGTGCAGAAGGAGGCAAGAGAACTGCAGAAAGAGGCAAGAGACTTGCAGAAACAGGCAAAAAGAGGTACAGAAAGAGGCAACAGGGGTGTAGATAGAGGCAAGAGAGGTAAAGAAAGAGGTAAGAGGGGTGCAGAAAGAGGCAAGAGGGATCCAGAAATTTGCAAGAGAGGTGCAGAAAGAAGCAAGAGCAGTGCAAAAGAACCAACAGAAGTGCAGAAAGAGGCAAGTGAGGTGCAGAAGGAGGCAAGAGAACTGCAGGAAGAGGCAAAAGAGTTGCAGAAATAGGCAAAAGGGGTGCAGAAAGATGGAACAGGTGGGCAGACTGAGGCAAGAGAGGTACAGAAAGAGGAAAGGTGAGTGCAGAAATAGGCAAGAGGCATGCAGAAATTTGGGACAGAGGTACAGAAAGAGGCAAGAGCAGTGCAGAAATAACCAACAGAGGTGCAGAAAGAGGCAAGAGGGGTACAGAAAGAGGCAAGTGAAGTACAGAACGAAGTAAAAGAGATAGAGAAAGAGGCAAGAGAACTGCAAAAAAAGGCAAGAGAGGTGCAGAATGAGGCACGAGAGGTGCACAAAGAGGCAAAAGGGATACAGAAAGAGGCAAGAGGGGTGCAGAAAGAAGCAAGAGAAGTGCAGAAAGAAGCAACAGAGGTGCTGAAATAGGCAAGAGGGGTAAAGAAAAAGGCAAGAGAAGTGCAGAAAGAAGCAACAGAGGTGCAGAAAGAGTCAAGACAAGTGCAGAAGCAGGCAAGAAAGGTACAGAAAGGGGGAACAGGGGTGCAGGGATACAGAAATTTGCAAGAGGGATACAGAAATTTGCAAGAGAGGTACAGAAGGAAGAAAGAGCAGTGCAGAAAGAAGCACGAGAAGTACAGAAAGAAGCAAGAGAAGTGGACAAAAAAGGAAGAGGGGTGCAGAAATAGGAAAGAGGGATGCAGAAATTTGCAAAAGAGGTTTAGTGCAGAAAGAACCAACAGAGGTGCAAAAAGAGGCTTTTGACATATTGGTCCATGCAGTATCATTTGCTTCTCTAGAATCTTAGGGTTCACCACTGGCGTGCTTGCTGCAGGGAGTGGACAGGTATGCTGTGTGGGCACATATGCACTATGAAATGCCGGTCTGTCTTCAGGTCCCTCTGACACATGACGTGAGCCTTGTAAACCATTACAGAAGCCTGTCCTGCGGTACTGTCACTTGCTAAGCATCTACATGCATTATACCAAAGAGCTCGGGGACAAGATGCCATGACTTCCCAAATGTTTAGAGTTAGGTACAAAACAAGCGATAGAATCAAAAATATATATATGTATAATGAGAATAAAACAGGAACATATAGAAAGGGCAAGGGGGCATGAGGAGGCTGACAGTTGGAGTGTTCGAAAAAAGGCAAGTAAAGTAGAAAACAGAGAAGATGCACACATAGAAAATTGGAAAAGATGGGCAGGGGGCAGGAGGGGTAAAGAGACAGAGTGGTCAACTGTTACAAAAGGCAGGCAGAAAGGATTAAAATAGATAGAACATGAGAAAAGACATACAGAAACAAAGGTAACAAGGAAAACACACAGATAAAAAAATTAAAATCACAACAAAGAGACAGTTACAGTGAGCTATGGCTAAAGCGGAGGCAGGCAGATAGAAAAAAAGGTAAAAGGATGAACGAATATTCAGACGGACAGGTGCCACGCAGCAAAGAGACACAGGAAGGCAGATACAAGGTGGAGAAAAGCTAGCTATGGAAAAAGTAAAAGCAAACAGAGAATGACAACAAGGGAGGCAGACAGTTAAAGAAGGGATACACACAATTAAACCAAGAGGGGAAAATTAAGAAAGGTAGGATAATGGACAGATACAATAATAAAAACAACAGGCAGTTACAAAAAGCCAAAAAATAGGTTTAACCAGGCAGACAGACGAATACAAAAATTACGAAAGACAGACTGAAAAGTAAAACAACCATTAAGCAGTAGGACAGAGAATGGGCAAACGGCACACAGACGCAAAAGGGTAAAAAAGAAATTCGGCAAAAGACAAATGGAATGACAAGTGGATGGGAACTCAGACAGAAAATGGCAACCACACATTCGAGCAGCCATGCACAGCTTGAACATAGGAGAGTCGGGCAGACAGAGAGAAAACAAGAAAAGCAATTAGAAAATGTAGAAAATACAAGCGCTATGATGTGCAGCGGATGATAAAAGGGGGAAGATAGATCGGTTGAAAGACTTAAAAAGCAGAAGACAGGCTTCTAGATAGAGGGGTGGGCAAATAGAAAAATACATAGATTGAAAAACATTTGCAGCTAGTGGATGGCAGAAGGACAGATACTAGCATAAAAGGGAAATGGAGTGAAACAAGACTGAGATGGTAACAGAAAGACTGGTGGGAAGCGAATACCAAAAAACACTCTTAGAAATAAAGAAAAAGACAGACAGAAAGAAAAACAACCGAAAGCTAGAAGAAACACAAGTACATTTTGCAAAGAATGAATGAGTTGTGTGTAAAAGACCAAATGCACACCCTACTCCCAATTCACTATGGAGGCAGAAATTTAGAATACAAAACTTTATCGAAAATAATTAAAAGCCCCTGTTGAAAAAAATGTTCTACGGCAAAAAGTGTGGGTGTTTCTTTCACCTTCTGCTTCTTTGATGCAGGCATGGTGTGCCTTCTGTTCCCCTACACATGCTGACCGTGGGATATTTTTTTGCTTCAGCCACGAAAAGAATGCAGCAGTTCTTAATGTGCGTAATATCTATATAGATACACATATATATATATATATACGAAGGGTTCTATGGAACTGTATGGTATACTAGTAGATGTAATGTCCCTCCGAGCAGCTGCTAGGGTGCGGAGTGAGACGATGCGCCGATAATGCAGGTGTATTGCCATGTGACACGTATCACACGTTACGTGCCAACAAAGGGGCAACTCGGGGAAAATCAGTGAGTTTAGGTGCGTTTGAAACTACCGCGAGTTTGGGGGAAAATAAAGTTTACAAAAGTAAACACTTTAAATGAAGAACAACATCCACAGAATAGTGAAAGCAGTATCCACAGAGTAGTACAAGGGGTCAGAAATACAGGGGGAAATAAAAATTGGATAGCTACTCCGTAAGTTAAAGAGGGACTTTGTGCCTGACATGTCAATAAATTATTGCACAATACATGGGTTAGAGTTGACTTCATCATTGCATATGACATTTAGCTAAACCATGGGCTGTCTTCAATTAATTTTTACATTTTTAATGTTTTGAGACATAAAAGGGTCATTCTATATATAATAAATGCCAATTAAGGCTTAGTGTAAGACATAAGTTATTTTTTTAAAAAGAGGAGGCAACCCGTGCTAGTTAGCTGGACTTTTCACTCGTACAAAACCATTGAAATTCCCCCGCTATAATTAGTTCAGCTAACTATAACTCGCGCGCCCGCAATGCACTGCTGATGACGTCACATATTACATCACTCATGACATGGTCAGTGACATCACTGATGACATCTCAAATGACATCACTGATGATATCACTGATTACATCATCCAGTGAATGTGTGTTTTTCTGAAAATTAAATATGTTTTATATATGTATATCTCAAGGTCGATGGAAGAATAAATGGGCATATAAGTGTCTAAATGGATGATTTGTTTTTGAAAAATTGATTGTATAACTGACTGATTAAGTGTATCTTAGTGGATACATGGTGTAGTGAGTAATTTTTAAATATGTAAATATCTGTATAAGTCTCTCACTTTGTGTATAAATGGCTGCATGGGTTGGTGAGTATCTACACGAGTGTCTATATAGGTTATTAGTTGGTTTTTGGAGTATCAGTATCAGTGTCTGTATGGGTCGGTGGGGGGTATTACGTAGTGCATAGGTGCATGAATGAGTGACTCACTCTTTGTATGTGTTGAAGACAGAATGTGGGCAGGACTGTATGGGTGGATGAGTGTGTGCATGGGTGTGTTAGTGAGTGAATGACTGTCTCAATAGTTTCTTTACAAGTAACTACATATGTTTTAAACTAGTATATGTGACTATTGGTGTATATAAGTGAGTATATGTGAGAGTGAGAGATTGGAAGAGTTCCTGTATGAATAAGTATGTGTTTCTATAAGTGATTGTTTAAAAGACTAAGTATGTGTAAGTTTCTGTAGAAGTAAGTGTGGTGGTGTGTGTATAACTGTATATGCAAGTAAATGGATGTTTGATTCTTTATTAGCATGAGTGACTATGTGTGTGAGTAACTCTATGGATGAGTGGCATTGTGTAACAGGATGTATAGGTGTAAGAGTACATATCTTGAGTGAGTACATGTATGAGTGACTGTATAGGACTATTGGTGAATGGGTGGATGTGTATGTGGATCTTAGAAGAATTACTGAATGGGTTGTTGTAACTGGTATTGGTATGTCCATTGTTTTGAAAATTTTAGTGTATATTTTTGAATGTGTGTATCAAAGGTTATATTAGGGTGAGAGGAGGTCTGCCACTCTATCACACGGATGATGTCATCAGTGATGTCATCAGTGATGTCATTTGAGATGTCATCAGTGATGTCATGAGTGATGTCACTGACCATGTCATGAGTGATGTAATATGTGACGTCATCAGTAGTGCATTGCGGGCGCGCGAGTTATAGTTAGCTGAACTAACTATAACGGGGGAATTTCAATGGTTTTGTACAAGAGAAAAGTCCAGCTAACTATAAGGCCCCTGAAACCTATGTTTTTTTCAGTTAAATTCTAAGGTTTTTTAAATGCTAATTCCTAACTATAACGTGCCTGAAACCTATGTTTTTTTTAGTGAATTTCAAAGGTTTTTTAAACGCTAATTTCTAACTATGCCTACAGAGATAGGACATGTGAAGAAAGAAGGAAAAGCGCACAGAAAGAAAAAAAAATCCAGAAAGAAGCAACAGAAGTCCTCAAAGAGGAAGAAAAGTGCAGGAAGAAGGATAACGTGCAGAAAGAACAAACAGAAGAGAAGAAAGAAGCCTTGTTGCAAAATCATCCTGTACCCTTAACTTTTTCAGACAGATACTGGTGGTAACTGAGTCTGACTAACCAGTCGTAGAGCCAGTGCTATGTTAAAGACACTCAGAATACAGTGAAAACACCTATATACACTAGGGAACACTATGCGTTGGGGTCCCTGTCATTAGCATGACCTCCTCTGTAAGCCCCTAGTATATAATAGGGCAGGGGGATTAAAACTACCTCTTAAAATGCGCCACAGGGTGTGTTTGCACACGTCACCTCAGGCCCCGTCCCCTCCCTTCCCCACTGTAAACACGCCCTGTGGCCATTTTAAGTTGGGAGATTAAGTCCCCTTGAATCCTGAGGGTCCCTAGAGTCCAACTAGATCACTAGGTATCTCCAGTAAGCGCCACAGAGCTGCGTTGCAGAGAGATGTAAAAAGGGGCACGGCCTAGAACACCTCTCTGCAACGCAGCGCAGTGGCACTTACTGGAAGCACCTGGTGGTCTAGTTGGCCCTCAGGGTCCCTCAGTATTGAAGGTGAATAATTTCCCCAACTTAAAACGCGCCACAGGGCGTGTTTGCACACGTTAACTCAGGCCCCGTCCCCTCCCTTCCCCACTGTGTAAACACGCCCTGTGGCCGTTTTTAGTTGGGAGATTAAGTTCATTTGAATCCTGAGGGTCCCTAGGGTCCAACTAGCCCACTAGGTACCTCCAGTAAGCGCCACAGAGCTGCGTTGCAGAGAGGTGTAAAAAGTGGCATGGCCTGGACCACCTCTCTGCAACGCAGCTCAGTGGCGCTTACTGGAAGCACCTGGTGGGCTAGTTAGCCCCCAGGGGCCCTCAGGATTGAAGGGGAATTATTTCCCCAACTTAAAACGCGCCATAGGGCGTGTTTGCAAACGTCACCTCAGGCCCCGTCCCCTCCCTTCCCCACTGTGTAAACACACACTGTGGCCGTTTTAAGTTGGGAGATTAAGTCCCCTTGAATCCTGAGGGTTCCTAGGAGCAGAATAGCCCACTAGGTACGTCCAGTAAGCGCCATTGCAGAGAAGTGTAAAAAGGGGCACGGCCTTCACCACCTCTCTGCAACGCAGAGCAGTGGCGCTTACTGGAAGCACCTGGTGGGCTAGTTGGCCCCCAGGGTCCCTCAGGATTGAAAGGGAATTATTTCCCCAACTTAAAACATGCCACAGAGCGTGGTTGCACACGTCACCTCAGGCCCCGTCCCCTCCCTTCACCACTGTGTAAACGCACCCTGTGGCTGTTCTAAGTTGAGAGATTAAGTCCCCTTGAATCCTAAGGGTCCCTAGGGTCAAACTAGCCCAATAGGTACCTCCAGTAAGTGCCACAGAGCTGTGTTGCAGAGAGGTGTAAAAAGGGGCGTGGCCTCAGAACACCTGTCTGCAACGCAGCTCCCTGGTGCATACTGGAGATACCTGTTGGGCTAGATGGCCCTCAGGGACCCTCAGTATTGAAGGGGAATTAATTCCCCAACTTACAACTGGCCAGGGGACGTGTTTGCAGAGTGTTGCAAGGAGGGGGCGTGGCCTCCAGCGCGATGCCGGTCTTTTATTTATTTTATTTTGTTAAGAAGGAGGGCTGTGTGGCCCCCCCTTCTTTTTCTAATTTATTGGCCCTGGGGACCCCATCCCCAGGGCCTGCCCCCTAATTTTTTTTTTAAAAAAAAGAAATTTGGAAGGGGGCCTCACGGCCCCCCTCCCAAGGCCGTAATCGGCCCCGGGGACCCCAACCCCCGGGGCATGGCCTTTTTTTTTTTAATTCTTTAGGAGGGGGGCTGCGTTACCCCCCTCATCAGGCCACTTATGGTCCCGGGGACCCCATCCCCTGGGGCCGGCCTTTGTTTTTTATTATTTTGTTTTAAAATATATTCATAGAAACACCTAGGACATGCTGGAGAAACCGTATGTACCTATCACCATGACGATTTGCTTGATATTCATTAAAAGGCGACTATCCATACAATGAATCCTCGTGGAATGTATTTACACCGCTAGTGAAGCTCTGACATGTCTGACGCCCTACCGTGCCTAATCCCGGCACCCCCGCCGGTGGGTACTCTCCAAGTAGACACTCTTGTCGTTTATTTATACAAACATGGGTAGCTATTGACGGGCACATTTAATACACACGCACGCCAAGCCCTTCAAAGGGGAATCGACAAATATTCGACCAAAACTATGCAAGAAACCCCCCTCACGGTTAATGAAACACACATCCACCGCCGGATGTGTAATACTTTTTATTTTAATCTCTGTAAAGGAGACGAACCTCACTTGAGAGTCACAGCGCGCTCCTGGCTGAGCCCACTGCTGTGCTACACCCACAAGTGCCCGCCGAGTGCCACACACCTCTGTGTTGTATTCCACCAGCTAGTGCGTATGCTGTGACACTCTCTAGCCCATGTGCACTGTAACACCACCCCGTGAATATGTCATGCCACACTTGCCTTCGCACAGGTTATATTGCCCCATCTAACGTGCCTTCCTCGATGCCTATGTTATAACGCACAGCGCTATGCCATACATATTACAATCTGAGATCCATATCTTTGTCACAGTGCATATGCAACATTACACTCCCCAGCACATATTTTATATTACACCTTTAGAGACTAGTTAGGTTACACAACACTGCCCTGTGCATATTACACTCCTAGGCGCATATCGCATAGCACGCACTAGTGCCTGTGCTATCTTGCGCTCTCCAATGAATCTGTCATTGTGCACAATGTATTGCATATTATATTTCACGCCCCGGTTCATCTTATATCACACTTTTTGGTGCATAGTTTATACCATACACTATATCTAGTTTTCATTTTCGTGCTCTCAGGACTAAGTTCTATATAACACTGCGTTCACCTACCCTTTTCACGGACATTACATTTTGCGATGGGGGTGGAGGGTCAGGGGGTGTTTCTGCCAAGTGAGCCCAGAGTCACAGTCACAAACGTCCTCTTCTTCCTGAATAAAAGTGGGATTATGCTGCATACTTGTTCATATTTTAAGTAGTTCGCACAGACACACATTTTAAAAACAATAAAGTTCCTAATACCCACCTTCTCTGAACAGTTAGCTTGCTGCCCCATCCACCTCCTCCCTATCCTCTGTTGTCTTAATCCATGGACTAGCCTCCTCCCTCCTGCCATGCATGGTCTGATGTGCTGCCACTGCCCTCCATTTAGCATGATGTACCAGTCCAATCCTCCTGCCCTCCATTGCCCAATTCTATGCCCCATCATTGACCTCCTGCTTAGACTCTGTCCTTAGCTTGCTGCCCCTATTCTCCTTCCCCCTGCCCTCCGATGTCTTTGTGCATGCCCCTGCTCCATCCTTTATGCCCACCATGTTCCATGGACCTGCCACTCCTATCTACTCTGAGTGTTCTGTTGAGCTGCCACTCCCCTTCCACCTGCCTAGCATTGTCAGATGACTGTAACCTGTCCCTGCCACCTCCACCCTGCCTGTCCACATGCCATGCCCCTATCCCCTTCCTCCTGTCCTTCATGGTCCATTTTACTGCCACACCCTTCTGCCCTCCCTGGTCAGTTCCTCCTGCCTGCCCCACGCAGTCTGTTGCGAGGCCCCTTCCCCTGAACTCTCTTGTCTGTGCCCAGGTCCTGACCCTCCCTTCTATCCTCCATCGTCCTTTGTGCATGCCCCTGCACCCTCCTTCTTGCCCATTATAGCCATTGTGCTGCCACTAACCCTCCCGCTTGCCATGCATTGTTTTCTGTCCTGCCACAGCCCCTCCCACCTTCCCTGTGTGGTCAGCTAGCTGCCCCTGACCCTCTCTCACCTTCCTTCCATGGTCTGTGTCTATGCCATCATAGTCTCACTGTTGCTCTCCATGGTGTGTCTTGTTTCTTGTGTCCATCCTGCCTGACCTCCATGGTCATCTTGCTGCTCCTGCCCTGCCCCCTTGCCCCAGCCCTCTGTTTCCATGTGCAGACCCCTATTCCCCTATTCCCTCCATCCTGGCTTGTCTGTTCCATTGCCCTTTATGGTCTGTTATGCTGCAGCTTTCTCTCCTGTCTGTCCATTATGGTCAGCTAGCTACCATTGCCTCTTTCCCCTCTGTTCTCTGTTGTCCATATGCATGGTCCTGTCCCCTCCCTATTGCTTTCTATGGATTGTGGTGCTGCACTCCCGTCCCGCATGCCCTGTGTGGTGAATTGTGCTGCTGCAAACCCTGCCTGCCCTGTAGGGTCAGTTTGGTGCACCTCTCTATGTCCCTCCTGTCCTCTGTTTTCCGATGCCATGTCTCTACCCCAATTCCTCCTGCCTTCCATGATCCAATGTACCATACTTGCGAACATTTTGAACTTGTAAGAGGGAGATTTTGAAAAAAAACACTGGGGTATTGATTTTCCCCTTTGAGTTACATTGAAAAAGAGGAGATTGTAGACTGAAGACAGATCAAATAAAGCCCATTTGAGCTTAAAAACATTGGACGTTTCCTCGCTGAATCGGGTCTGTTGGCATGTATGGTTGTACTACCACTGCCTCTTCCTTCTGCCCACAATGGTCTATTATATTGCCACAGCCTCTCTTGCCAGTCCTGTATTGTTGGTTTGTTGCCCCTGCCTCCCTTTCCACTGCCCTCCATAGTTTGTTGTGCTGCCACTGCCCTTCCTGCCTGCCCAGTGTGGTCAAATTGTTGCCTCTGCACCCTCCTACTTGCCTTCAATTTTCAGAGTCCATGCCCCTGGCCTCTGCCTCCCAACAGTATCCTATTGAACAACTAGATTGCTAACATTCTATATTTATTACAGAAGTGTGGAACGCCTGACGTCATCTTGATGTAATCAAAACTGTAATACCTAGAGCATTTCCTTTAGAAATTACATATATGAGAGGGTCTTATTTGCATCAAAATTATGGTTAATGCTCTAAAAAACTAAAATGAGGACATATTTTCTGAGTTTTCAAATAGCGACAAAGCACTTTTAAATTATTTGTTATCTTTATGGTTTTTTATCCAGTTGACCACTTGATTAAATGTTGCACTTAGGGGAGAGGATGTGGTGTTACTTCTAGAGCTGCAGACTTTGCAACTGGGGAACCAGGTAGGAGTTTCTGCTTCAGCTCAACATTCTGTGATTCTGATCAAATCACTTAATCTCCCCATGTCTACAACCAAAATGAATTTGATCTTGTGTGATGTAACCATTGCTCATGTAAAGCACTCCAATACCTGACCAGTCTGCACTATATAAACTGCAAAAACACAAAAAATAAGTGTTTTGCACACTTCTGTCATTGGGCTACATGTGGGCTACATCTGGGTGATATTTGTGCTGCATGTGGGCTCTTTTGTCTCTGGTGGCCATCTTGGGAGATTTATTTGTTATGAAGTTTCTTAATTTCCTCATTTACTGCAGTCTCTTCAGTAGGAAATGCTTTCAGTTTTTAACTTTGATTCCATCAAGAAGGTATTTAGATATGTCACACATTTGCAATAAATTCTGAATGTTAGCACTCTAGTAGCTCATTAGAACACTGTAGTAAAGCTACTGCTCACCATGGAAGTCTGCTGCTGGTATTAAAAGTGCATGTTTCAGTTTGCATGTCAGAATTTTTTAATGAAATAGAGGAGGATTTGAGAAGTCACTCAAAATGTGCCCTAATTATTCTTTCTTCAGCACTAATCATAATTTCTCTGGTAAAATGAACCCCCTAATTGTGTTCTTTTTTAAATTAAATGTTTTAAGTGTTACCCGTTTATTCCAATCAAGATGGCTTCAGGTGTGCCATACTTCTTGGGAGACCTATTTGTTATGAAGTTTCCTAATTGATTGATTGATTGATGATATACTTGTAGAGCGCAACTATCACCCTACGGGCATCTTGGCGCTTTAGACTGAGGAGACCATACCGGAAAGGCAGAAGACGAGACAGGGAGAGTGGATCAGGCTAAACTTTAGGATAGAGCCAGGTTTTGAGTCCCTTGCGGAATTCGAGTAGAGAGTTACACTGTCTCAGGTTCAGAGGGAGCTTATTCCACAACCCGGGGGCTACTATGCTGAAGGCCCTGCCGCCTACCCGAGCGCGTTTAAATCTCGGGACTACCAATAGGCCAACTGTGGAGGAGCGCAGCTGCCTAGTTGGTATATGGCGAGCAAGTTTACCCTGCAAAGGGGCTGGGCCCAGACCATGCACTGCTCTGAATGTCATACACAGAGACTTGAAGGAGACCCTTTCCCTGACCGGGAGCCAATGCAGGTCCCTCAGTGCACCGGTGGACGAGGAGCTGCGTCGTCGATCAAGCACTAGTTTAGCTGCTGCTGATTGTATCCTCTGCAGGCCCTGGAAGATATACTGCGGGGCCCCTAGATAGAGGGAGTTGCAGTAGTCGAGCCTGCTTAATACTGTGCAGCGCACTACCATGGCACGTAATTCACTAGGAAGTAAAGGTAGAATACTTCGAAGTAGTCGTAGCAGGGCGAAGCAGACCGCTTCATTTACTGCAGTCTCCTCAGTAGGAAATACATTCAGTTTTTTACTTTGGTTCCATCAAGAAGGCATTCAGATGTGTCACACATTTGCCATAAATTCTGAATGTTAGCACGCTAGTTGCTCATTAGATCACTGTAGTAAAGCTACTGCTCACCAGGGAAGTCTGCTGTTGGTATTCAAAGTGCATGTTTCAGTCTGCATGTCATAATTTTTTTAATGAAATAGAAGAGGATTTGAGAAGTCAAAATGTGCCCTAATTTTCCTTTCTGCAGCACTAATCATAATTGCTATGGCAAAATGAAACACCTCATTGTGTTCCTTTTTAAATTAAATGTTTTAAGTGTTACCAGTTTATTCCAATCAAGATGGCTTCAGGTGTGCCATACTTTTGTCATAAGTAAGACTGTTACTGCTTTAGTAGTTCTTTAGAACACTCTGGGACATTCTGGTCATTGGGCTATACGTGGGCTACAGCTAGATGATATTTGTGCTACATTTGGGCTCTTTTGTCTCTGGTGGCCATCTTGGGAGACTTATTTGTAATGAAGTTTCCTAATTTCCTAATGTACTGCAGTCTCCTCAGCAGGAAATACTTTCAGTTTTTACTTTGATTCCATCAAGAAGGCATTCCGATGTGTCACACATTTGCCATAAATTAAAAATTTACGAACATTCGTGACTAGAATTTTCAATTCTATTAAGGACACGGAGGCGAGGGTTATGCTTCTCATTTCTTTGCATTTATTACACAGCAGCCAATAAAAACACTTTTTATTTGTAAACTACAAATCCCATGAGCACCAGGTGCCCCATAACCATAAAGAGTACCTCTATATAAGGTCTCACAGAGGTAACCACTTCCTCTTTCTTTGCGTGATTTGTAAACCATTAAGTCCAACTTTCCTTGAGACAACAACTGAATCTCAAACAGTGTACGTGATAAAATAGTCCTTCTCGACAACCAAACATCCTGAAGTCCAACAGGGAAACTTCCATTCTTGGGGAGGAGCCCCGTGTCTCAAAAATTCGACGAATTATCGCAACACCTCATAGGAGGGAAGATACTCCAATAAACCATTGAAGAAGGAAAAATTCTTTACTTGCCATTTGCATCTGAAACAAAGAGAAAATTCCATAATAACGGTCACTCTAGAAAGTATCTCAAAACATTAAATTCGTCAAAACAGGGTGGGAAAAATCCAATAGTATCATCAATAAACAATATTAACAGCATAACTGTAAATTCACCACATATGATTTATTTTAATACATAATTCTGTGTGGGATAATCCTTGTCTCCGTGTCCTTAATAGAATTAAAAATTCTTGTCACGAATGTTCGCAATTTTTTTATTCTGTCAGGACCGGAGGCTCCGATTATGCTTTTTCAAAGCTTAGCTACCACTACTGATGCCACATCTAAAATCGGTTTATAATAGAAAGCCTTAAAGGTGGACTCTGTCGACCAATCAGTTGCATTCATTATATCGGTTAGACTTACTCCCAGAGCAAATGACTTAGAAGCCATTGCCCCACGAACAGAATGGGCACCAACTTTGGAGACATCAATGCCTGCTTCACAGATGAGCCAAGGCACCCAACGAGATAAAGTGGCTGGGGTCACCGGGCGAAAAGGTTTTTGCAACGTGATAAACAGTTGTCCATGCATATTTGAACGAAATTCAGCTGTACTCACCTCGTACGCTTTAAGACATTGAACCACACATAATTTTGGATTATCCAAAATTATGATGTGGTATTGCACTTGGTACGTCTGGAGATAAGAAAAGTCCACCTTCAGGGGAAAAATGGTGTTCTGCTAAATCCAAAGCCCGGATAGCAGACACTCTCTTGGAAGAGACCAAGCATAACAACATAGCCAATTTGTCTGAAAGCTGTTTCCGTGACAGGTATTTGTTAGCAGGCCAGGTTTCTAAGAATCGTAGTACAACTGTAACGTCCCATAAGAACGAGTACTTTGGACACGGAGGTTTGACCATCCGAATGCCTCTAAGAAATTTGCAAACCAAGGGGTGTTCCCCACAGGTTTGTCATCCAGCTGAATATGTCCCGCCGATATCACAGACCGAAAGGTATTGACCGTTCTGTACGCGAGGCCAGACGAGGCCAGGGAAGCCAAGTAATTCATGACCATGGAGACATTCCATGCTGATGAACACCGCTTGTGGGTGTTATCGGACCATGCCTGTTTGATGAAGGCAGTAGCGTCACTCGAAAGCCCAGGGATTTCCCATCTATTCCTGAAACTCGCCATGCCACCAGAGGGAGTTGCCCTGCGGCTACCAAGTGATGAGGCTCTTTGTGAGGGTCCAGCAACAGGTTCCACCTCTGTGGAAGGAGAGGTGGTACAGCACAATACATTTCTAGGACTATGGGGAACCAATCATGTGCTTTCCACAACAGAGTGACTAGAATAAGCTCTGCTTGCTGGTGCCTGTCTTGAGCCAGAACTCTGGGTATCATTACAAATGGCGGGAAGGCATAGCAAAGGCCAAGAGGCCAGACCTGCAGAAACACGTCTGAGGCAATCGTCTCTGGATCCGGACGCCAACTGTAAAATTTCTAAAGTTGTTTGTTCAGATGTGACGCGAACAAATCTAATTGACAAGGACCCCACATTTGTATCAGAAAACTGAACATTCAGGGATGAAGCCTCCATTCACTGAAATCCCGTAGGTACCTGCCACCTCGTTGTTGCGTCCCGGGCGATATTCTGCCACGACTGAAATTCTGTGGTGCAGACAATAAGGCCAAAATCCTTGGCAATCTCTCCAAGAATTCGGGACCTCGTTCCCCCCAGTTTGTTCATGTATCGGACTGCCGATACGTTGTCCATCTGCAAGAGGATGCAGCAATCCGTCTTCTGGGGAGACTGCGAATCGCAAAGGAGCCTGCAAGCAGCTGAACGCAATTGATATGTAGGGAGAGCTCCTCCTGAAACCACCAACCCCCTGTCGAAATTGGACCGCAGCGGGCTCCCCAGCCCCAGCGGCTGGCGTCCGATTCGATCACTATCTCGGGACTGGATCCGAATATAGCTCTGCCATTCCACGACTCCATGTGGTCTAACCACCACAACATTTACAACCTCGCTTCCTGGGAAAGAGGAATCCGTTCTGCATATCCGAGGCCTTTGTGGAGATGTTGAACCTTCAAGCGTTGGAAGGCGCGGTAGTGCAGGGGTCCAGGAAAAATAGCTTGGATCGACGAGGCTAGCAGGCCCACCACCCGGGCCATCGACCTCAAGGATACAATCCACCTGTTCACAATTAACCTCAAGTCCTTCTTGATGGCCCTGATCTTCTGTGCGGGGAGGAGAAGCTGGCAGCTCCGAGAGTCGATCTGAAACCCTAGAAACTCTATAGATTGTGTGGGGGACAGGATGGACTTCTGAGGGTTCACCACGAAACCCAGGCTCTGAAGCAAATCGATGGCTCACTCGAGGTGCATGGTCACCAGTTGGGGGCAGCGAGCCATGATAATGATGTCGTCTAGGTAGACAATCAAGCGAACCCCTCGAGCTCTCAATGACTCCATTACCGGATGAAGGAGTTTCGTAAAGCACCAAGGTGCTGATGAAAGTCCGAAGGGAAGGACCATGTATTCGTAGTAGATGCCCTGCCAGAGAAACTAAAGAAAACGTCAGTGTGTAGCGTAGATGAGAACGGATAAGTACGTGTCTTTCAAGTCTAGACGGACCATCCAATCCCCTTCTTGTAGAAGGTCCTGCAAAAGATGGATGCCTTCCATCTTGAAGTGACGGTAGATGATCCACCCGTTGAACTCTTTTAAATTTAGGACTAATCTGGATCTGCCCCCTTTTTTATGGACCAGGAAAACATTGCTGATAAAACTCAGAGGGTGGGGATGAGTGGCAACGATAGCTCCCTTGTTCAGGAGAGATCGGATTTTGTCTGTGATAAAACTCTGTTCTTGTTGGTCAAAAATGTATGGGAAGGGGAGAAGAATTCTGAGCGGGAGTATCGTACAGTTCCAGTTTGTATCCCTGGACCGTCTCCAAGATCCAAGCATCTTGCGAGACCGTTTGCCAGGCCTGTAGGAAAGATTGGATCCGTCCACCCAACACCCCCTCCAAACACAAGACGAGTCTCACCTGTATTTCCGGTGTCCTGGTGATTGCCTTGGTTGCCACCGAACTGGCCTCTCCGGAACCGGTTCTTTGCTCTCTGGGTGGGGTAGAAGGAGGAGTTTCCGGAGTTGGAGTCCTGATACCCTCCTCTCTGGTGCTGTTGGCCACGTGGGGCGCCTTGATTAATTCCTTGTCCGAACGACCGCCCTCGACTTTGTCCGGCCCTGGTGAAAACCAGTCGAAAAGGGTGTTTCAGGGACTCCTGTGCCTTATCCAAGCCACTGAAGGTGGCTACAAATTTGGTCAGTTCCTTTAAAAATGGTTGGCCAAAAAGGAGGCCTTGGGCCACAGGTCCCGCCTCCGAAAGAGGACAGTTCGGCTAGTTTGGGGTTCAGTTTGAGGAGAATAGACTGTCTCCTCTCACTGGACATGGCGCAGTTAGCGTTGCCAAGTTGGCACACCGCCCTTTGTGCCCAACCAATAAGGTCATTGGGATCCACTGGTGTTCCTGATTCCTTGGCTTGGAAGCCCAGTTCCAATATTTTTATGAGGGACCCCGACAAGTCCAACAACTTGTCTTGACAGGACCGCCAAGCACGGTCGATACCCTTATTGGGATTCTTTGAGTACTTTTTTAAGTATGTTAGCATGGTGGGGTCCACCCCGGGCGTGTCCACCACTTTCGCCGGCAAGTCTGGTCTTGGGCATTCAGACCGAAGCCGAGCCCTGACATCCCTGTCAAAGGGTCTTGGTAGGTGTGCCTGAACATAGTCCGCTACATCCTGCGGTGGGAGCCATGCGGTTGAGTTTGGGCGGAGGATGTTTGCAGGCTCGAAGGTTAGGACCTTGGGTGGAGAGGTCTCAAGATGATGTTCCTTCCTTGTTTTCTTCGCAGGCCTAGGAGCTTCCTCCTGGTCCAACTCCTGCTCTGATGGAGAGACCCCATCCTCCCCCTGCAGGGAGCTCGCAGTGTCATCGGGTGCAACGTACGAATGATCATTCGCCATGGCTCTAGTGAGTTGCACAAAATCCTCTGCATGAGGGTTAGAACTCTTCTTGGTAGCGGGCTTGGGACGCACGTTCGTGGTGGGGAGCCACCCTTGCTGCAGCGCATAGGCAGTCAGGTGGCGCTTAAGAGATGCAATGGCCCGCACTAGAGCGGAATTTACTGACTGTTGCACCCCAAGGCCTCAACGAGGTTCATCTCTAAGGAGCCAGCCGGCTCGTCCTCAAAATAATCATCACCATACAGGAATTCCGCCATTGTTATAGAGGGTAGATGACTGCATTTCACTCCTCTGCACACTGTATTGCGAGGTAGCGCACAACTCAGAGTCCACTGCACTGGACAAAACACGGGGGAGAGGTACGACCCCAAGCAAGCCAAGCATCTAACCAAGTGATTATGTAGTGGAGGGTGGGCTTACCAGCCTCTCTCGGCAAAGCCTATGCACAGTTATTCATCCCCCAGCTGCCGTAAGCTGCAGGCGTCACAGGGAGCCAAGGACAAGTCAATAATGATTTTTGAATCTGAGCGCTGCTCCTGCTCGTAGCAATAACAATTTTGAATCAGAGCTCTGCTCCCAGCGATTATCGAAACATGAAATTGATTTTGAAAAATTTATAAAATGGCCGCCGCGCATGCGTGCCGATCGGGCGCTCGTCCTGGTAGAAAGAGGACTGCACGTCCATCAGATGCGCAGCCTCACTCCCTCACTCCCACTCCACTTGAAGAAAACTGCTTTGGGTACAACGCGCCCGGCAGGGGAGGCTGAAGCGCTCCCAACGGCAATCAGCTGACGTGGGCGGAAGCCTATGAGAGAGATCAATTATATACCGCCAACAAGTAACATGCGCTGAGGCGCGCTGAGGAACGCTGATAACAAAAATACCTTAAGGTAATCAACTGGACCACATTAACACATTACGTATAGTAAACACAAGATTAAGCATAAGCTCATACACTCCTACATAAGCTAAAGACCAAACCATACGCTACCACAATAATGAGATTAGTAAGGGGAGGGTAGTTAACTGGTTGCGGAGCAGCAAAGAAAGAGGAAGTGGTTACCTCTGTGAGACCTTATATAGGGGTACTCTCTATGGTTATGGGGCACCTGGTGCTCATGGGATTTGTAGTTTACAAATAAAAAGTGTTCTTATTGGCTGCTGTGTAATAAATGCAAAGAAATGAGAAGCATAATCGGAGCCTCCGGTCCTGACATAGAATTCAGAATGTTAGCACTCTAGTTGCTCCGTAGATCACTGTAGTAAAGCTTCTCCTCACTAGGGAAGTCTGCTGCTGGTATTCAAAGTGCATGTTTCAGTCTGTATGTCAGAATATATTTTATGAAATAGAAGAGGATTTGAGAAGTCAAAATGTGCCCTAATTTTTCTTTCTGCAGCACTAATCATAATTTATATGGCAAAATGAACCCCCTCATTTTGTTCCTTTGCAAATTAAATGTTTTAAGTGTTACCAGTTTATTCCAATCAAGATGACTTCAGGTGTGCCATACTTTTGTCATAAGTAAGACTGTTAGTGCTCTAGTTGTTCTTTAGAACACTCTGGGACATTCTGTCATTGGGCTATACGAGGGCTACATCTGGGTGATATTTGTGCTACATTTGGGCTCTTTTGTCTCTGGGAGACTTATTTGTTATGAAGTTTCCTAATCTCCTAATTTACTACAGTCTCCTCAGTAGGAAATGCTTTCAGTTTTTTACCTTGATTCTATCAAGAAGGCATTCAGATGTGTCACACATTTGCCATAAATTCAGAATGTTAGCACTCTAGTTGCTCCGTAGATCACTGTAGTAAATCTACCGCTCACCAGAGAAGTCTACTGCTTAATGAAATAGAAGAGGATTTGACAACTCACTCAATATGTGCCCTAGTTTTTCTTTCTGCAGCACTAATCATAATTTCCATGGCAAAGTAAACCCCCTCATTTTGTTCCTTTTTAAATGAAATGTTTTAAGAGTTACCACTTTATTCCAATCAAGATGGCTTCAGGTGTGCAATACTTTTGTCATAAGTGAGTCTATCAGTGCTCTAGTTGTTCTGTAGAACACTCTGGGAAGCTGCAGTAGAACACAAAGGAATCAACTGACAGTCACTGCCCTTGTTGGATGTACATGTTTTACTGAGAATGTCAGACTTCATTCTCACATAACTGAGAAAGATAATGTGAATTTACAGAAAATATGCTCTCATTTTAGCTTCTAGATCACCTTCCAAACCTCTGTGGGATAAGTATGAGAAAATAGTTTTCTCTCAAACATGATTCATGATATCCCAGCAGATGGATTTTTCACAGGGTAAAATCACCTTAGAACACACCACAATTCCTAAAATCAGCATGGTACCATCAACAAATGATTTATAATGTAACTAAAGTCTTATCACTCTTTATACGTTCTCCCTTTGGTTACCCTCAAAACCTTCCATTCACTGCAATGCTTTTTAATAGGGTGCTATCATGTATATTGGTCCCAAGATGGCTGCCAACACTTCTTGGATGAAGTGCTGATAGTCAATCAGATCCCACGATGTGATGTGTGGTTAGGCTCCGCCCAGATATATAAATCTCTTTTTCCTTTAATATTTAAAAAACTACTGAATGGATTTACACCATTTAAAAAACGGGCTCTTTCTGAACCAAGAGCTACCTTTCTGCCAAATTTGGTGTAATTCCGTTCAGCAGTTCGGGCTTTAGCTTTGTCTAAAATTTCTAATTGAAATTTACCTGGGGAAAACGCATTTTGGGACCCCCCTTTTTTCGTGGCCCCTGCTTGACGAATCACCCCGAAACTTTCAAGACAGGAGCCGACCGGAGTGGGCTACTAGTTTTAAATATTTCGCGAAGATTCTTCAAACGGCGTCAAAGATATTGGCAAAACAAAAAACGCTTTTTGAATAGAAACGAGGTTCTAACTATACCTACCTACTGGCGACTGCCTGGTTATTCTGTGGTAATTACTCCAGAATAAATTTCACTGCTATTTGCACATCACAACGTTGCTGTGATTATTTTTTTAGCACAATGAGGTCCGTACCTGGGTTTCCTGATACAGAACGTCAGGCCAGGGTTTGGAGTTTGAGATATATATATATTATCTACTAGTTATAGTTAGAACTATTTTTCCATAGGAAAAGCATTTTTTGATTTGCTTATAACTTTGGTGTCGTTTGACGAATCTTTACGAAATTTTATAAAAAGTTTCTCTTTTTTGATCAGCTCCTATCTTTAAAGTTTGGGCGTGATTCGTCAAGGGGGGGCTGAGAAAAAAGGGGGGTCCCAAAACGTGTTTTCTCAATGCAATTTCCATAGGAATCTTTAGACAAGGCTACAGGTCAAACTGCTGAATGGAATTACGTCAAATTTGGCAGAGAAAGGTCTTGGTCCAGAGAGCACGCTTTTGTTGAAATGGGGTAAATCCGTTCAGTAGTTTTAGAGAAATATCAAAATGTACAGATATCGATATTTGAGAATTCTGACATCTGATTGGCTGAGGCGTAACGAGCACAAGCGTGCAGCTGATTGGCTGCGAACTGTTGAAACTAGGAAATGTTGGCAGCCATTTTGTGACTGAGTTGAAAGGCGTAGGGCGGAAAAAAGAGAATAATTGTATAAGAGGGTATAGTAGGAACACTCGGGTCTTAGTTTAAGCAGTCTGTACGGTGCAGAGGCAGGGAGTTTGAATGTTGTGTAGGCCATGGAAATTACGTGCGCAGAACAACGGTGCACGGTATTGCGGCAAGGTTGCGTAGGTTCTGGAAATCCCGTCGGGAAAACAATGCGTCGTATTGGGGCCAGCAGTGTGTAGGGTGCACACACAGGTAGTGTGAATGTGCGGTATTGCGGCAATGTTCAGTAGGCTGTGTAACGGTGCACACACAGGTAGTGTGAATGAGTGGTGCGGAAAAAAAAATAATTGTATAATAGGGTATCGTAGGAACAGTGTGGTCTTAGTTTAAGCAGTCTGTATGGTGAATATAATGCGCAGTAATGTTTACTTATAATGTGGCGTTCACTTTTATCACGGACAGTGTCACTTTCTTAGACAAAATTTAATATTAATATTATGTGGGACCATTGAAAGTAGAAGTGTTGTCAGCCATTTCCTTCTCTTCCGCGGAGTAGCAGGGACATCTGATTGGCTGACGTGTTCCAAGCAGGACCTTCCCAAGCTTAATGTTCATTGGCTGCGAACCATTGAAAGTAGAAGTGTTACCAGCCATTTCATCCCTGTACGCGGAGTAGCTGGGACATCTGATTGGCTGACGTGTTCCAAGAAGGAGCTTCCCAAGCTTATTGTTAATTGGCTGCGAACCATTGAAAGTATAAGTGTTAGCAGCCATATCCTCCCCCTCCGCAGAGCATCAGGGACATCTGATTGGGTAGCGTATTCCAAGCAGGACCTTCCCAAGATTAATGTTCAATGGCTGTGAAGCATTAACAGTAGAAGTGTTGGCAACCATTCCCTCCTCCTCTGCGAAACACCATGGACATTTTATTGGCTAAAGTGTTATGAGTACAAGATTGCTCCTATTGGCTGGGAACGGTTCACTGTTGTCAGCCATTTTGTGATGCAGTTCAAAGGAGTACGGGAAAAAAAGTAGGGAAGGATAGGAACACTATTAACTCTGTACAGTGCGCGCAAGGTGGTTTATAGGGACTGTAAAGGGAAAAACTGCTTTTTATATATTTTAAGGGCCATTTATATAATTTGCGTGGGTCTTACAAGTCAAGGCGGGAAAATAACAGAGTGTGTTGTGGACTTCTCTTTATTAAGTCTGCGGGTTGGATACTTCCCAGAAGCACTATTTACTTAGAATGTGGTGTTTACTTTTCTGACGGGGAGGTGTGGTTGCGCTGCAAACATTTCAGTCTAGGTTTGAACCAGTTTTTATTAAGCAATAACTAATATACTTTCTAAGGAAAGTGAAGCTGTATATATCAGAGGGGTGACAAATAAAAACGCAATTCATAAAATATCCCTTAAGCGTTGCCACACCCTCCCTTTTTCTGTCGGCTTTAGTTTGTAAAAGTGTTGCCCCATATTCTTGTTAATATACAAGGGCATCAGTTACTTTTAGATAAAGTAGAAAAGAAGTGCTACAAGAAACACTCCCGTACTACATCATCTGAGGTCACAACAACAATCACCAGTAAAAAACTGTTAAACACAAATGACGTGATATTACATAGAAATGTACGCTTCATCAAAACATTACATGAAGCACTATGTACAGAATTTTTTTTTGCAGCTGCTTTTTTATGAACCATTAGCTGTGTAACAAACTGTGAGGTTCTAAGTTATCTATGGAAATAACTATAGTATGTATTGTAAATTTGTCGCACAGATAGATGTCCAACCCCTTTGAAGTACTATAAACACACAATATATGAATATACAGGGTGAGTTTATAGTATTCCACAGGAGAAGAAGAATAAGGGTCCTTACAAAAAATACATCAAGTTTACAATTTCTATTCTGTAGAACACGGGAAAGTTTTGTCATAGTGCTTAGAGGTCGCTGACTGCTCCGCTGATAGATCAGGTACTCCTTTAAGAATATATAGGATAATAGTATAATATACACTACTATTTCAATATATTCTATAAGGAGAAGGAGAATAACGAAATATTTTCCAGCTGTGAATATGTTCAAAGCTTCTTTTCTCCGGGACTTCGCCGACTGGTCATGAAGTCCTCTGAGATCAAAATGACTGTGAATATTAGAATATACATACTTACACTATATTATCCCGGGGGGGAAACAAAGTTAGAATGAGAAGCTGCTGACGTTACATATAAATCTTGAGTTTTGACGCACATGGGTCACCAACACGTCTGTGGTCATGCGGTCTATAGTCTATAGTCTATAGTTCCCCAGCGGTCTATAGCGCCGGGACACCTCCTCGTGAGGTAGCTGTTCGCGCTCTACAAATATCAGTATTATTATTATTATTATTATTATAGTGTGACTATTATAATATAGAAAATCACACTATCTGAGCTCAAAGGAGCCAGTAAAGGAACAGTGTATCCTCTATTCTGTCTGTTTCTGAGTACAAGCTGCTGACGTTACATATAAATGGCAAAAACAACCAATAACACTTTTTTGTAAATACAAAGATTTAAATATTCACAAATAGCTACATATTATAAGTATCTACTAAGCCATAATCAAACAACTTACACTTCGTAATATCTTTTGTTGTCACAAAAGAAGAATCCGATGCTAGAAAACGGAACCTGCATCACAGAATGGACATGCGTAAATAACTCGCAAAAACAAAACTAATCGAGCTTTGGCTGTGGTTTATATACTTTTTGGTTATTCAGTAGTCTATGGAAGGAACATGCGGCTCCGCCCATTTGGATGTCACGTTTTACAGTTGACACGCTCTCACGTTTTCACTGTTTAACTTGTGCATGTGTTGGGAAAAGTTACAAAATGTGAAGCTGTGTAGGTTTCGATTTCGATCCTCACACGGATATGCATAACGTTGGAGAGAGTAAACTCTGTTACCCGGCAAACCACGTCATTTCCTTTCTTGTGACTAAAAACATCTATTAATTGCCGTAATTCTAAATAGAAGACATAAAAAAAATATTGTTCAGAATAGAAGAAAAATAAAATACGTGCTAATATTTGTCATCACTATGGTTTTAAATTTAAAAAGTGCCAGGATTTGTAAAGCGTGCAGCTACTTCCAGAGAGGTGTCCCGGCACTCGGGGGCGTCGGGAAGATTAAGCAAGGTATTGCCCACAGTGACATAGTGGTGGGCTAACGTGCCGCCGGAGCCGGGAATCGAACTGTGAACGCTGTTGTTCGAAGTCAGGTATCATAGCTGCTGCGTCATAGTTTTTCTACACTTACATTTTAATTAGTACTAATTAAGTTTTAAACATTGTTAAATTATAACTTATATCAGAAAACTTTTACAGTTAGTTTTTGACTACAAAAAGTGTGCACGTGTTTTTAAAATTTACTTAAGAACAATATAGGTTTCAGGGACATTGTAGTTATAAATTAGCATCTAAAAAACCTTAGAAATTCACTGAAAAAAACTATAGGTTTTACAGACATTATAGTCAGAAATTAGCATTCCACCGTTCTAGTTACTTCAGCTAACTATAACTCGCGCACCCACAATGCACTGCTCATGATGTCACATATTACATCATTCATGACATGGTCAGTGACATCACTGATGACATCACTGATTATATCTCAAATGACATCACTGATGACATCACTGATGACATCATCCACGTGAAAAACTGATGCATCTCCTCACACTAATATATAACCGTTAATACACCCACTGTAAAATACAGACAACCATTTTCAAAATCGTTAACATACCAATACCAGTTACTACATACGCACTCACTGATTGCTAGGTCTACACACACATTTACTCATTCATCCATACAATTACTCATACATGCAGTCACTCATAAATACAACACTCTCATATGCACTCATACACCTATACAGACAATCACACACTGCACTCATCTATACAGTTACTCACACACCTACTTAGTCATGCAAAGAATCTATCACAGTCCCATTTACTCACCTATACAATTATACACACACAACCTGACTTATTCATACAGATACTAACGCATACTTACTCTATTATATAATCAGTGATACAAGTACACACTCATCTATACAACCAGTCTCAAAATCACCAACTATCATGTAGAGTCCTTTATATACTTCAACTCTCACATACACTGCCTTTTACATATGTAGTTACTTGGACATGTACCACTGAGACATCCAATTAGTCACCAACATACCGATACACACACTCACGCACCAATGCAGGTGTTTCCACATGCACTGTTGAACCCATACACCCAGTGAATCAACCACTCACACATCTATGCACAGAGTCACACACCTCCCACGCACCTACATACACACTCAGTCTCCCAGGCAACCAATCAATAACCTATATAGACACTCATATAGTTACTGACCAACCCATGCCGCAGCTTGCACAACAACCGACAGACTGATACAGATATTCACACAGTTTAGTCACTAACCCATGCATTCAGTAAGACACATTTAATCAATCACTTATACAGTCAGACACCCACCTACAAAATCGGCCATCCAGACACTTATACACCCACTCATTCTTCAATACACCTAGGAATATATATAAAACATATCTACAAATTACAGAAATACACAGTCACAGGATGATGTCAACAGTGATGTCATCAGTGATGTCATTTGAGATGTCATCAGTGATGTCACTGACCATGTCATGAATGATGTAATATGTGACGTCATGAGCAGTGCATTGCGGGTGTGCGAGTTATAGTTAGCTGAAGTAACTATAAAGGTGGAATTTCTCTGGTTTTGTACGAGTGAAATGTCCAGCTAACTATAACATCCCTGAAACCTATGTTTTTTTCAGTAAATTTCTAAGGTTTTTTAAATGCTAATTCAGAAAATATATGTATATATATATATATATGCAACCAGTCCTGCCAAAAACAATTATGACAGGCGTAGACTCCATGAGGATAAAGCAAAAAACGGGTTTATTTCACAAAGAGGGCCACGACGCGTTTCGACGGCAAGCCGCCTTTATCACAACGGCGGGCTTCACCTTCGGCAGCCAGCCATTATATGCCGAGTTACTTAGAAGGTTGTCATGACAACAGAGAAAGCATAAACATAGAAAAAAACATTTAGGATAACCTTGCATTGCTCAAATACAATACATTGTAAATAGGCAAAAGAAATGCAAAATTCTATGTAAAACATACAGAAAAAATATAATATGTATATTTTAGAGGAAAGATACATTTCTTAATTCTAAATACCTCAAAAGAGTGTTTACCCAAATATCTGCAAAGAAAACTTTTTGTTTTTCCTATTGTCAATGCATATATCTACATTGTTACTTTTCGTATTGCTCTTAATATACGTACCAGTGAACACTGTTTGTATACCTAAAATATAACACTACATGATTCATCCACTCAAAAAGGAAATACCGTGATAATAAACAAACATAGTCCAGAAACAAGAATAAATCACATTGTTGGATGACTGTTGAATAACGTATAGATATAGTTACAGTAAATAAATAAATACATGTATGCAAACCAAGTTGGAAATCAAATTAGAAATCGATACACAGTCATCCCATCACATAAGGCCCAAGTGGGCAATGATAGTCATTCTGCGGCTGGACGATGTATTATCTTAGTGACAACAAAGAGTGGAAAGTTATTTTAGCGATATTCAAACTTAAATACCTACAAATGAAAAGAGAAATCGAAAAGAAAAGTGTATGCAAGACAGAGAAAAAAAGGAGAGAAAAAAATTGAGAGAAAAAAATATATAGTCTATACATAGAAAAAATAAAAAAGAGAACTGTGAAAAAATGATTTAAAGACATAACATGTCAGAAAAAATCTGGGTATACAACTAAATTAAGTAAATCACAAAATGCTCCAAAAGGATAAAGGGTGAGCCTGAAGTAAAAACTTGTAGCTGGGTACACAACAGGACAGGCAGAAAAGGACTACAGGTGTACGGACAGTGCTTCATCAGCATTCATACCATTAGGAATTTTGGTGTTAAACAAGATTATGTATTTGGATTCAAGTCTGCAGAGTGCCTGTTGTCTATTTCCTCCTCTCTGATTTTTAGGTACAGTATCGATTACACAGTATGAGAGATCACTTACATTCCCACAATGATATTGGTTAATGTGTCTAGCTACTGGGTAGTTGGGGTCATCATTATTGATGGCCCGCAGGTGTTGAAGAATGCGAACATGGACAGGATGGATGGTACTCCCTATGTAGCGTTTGTTGCATGTACATTGCAACAAATATACAGCAAACTCACTTTTGCATGTAAAGCTTCCCCTTATAATAAAAGGAGAGTGTCTTAATGGGGTGGTGATTTCTTTAGTGTTGGTGCCATATCGGCAAGCCTTACATTTGGCGCATTTAGTAAATCCCTTATTGGTTTTGAGCCTCTCCGAGCCTCTGCTGGCACTAAGGGCATTGCGCACTAGTTCTTGCCTCATTGATTTGGCTCGCCTAATGAAATAGATGGTGTCTTAGGTATTTTCTGACCCAAAACCGGGTCATTGCACACAATTTTCTAATGTTTATATAGCATTTTGCGAAATAAACCATGGTATGTGTTAAAGCCTGTTATCAATCTGGGAGTTCCTGTTTCACAATTTTTCTTTTTTGCTACTTCTTTCTTTTTGACACTTTTGGTATTGGGGAACAATAATTCATTCCTAGTGATATTTTTGGCTTTACCTAAGGTGTTGGCACTATAGCCCCTGGATTCCAGCCTATTAAACAGTGTGTCAGTGGCCTTAATAAGACTGTTCTCTGTACTACAATTGCGCTTCATGCGAAGGCACTCTGCAAATGGAATGCTTTCCTTTAATGTGGTGGGATGAAAGCTACTGTAATGCAAGATTGAGTTCCCTGATGTGGGCTTCCTGTATGTTCTAGTTTCAATTTTAGAATCTTCCACAAAGACCTCAAGATCTAGGAATTGAATAAGTGACGTGCTTGTGTGGCAAGTAAAGGTGAGATTCAGAGAATTTTCATTGATCTCACTGGCAAATGCAAGAGCAGCTTCTTCCGAACCTTGCCAGAGAATGAAAAGGTCATCAATGTATCTTGCATATATCACCACATTTTCTGTCTTCACTTTTTTGTGCTCGTTCATGAGTACCTGCTCCTCCCACCAGCCCATATGCAAATTAGCATAACTGGGGGCGAAGCAGGTACCCATGGCTGTACCGTGCAGTTGTTTGTAGAACAATTTGTCGAATATGAAAATATTGTTCTCTAGGCACCATTCTGACATTTCAAGCAACATTACAGTATGAGTATATAAGTCAATCGATCTCTTGCCCAAGTAGTGTTTCAAGGCATTAAGTCCATCTTTATGCCTGATATATATATATATAAAAACTCCTTCCCAAGGTTGAACGGCGCCGGGTAACACACAGGCACAGACTCCGGTTATGTTGAAACAGGTTTCAATACACACACACGAGTGAGGAACCATTTTTATCGGGAGACCTAGGGGAACACAAAGTGGTAAGAAATTTGTGTCAGTCGGGTGATCCCACAACTTTCCCACACAGAAATTTGAGAAAAATTAGTATTTTATTTCAGCTAAATTTGAGGTTTGCAGGGGATTCTGGGTAGGAAGAACATTGGGGAGTCCATGCAAGCCATACCTCTCTGGAATCTTGCAGCTGTCTAGCTTTCAGAAATGTGTGGGTTTGGTAGGTTTCCCTACATGGCCACCGAGCCCGGGGCCAAATACCCTGGTGCCCCACCTTGCAAAACCAGGTTGTTTTGTGATAGGTAATTTTGAACTCTCCACAATATGTTTTGGGCCCTTCCCTGCTGTGGGCACTTGGTCCACCCACACAAGTGAGGTACCATTTTTATCAAGAGACTTCGGACAATGCAGGATGGGTGGAAGTTTGTTGATCCACGCAGATT